>NC_061508.1:316769887-316903781 GCF_022539505.1 Lolium rigidum | reverse complement strand
ATGTCAACTTTGAACATCAGAATTATCATGTCAATGTTGCCTAAAGCAAACTCGGATATCTTTACCAATTTGTAGTTGTCATTATTTCATTTTTAGGTAGAGCTTTGGTGCATGTCGTATTTTTATGAAACATATAGTTTGTTTTGTTTATTATGTTGAGAAACTGATTAAGGAATTACCAACAACGCCATCTGATCCATGAAATGTTGTTTTTGTTTCAGTTGATCTAGGGCCTAATATGGCAGTGAAACTAATTTGGAGGCAGGCCTGATGTCAGAGAAGCACAAAGCATTCTCTTGGAAAGAATCACCACAGAGGTGAAACTGCTCAAATCATGCGGTCCCACCCCATCACCTTTTTCGCTCTTTTACTACCGTAGCCATCAAGGTCAATCCCATCATATTCTAAGGATTTTATCTTGTATAGCTCTGATAATAATAGTAGAGGAGATTTTTTTTTTCCATTATCATCCCTTAAGCTCATAATACCCATAATAAGAGGTAACAATGGATTTTTTTTTTAAATTACCATGCCTTAAGCCCTTATCAAGTGCATATAGTCTCATGGAACATAGGGATGGCCACATGGGTGTTATGAGTGCGCAATGGCACGTGGTGTCTCTTCATCTCCAACATACCAACAAGATGGACACATGGGTGTTGGTAGTCTGCAATGGCCCCTAGCGTCTCATTCATCTCCAACATACCAACAAGATGGCCAAAATACTTCTCTTTTATTTTTCCCTTAATGCATTGTGAGTTTGTTTTGGTGGATTCCTGGTATCCAAAATTTTGTATAAAGTCCGGACTATGAAAAGTATTTGAATATCCTAGTTACTTTCAATGCTGTAATTTTGAAGCTATTGTTGAAACTCCACTTTCTAATTATGTCAATCCCCACAAAACTTGCGAATAATAAAATATTTCATGCAGTTCAATCTTGTTACCCATGATCGTGTTCTGGTACAAGCTAGTTCTCACTTTGAGTACTTCTGCTTTCTGTAAGACTTACGATTTGAATCCTACAAATTAGAATGACATGTATCGTCCGGAGTTTGGTGCGGCACACAGCCAGTTGTCACAACTCCAAGGGCAGGAATATACATGTAGTGCAGACACATCAGGAGGTGATGCTGCTTGAAATTACGCGATGTTGTATGCGGGCAGCAAATAATGTTGGTGATATCGGATTGAAGTATTCTTGATTACCATGCATTGTTTAATCTGTTAGTACATGTTCTTGTACACACATAAGTGTAGTTGAGCGACTTCTAGGCTCTGAACACTGCTATTTTGAGTATAATTATTCAGACTAATTCTTTTCAGGGTATTGCTACTTCTACTAATTCTACTTGACTTGAGCAGAAAAGGAGAACTTGTGCCTTTATGGATATCCCAATCAGACATGGGAATCGACCTTGCCAGCTGAGGAAGTACCCCTGGACCAGCATTAGTAATCAACTTTGATAGGGATGAAATGAATGAGAAGGTTTGATTGGAGCTAGTTAAACTCACAGTTATTCCTGGCTACTGTACTTACCATTCTACTTTGGAGCCTGCTATTGCAGAACATGCAAATTTCTTACTGTAGAACATGTATCGTGCTGTGTTTAAATTTAGTACTACAGAACATGTAAACAGAATGGTATGCTACTATGCACCAGCAACCCATAATGTTGGATTAATTTGTGTGTTTGTGTGTGTGTGTGTGTTTCTGTTCAAAGAAGCGTTGCTCACGATGTCGTATTGTTCTAATCTGTTTTGCACTTGTAGGCACACGGATGATCAACCCTCGGGGATGGGTTCGATAACCCTGGTCAAGCCAATTAAGGCAACTTTCTGTCCCGATTCTCATTTTTATATGGATAAAAAGATGTGATCCTGTATATGGATAGTTATTCTTGTCTCTTTTGTTCAGCCAAGGTAATCAAAGATCGTGAAGCTGGAAGGTCATGGAGGTTTGGTTCCATGACCTATAGTTTGGTGGATAAGGCTGTAGATGCCATTACTAGAATGGATGGGAAGGTGTGTCACATTTTATTTGTCAAACCATTTCCACTTGGCATGCCATATGCTGATAGACACCCTTGATTTTTTTGCTCATCCAATTCTTCTCATGGCTTAGTAGTAAGAAATCCTCCAGATGTGTTTTGTATGCTGTATGTGGCGTAATAGCTTGGGAGGGACACTAGTTGGTACTACTTCTATACTTATTTAATCGATGCCAGATTCTAGATGCATGCGCTACTCTCTTTGCGTAGCCCGCGTCGATTTAATCTGAACGGAGGGAGTAATTGCTAAGACGGTCTTGTGATTTATTAGATTATCTTTAGAAAAATTGAAACTCTGTGAACAAATAACATTTTATATGGTACAATGATATGTTGTGCTATTGTATATTGGTACGTGTGGAATTCATTTACCATGCTATTGTAGCACAATTGGCTTTGTTCTCATCCCACCAAATAAACAGAATGATCTTACTTAGTAATTAGTAATGTAAGATGAAGATATAGATAATCAGAATTTATACCTTGTCAATTTGTATAGAATGCTTGTAACGTTCTTGGTTAACGATGAACTTTTGTCTGCCGGTGTTTACCAAATACCTTTTTAGTTAGTGATTTTTTATATGGTGCTCCGCAAAAATGTAATTATATTGCTGTTAGTTTTCCTAAGTATTCTTTTAGTATGAAAAATAATTCTTGTAGAATTTGGACGATTTTTGTCCAGTTTTAGCATGAATCTAACTAGAAATAATGAAGCATGGAAAGGAACACCACTTGGTTTTGTTGGTCCTAGGAATCAACCCATAGATCTACCACAATGCAAAAATATTTGCTTTGCCCATGTTGCTCGCATGATTTACAAGACTGTTAACTCTTATTTCACTTTCAGCAATGGCATGTTAGCATATGAAGTTATATGAACACTCATAATCATCACTTGCTTGTTGATCATGATATGTGCGTGTGTTGATGCTTGTCCTAGCACATGATCTGTGTCATTCTTGTGTCGTGGGGTTTACCGCTTATTGGTTTGTTGCCGCGCAGGTCATTTCTCCAACCAAGTGGGAGGTTTGAGTGGTGATTTGCAGCGTTGTGCCTCGTCCTCGACATGGTGGTTGCTTCACGGATTCTGGTCTGCAGGCATTCTGCAGATGAGCATGGAGCTGTGAGGTATGTGCGACTGCTTTATCTAGTGGTTGTTGGGATGTGAGTGCATGGCGTGGTTTTCTCTACCCCGGACACACATCTAGGGATGGCAGCGGTGCCTTTCGGAGGAGTTGTGGGTTGCAACCACACCGCAAGCAATGATCTAGGTGCAACTCTGGATCCATCCGGTGGGTTCAGTCCTGACGGGGAGCGTGTCGGCAACAGAGTTGACGTGCGTGATGAAGTCAACATGAAGTAGGTGGGTGGACCCTCGCCAGAGACATCCATTGTGGTTGCACGTCGGGGTAGCAACCCCAAGGATGTTGTCGGCGGATCTAGACCGGAAAATCTGGCAAGTTCCTTATGTACTGAGTTACTCCCTATCATAAGTCCCACCGAGGCAACCTCGAGCTTTATCGTCATCTTGGAGGTAATTTTGGGTTTCAAAACTTATAGATTTGATAGTGGAAGCTTGGAAGTGTTGCAGTTTTGGAATATGGTTCTCTGGTGTGAGCTATGCCTTGCCGTTGCAGATGTAGCACTGTAGGAGGAACACATTGCCTCTGGATTTATCGATATGCTTCATCTTTCTTCTCAAGACAATGGAATTTCTTGAAAAAGAACTTGTTTGCAAATGGTGATCATTCTCCTCCTCTTGAGATCTACTTTGGGAAAAGATGCTTGGAGGGTGAGCACAAACTTCTGGCTTTTATGATGGTAAATATTTTCTGAAAAATAATTTGAATTGTTTTATTGAGATCAATAATTAGTATTTTTGATAGTGCCAAACTCTCCTAGCAGCATACCATGAGTATATTTTACTTTGTACGTTACTCAAGTTCTCCCTTTTTAGGAGAAGTGGATCATATTATTTAGTAGTTGATAGGAATGCAGGCTAAGTTTGTCCCTTGTTTGTTTGGTTGCTTGCTAACTGTTGTTAGTAGCAGCGTGCCAACAAATTTCTTGATATATGTTGTTTGTGTGCCACTCACTTGATCCTTTTATCCGCATAGCAAACACATAGACTATGTCTGGCCATTTGTGTAATAGTGTGTCATCTGTGTGCCTGACTCCTTTCTTGGTCTTTGTGTGTGCCATTACAGGTGGAGATGGGCATAGACCTGGTCTACGGGGGCAGATCAATCGGCCTCATGGGGCTCGTCTTCATTCGGGCGCGCCATCTGCCTAGGCGTTGTCCCCTTCAAGCTGAGGTAGTCAGGGCCCTCGCCTTTTGATTGTTTGGATTCTAAAACGGATATTTGATCAGAAAATAAGATTCAATATTGGTTATTTGTTTTGTAGTGAATCAATTTGTTTCTTCTTAATCATTCCTGGATTATTTTTGTCAGGTGCGGAGGTTCACGAGCTAGAGTACCTGGTGTCAACCGTGCCTTCTTTTTTTCATCTCCATTTGTTATTCGTAAGAAAGGTAATTTGGCACCCTCCTCCTAATCTCCCATGACATCAGTTTTGGAAGTATTTTCAGTGTGGATCTTTTGCAAGTCAATTTGAGTTCTAAAAATGGATACTACCTTAGAAAATGACACAATTGTATGTCACGTGCTTATATTTTACGAATCTAATTAAGAATTATATTTTAATTATATTATGCTTTACTTTGATTTAACTTTCACTGTTTGTAAAAATCTGCTTCTTGAATTTAATGCACAATAATGGGTACTCCGAGTTTTTTTTTTCAGTGCTAGAACATTCTAGTGCCATGTAGTTTCTTGACAAGTATGGTCTCGCATTACACAATCATCCCTATTGCTTTCTACTTACATAAATGCGCTATAGTACACAAAAGAGTTTAGCTGTAGAAATTTTGTACTCGGTTAAAATAGTGAAGCATATAAAGTAATTAAGGAATAATACTTGGTTTTGCTTGGCCCTAGGAATAAATCCATATAGCATAGTACAAAATACTTGGCTTTTCTTTTCTCATATCAGTTGAGTGGTACTATTATTTCACTTGAACATCTTCCAGTCATCGAATGCTAGTACATGAGCTATAAACAATTATAATTGTCAACTGATTAACCCACATGTGAGCTATATTATATCACAATGTCTTCGGTCCTATAATCTATTGTTCTTAACTTTAAACTTACCGGGCCTAAGATTTTGTCCTGGCTCAAAATTCCACTTTTTCCCCATTAGATTGATGGCTGGTATAAACATGTTTGTAGCTATTTTCTGGTTAGTTCTAGAGATGTATCAAGATGGGTACTTATTTGATGATAAAAAGTTTGAATAATGCACTAGTGGAAAACAGGGCTTCCGTGGGAGCCTTTTGTCGCGGGCGCGCCTGCACCCGCGACAAATGGCCTGGCCACGTCGCCCCGAAACCATGTGGAGCGCGCGGAGGCTTTTGTCGCGGCCTTTTGTCGCGGGCCGTATTACGACCCGCGACAAAAGGGGTAGGAGCGACGTGGCACCCCTTTTGTCGCGGGTCGTAATACGGCCCGCGACAAAATGTCCCCCCTATATATATAGAAGCAGCCAGCCACCCCCCCCCACCTCATTTTTTCCTTGGTGGTGAAGGTGGAGGTGTATGCTAGCTCATTTTTTCTACATGTGCACAAGAGGTGTTTGATGGAATGCTTGTGAGAGGGATGCCACTTGGTTTTATTTGATAAGATTTCTCCTTTTTTGATCCTAAAAGGTTAGCAACTATTTTCTCGACTATATATATATGCATAGTCCGTACAATACTAATTTTAGCAAGGTGATTGCATCCGATACATATATAATTGTACTTATGATGCAGATGAGTCATCCATGGATGTACGGTAACCGATGTGCCCCCGCTTTCGAGAGAGGGCGTGAATTCTTTCCCTGCTTGTGGCCGAGGCCAACAAGTCGAAGCAAGGTTTTATGTGCTGTCCATGTCTAAAATGTAAGAACGAGAAGGATTACTCTTGCTCAAGAGACATTAAGAGCCACACGCTTCGGTTTGGATTCATGTCCAGCTATAATGTTTGGACCAAGCACGGAGAAGAAGGGGTTATGATGGAAGACGGCGATGAGGAAGAAGATAATGATGACCAGTACCGATCTATGTTCTCTCGAATGCTTTGATACCGCAATGGACGACAATGAAGAAGAAGGAGGTGAAGAACGGGCATCGGATGATCCCGTTGATGATGATCTTCGTCGGGCCATTTCGATGCAAGAAGAGAGCGTGGCACGGATAAGGAGAGGTTGCGGTTTGACAAGATGTTAGAGGACCACCACAAATTGTTGTACCCAGGTTGTGAAGATGGGCATATAAAGCTGGGTAGCATATTGGAATTGCTGAAATGGAAGGCAGAGGACGGTGTGGCTGACTCGGGATTTGAGAAATTGATGATAATATTAAAGAAGTCTGTTTCCAAGAAATAATGAATTGCCCGTCGGTACATATGAAGCAAAGAAGCTTGTCTGCCCTCTAGGATTAGATGTGCGGAAGATACATGCATGCATTAATGATTGTATCCTCTACCGCGGTGAGAAGTACGAGAATTTGAATAAATGCCCGATATGTGGTGCATTGCGGTATAAGATCGGAAAAGATGACCCTGGTGATGTTGAGGGCGAGCCACCCAGGAAGAGGGTTCTGCGAAGGTGATGTGGTATGCTCCAATAATACCACGGTTGAAACGTTTGTTCAGAAACAAAGAGCATGCCAAGTTGTTGCGATGGCACATGGAAGAACGTAAGAAAGACGCGATGTTGAGGCACCCCGCTGATGGTCGGCGGTGGAGAAACATCGGGAGAGAGTTTCCGGATTTTGCGAGGTGAGGCAAGGAACTTATACTTTGGTCTAAGTACGGATGGCATGAATCCTTTTGGGGAGCAGAGCTGCAGTCACGGCACACTGGCCCGTGACTCTATGTATCTACAACCTTCCTCCTTGGTTGTGCATGAAGCGGAAGTTCATTATGATGCCGAGTGCTTATCCAAGGCCCAAAGCAACCGGGCAACGACATTGATGTGTACCTAAGACCATTAGTCGATGAACTTTTGGAGTTGTGGGCCAAACCAGGTGTACGTGTGTGGGATGAGCACACGGAGCAAGAATTTGACCTACGAGCGTTGCTATTCGTAACCATCAATGATTGGCCTGCTCTCGGTAACATTTCGGGACAGACGAACAAAGGATACAATGCATGCACACACTTGTTTAGATGAGGCCGAAAGTAAATATTTGGGAAAAAGCGGAAAAGTTGTGTACCCGTTCAATCGTCGTTTCCTTCCGCGCAAGCATCCCTTAAGGAAAAAAAGGCAAGCATTTCGATGGCGAGGCGGACCGCCGTCCGAAGCCTGTCCCCCGTAGTGGTGCTGATATATTTGACATGGTCAAGGATTTAAATGTTATCTTTGGAAAGGGTCCGAGCGGTCGACACTGTTCCGAAAGACGATGACGGACACGCGCCCATGTGGAAGAAGAAATCTATTTTACGGGAGCTAGAATATTGGAAAGTCCTGGAAGTCCGCTCTGCAATCGACGTGATGCACCTGACCAAGAATCTTTGTGTGAATATTCTAGGTTTTACTGGGCGTGTATGGAAAGACAAAAGATACAACGAAGCACGGGAGGACCAGGAACTTCATAAAGGACGAAACGGCAATCATCCAGGGCGGTTTGTAGGGCACGCCGACTATGCTCTTACCAAACAAGAGAAGGAGATCTTTTTTGAAGCCCTATTCGGTATCAAGGTTCCGTCTGGTTTCTCGTCGAATATAAAGGGGATAGTAAATATGAAGGAGAAAAAATTCCAGAACCTGAAGTCCCATGATCATCACGTGCTTATGACACAATTGCTTCCGATTGCATTGAGGGGACTTCTACCAGAAAATGTTCGACTAGCCATTGTGAAGATATGTGCATTCCTGAACGCAATTTCTCAGAAGGTAATGGATCCAGAAACTTTGTCGATGTGGTCCAATGTCTTGTCAGCTTCGAGTTGTTGTTCCCACCATCCTTCTTCAATATTATGACGCACCTCCTCGTTCACCTAGTTGAAGAGATTAGAATTCTCGGTCCTGTATTTCTACACAATATGTTCCCCTTCGAGAGGTTCATGGGAGTCTTAAAGAAATATGTTCATAACCGAGCTAGGCCGGAAGGAAGTATCTCAAAGGGCTACGGAACTGAGGAGGTCATTGAGTTTTGTGTTGACTTTCTTCATGACCTTAAGCCGATTGGTGTTCCTGAATCTCGGTATGAGGGGAGGCTGACTGGAAAAGGCACACTAGGAAGGAAAACAACGGTGTGGAGGGACAAGATTTCTTTCAATCAAGCGCACTACACGAGTTCTATACAATTCCAGCTTGGTGGCTCCGTACATCGAGAAACATAAGAATGTTTTACGAGAAATAAACCCGGGCCAGCCCGAGTCCTTGATTACACGTCAACACATGAATACCTTCGGCAGTTGGTTGCAAAGACATCTCATTAATGACCCATCTGCGGTGGAGCAGCTGTACTTGTTGGCTAGGTTACCATCTTCAAACATATGTACATTCCAAGGGTACGAGATAAATGGGAATACATTTTACACGATCGACCAAGATAAAAAGAGCACCAACCAAAACAGCGGTGTCCGCTTCGATGCAACAGACGAGAATGGGCAGACCACCACATATTATGGATACATAGAGGAGATATGGGAACTTGACTATGGTCCCACTTTTAAGGTCCCTTTGTTTCGGTGCAAATGGGTGAAGCTCAGCGCTATACATATTGACGATAAGTACGGTATGATAACAGTGGATCCCAACAATCTTGCGTACCGGACGAGCCTTTTGTCCTAGCCAGCGAGGTGGCTCAAGTTTTCTACGTGAAGGACATGTCTAGCAAATCAAGAAAAAGAAATCAACAAAAGAATACATCAATCGAGGAGCCAAAGCGCCACATAGTTCTTTCGGGGAAAAGAAACATCGTGGGAGTGGATGACAAGACAGACATGTCGGAAGATTATAATAAGTTTAAAGAAATTCCGCCCTTCACGGTGAAAATTGACCCAAGCATCTTGCTAAATGATGAAGATTCTCCATGGCTACGGCGTAGAAGATCACAACACTAGATGGCGATGTAATAATGTATTCTTCATATATAGTTCCCAAGACAATCTCTACATTTATGTAATAATGAAGATTAAACTGTGCTTGGCTTGTTGATCTGCTTGGCAAGGCGTATCGATGCTCCTTTTATAGGCACGTCACCGCTTCTACTTTGTCTTATTCCTTCGACAGGCCGTCGTGCGCTACATGCTTTATCTCATCGAGCAGTGCGTCCACCCACGCGTCCTTATCCTGCCGACACCTTTAGTCGCGGTTGCAGCCACCAACCGTGACAAAAGGTTACCGACACATCCTTATTATCCTGCCGACATCTTTAGTCGCGGTTGCAGCCACCAACCGTGACAAAAGGCCCTCCTAGATAAGCCTCCCCTAGTCTTTTGTCGCGGTTTTAGCCTCCACCCGGGATGAAAGTTTCGCGCGCCACTTCGTTCCCGCCTATTTTCTTCCCGCATTCCCGCCATTTTTCCACTATATATATGTAGGCTTGGACTCTCATATCTGCAAACCTCATCACTCTCTCCCATGGCTTCCATCGTATGTCTAACACCCCGGGAGGCGGAGGTGCTTTGCGCCTCGAACTACCCCTGCCCGCCCGGCTACCGCGTCCCGACCGGCTGGTTGTTGAGCGTCGGAGGCGTACCGGTCCCTCCTATCCCTGTAGGTGTGCCACGCGAGATGGCCATCACGAACCACTACTATTTCGAGCTCACGCCTGAGCAGCGGAGGAATCCCCAGTGGCATCCCGACTACAGCCCGACTTGGGACAGCTTCTTCATCAATCGGCGTGAGAGGGCGGTTGCCGAGGTACGAGGAGGACGGCCCGCCTCCTTCGAACTTCAACGAGGCCGGCCGTCGGATGTGGTGGCGCGGCCGGACTCTCCGGAGCGTCCCGGCCTATCGTGGCCCCCGCCTGCGCTACCCTCAATCCCAGCCCCACGCGTGGTCATCCGCCGAGGTTCGACAACCGCGACCCCGATGCTAGCGACGATGACGTCGGCGACTTTGATGACTACAGTGGCGACGTGTATAGGACTAGGCACGACTATGATTGAATGGCTCCAACATTCGAATCTGGCCATGTATCTTATTTTTCAGTTGAGCTCTGTACTTTAATTTCAGTTCAATCGTAATAAATTTCGTGTCAACCACTTTATTGAACAAAAACAACCGACAACGACTTTATAAACTAAATTTAAACTAATAGAACCGACAACGACTTTATTGAAATTACAATAAAATAGATAAATTACTAGTCTAGTCTCTACTCGTCGTCGGAGGTTGTCTCCGTCCAAAGGTCATCCCACCGAGGGTCGTTTTCGGTCCAAGTTGTATTCGAGTTCTCGAGCTCGAAGGCGGCGACGGCCCGACGGTGGCGCCTGTTGGACCTGCGTTGTGCCCTAAGGTTAGCAAAGAACGCGTCGGGGGACCGCGCCCTCCACCGGCGCATCAACGCGCTCGTCGCGCTCGGCGATGGCGATCCTGCGCTGCACCTGGCGATGCCGGCGACGGTCCTCGTCGGTGACGAGGCACGGCGGTGGCGCGAGGAACTCCGCCTCCTCTAGCGATTCAACATCCGGGAAGTTCATGTCGTGCCCTGGCCGCCGAAAGCGCCACGCCGCCGCGTCGTAAGCGCGCGCCGCCTCTTCCGGCGTGTTGTACGTGCCGAGGGTGAGGCGGAAGCCACCGGCGCGTATCTCGGCGGTGAACCTACCGCTCGGATGCACTCGAACGCCACGGAAACCGGACGCCCCTCGACGACATGGAGGCATCCCGGAGATGAATGAGCGGAGGCGGTGGCGACGTGTGGTTGCGCCCGCACTCGTCGCTCTATATAGCGCACGCGGGGCATGGCACGTGTCGGCGGTGGCTACACGTCGCACGCCGGCGTCGGCGGGGTGAGGCACGTGTCAGCGGTGGCTACACGTCGCACGCCGGCGTCGGCGGGGGCGAGGCACGTGTCGGCGGTGGCTAAGCGTCGCACGCCGGCGTCGGCGGGGTGAGCGACGTGTCAGCGGTGGCTACACGTCGCACGCCGGCGTCGGCGGGGCGAGGCACGTGTCAGCATTTATATATGCGAGATGCAAATAGTTCTATGGATGTCATATTCATGTTCATTGGATTTTTCTGATCAATTTTCATATATAACACTTTTCTTTTTGAGTTACCATTTAAAAGTTATTGAAATAATAGTTTTTATTAAAAAAAACAGAAAAACAAAAAACAGGAAAAAACAGAAAAACAAAAACGGTCCAGGCCTGATCCGCGTCCAACGGCTCCAGGCCGTTGGATTCAAACGGCCGGAGCCGTTGGATGCGCTTCACGCGGATCGGCCGCCTCCCCCCCCCCCCCCCCTTTTGTCGCGGGTCGAGCCACGGCCCGCGATAAAAGACCCCCCCTTTTGTCGCGGGTGGGGGCTTGACCCGCGACAAAAGACCCCCCTTTTGTCGCGGGTCAAGCCCCCACCCGCGACAAAAGGCCCTAGGTATAAATACCTACCGCCGCGGGCGGAGCCCCCACCCGCGACACCCGGAGGCCATTTTCCTTAGCAAAAATCGCGCCGTCAGGCTGCCGAAATCCACCGCCGCCCGCCGTCGCCGCCGTCGCCGCCTCGAGCTCCTCCGGCGCCCTCTCCGCCCGCCGCGCCCGTCCGAGCCGCCGCGCCGTCCGCGCCGGCTCTGCGCACGCGCGCGCCGCTGCCGGTGGCGCGCGCCGCGCGCCGTGCCGACCCCCGCGGCGCCGCCCCGCCGTGCCGACCCCGGCGCCGCCCGCCGTGCCGACCCCCGGCGCCGCCCCGCCGTGCCGACCCCGGCGCCGCCCCCGCCGCCGCGCCCCTCCACGCAGGTAGACCCCCCGGCGCCGCCCCGCCGTGCCGACCCCCGGCCCTTTTTTTTTTGAGTTAATTATTAGTTAGTTAGTTTAAGTTTTTTGTAAGTAGTTTTTAGTTAGTTAGTTTAAGTTTTTTGTAAGTATTTTTTAGTTAGTTAGTTTAAGTTTTTTGTAAGTATTTTTTAGTTAGTTAGTTTAAGTTTGTTGTATCTATTTAGTTTGTTGTATCTATTTAGTTAGTATTTTGTATTTAGTTAGTTTAAGTTTTTTAAAGTATTTTTTAGTTAGTTAGTTTAAGTTTGTTGTATCTATTTAGTTAGTATTTTTTAGTTAGTACCGACGCCGACACCGACGCCGCAACTCCCTCTTTGTATATAGTTAGTATAGTACCGACGCCGACACCGACGCCGCAACTCCCTCTTTTCTCGCCCTCTCGCGAAAACCATCGACGCCGCAACTCCCCTCTTCTCTCCCTTCTCGCGAACAACCGACGCCGACACCCTCTCTCTCTCTCTCTCTCTCGCAAACACGCGTCGCCGACACCCTCTCTCCCTCTCTCGCAAACACGCGTCGCCGACACCCTCTCCCTCTCGCAAACACGCGTCGCCGACACCATCTCCCTCTCGCAAACACGCGTCGCCGACACTACTCTCCCTCTCGCAAACACGCGTCGCCGACACCCTCTCCCTCTCGCAAACACGCGTCGCCGACACCCTCTCCCTCTCGCAAACACGTGTCGCCGATTAGGGTTAGGGTTTGGTTTGTGTTTGATTAGGGTTAGGGTTTGGTTTGTGTTTGAACATTTACTTATCGATTTAATTCTTTTGCGAAACAATGGATCAATTCGAACGGGACTTGGAACAGGAAGACATATTCGCGGACATAATCCGCGATGGTACAGAAGCCGACCGAGCCGGCTCCGGTGATGGAGAAGCCGACGGCTCCTGTCATGGAGAACCCGACGGCTCCGGTGATGGAGAAGCCGACGGCTCCGGTGACGGAGAAGCCGACGGCTCCGGTGACGGAGAAGCCAACGACGGCTCCGGTGACGAGGTATTAATGGAATTCTATATGTACATATGTATTGAGGCATTAGTATAGAGGCATTAATGCAATTCTATATGTATTCTCTTAGGCCTCCGAAGATAAGATAGAGAAACGAGGCCTGGCAAAGAAGTTGACCAAGAAAGACCACTTCACAATTGAAGCTATATCACCGGAAGGCCAACCGGTGGTACCCGAGAATGTCGGAGTGAAGTTCAAAAATCAGTGCGGAGTTGTGGTAAGAGATCGTGTCCCGATCACTCGTCGGAGAATGGAACAAGACGAAGAATGTGTCCGAAAATCAGGTTGCCGATAGGTACAAAGACACACTTTTCGAGACCCGATGGCACATTTCACTTTGCCGGATTTGGGATCGGAGTCTGAGAATGCTAAGCAGCGAGAGCTAGTGAAGAAATGGGCTCTTAAGAAGATGGGGGAACTTTTCCGGGCGTATAAGAACCGGTTATGGAAAAATTATAAGAAAGACAAGAAGCCTCCATTATTCGAGAACTACCTAGCGAAGCAGGAGCATAACCGGGAAGAATTTGTGAGGTACAAAGAATCGGAGGAGGTCTGTGAACCCGTCAGCGAAAAACAAGAAGAATGCAAGCGAGAAGAAGTATCACCATCATACGGGGCGAGGGGGCTACGGAAGAGCCATGCCTAAGTGGGATGCACAAGAGGCTGAGATGGAGCTGAACGGGCTCACTCCAGAACCCACGCGAGAAGGATGGGACACAAGGGCTCGAAATTGGTTCCTCGCGCATGGCTGTGAGAATGACATGAAGACAGGGAACATTGTTGAAAGTGACACCAGGGTTAGGGTACCCAGGCAAAAATGGATTGAAGTGACGACGAGATATAAAGGCGGGAAAACTAAAGTTTGCTCCCGATAGAGAGAAAGACTTGCCGACGCTTGTCCTCGGTAATCTCGAGAAGGGAGGACGAACAAGAGGCTTCGGCCCTAGTGTTCCGTGGTCGCTTGGGTTTCCGGCCGACGCGGAGACTTATAGAAGCCGAGCGAGAGCTAAACAACGCCAGCCTGGAGGTGCGGAATGACCGGATGGCCGAGTTCCAACGCCGACTTGACCAGCAGCAGCGGGAGCTTCAGAGCAGCAGCAGCGGGAGATAAATGAACTAAAAGGACAGCGCCCGCCGGATAATACCGCTGAAATATCTCAGCGACGAGACAACGAGCGTGGCCGACTCGGAGGCCCCTCCTACACGGATGATGATAGATGCCGGTCCCGGCGACCCCTTGGATGGAATCAAGGAGCAAACACCTTGTGATCTCCATGAGGTGTTCGGGAAGGTTTCGTTAAGGTGGCGGTCGGCTATGTCTTACCGGCATTTGGACCTGAAGGTGAGCCGGCAACATGGCATGGCAATCCGATTCCAGCTGGCTATGCTCGTGTCGGGGTGGATTCGGTTGTCCCGTCGTGGGGGACATTGGAGCTCGATATCCCCGGAGGTGATGGGGGGCTTACACTCGCAGAGGTGCCTGGGAGAAATCATTCTCTCGGGAAAAGAAGAATATCAAGCTGCCAGGCTGGGTAGCACCTAGTACCGGTCGTCCCGAGCAGGTCACCATCACCTCCTCCAGGTGATCGCAGGCCACCATCACCTCCTCCTACCGATCACATGTCGCCACCATCACCCCGTGGGTACGACGTCGACCACGACATCGGTAGTCCATCTCCATCTCCAGCGCCGCCGCCTCCGCCCAAAAAGACTCGGAATGCACCCAGCCGGGAAGCGTTTCAAGAGTCCTGTCCCCAAGAGGTCGCCCCTCCCAAAAGTACCAAAGGTTCCTCCCCCCGTCCTTACGATCGTACCCCGGAGGAAAATGATGCCATTGTTAAGAAAATCAATTATGATTTTTTTCATAAGCCAAAACCTCCGGCGCCGAGCCATACACGAGAGAAGCAAATAGCATATGCTACTAGTTTTCCGAACACACCATCGCAAGTATGACTTACACGAGAAGAAGGATGACTATACACGCACTCTTGCGAAGGTAATTGACACAAAGAATGCCTGAAAAGGCTAAGGAGAAGGACATTGCCGGCACGAGCAAATCATCAGCTAGAAGTGCAACCGAGAATAAGTCAACTTCAACAAGTGCACCCCTCAAGGCCAAGCAAACGACAAAAGGCAAAAAGAGAAAGGAAGTTCCCCTCCTCGGTGCTCAGCCCAAACAATCGATCCCAGCACTCAAAGTGTTTAATGTTCCCAAGCTGTACCAGGAACATGGTGGTTTCAATATGGAAGAAGCTGCAAAGCTAGCGGCTGCCTGTGACGTTACCGTGGAGGAATTGATGTATGCAGCAGATGCTGCAGTACCCACTGCTGATATAGCTCCTAAATTTGTCTACGGGGCCGACTTGGTCAGCATAGAGCAGCTGCTTAAACTGCCAACACATATGCGGAATTTGCATCAGTGGTACCTTGATGCATGCAAGGAGAACATAAGGTTCATCGTGGCGAGTATACCATGGGAATATTACTACCGAAAGGAGGAGATCCATATTGAGATGAATGAACTCCGGCAGTTATTCAATCTAGATGCCCTCGACAAATCTCTCATGAGTTGCTATTGCTTGTAAGTTGTTAACTACATATAAGTTCATTTTCATTCAGTTCATGTTCGTTTTCATTGCATATATATACTCATTATATCTTATGTGTTCTCTTATGCAGTCGAAGATCGGTGAATGCAAAAGTAATAATATTATCAATATTGGGTTTATTGACCCGGATAAAGTACATGTTCAAACGGTAAAGTTTAATGCCCAAGAAACGGGGGAAACCTACTAAGGTTTTTGGGGGAGCAATATTTCTGTGATTCAATATTGTTTCCTTACAACTACGAGTGAGAGTCTTAATGATCTTTATGCACATTCAATTTTTCTTACTCGATGTTAAGTGTAATTCCCGACGTATATGCATAACATGTGCAGCTTCCACTCGGATTCTACTAGACATTCAACCTGATAAGGGAATAGTTGAGGTAAAAGACCCACTCGAGTAGAGGCGTGGACGGGTTTCAGGACTTGCAGAAGTTGCTCCAAGTGTAATTTCCTTCATCGCCGCGCTTTATCATTCGTGAGATATCAATTAATTATCCACTCATTCAATCATTCTTTTGCCCGGCAGGGCTTGGACCGCTTTCAAGAGACATCGTAAGAACGAAACCTGGGCAGAGAAGCTAACATTTACTCCTGTACCGTGCCCCCAGCAGCCACAAGGGACGAATCTATGTGGATACTACGTTTGCGAGTCCATTCGCATGTTAACCACTGAGAAGCAGAACAATAATAAATTCAACGTAAGTTCACAACTTTATTTATTATCATCAATATTTCGTTATCAAGACTGATATAGTCATACTCATCTCATTTTCGTATATAGGTCGACTTCATGCGGGACGGACTCCAACCAAAGGAACACGCACTAGGAATCGCGGAGGAACTGGCGGGACTTTTGATTAAAGATGTACTAAACAACAAAGGCTTGTTTAGTCCAAATAGATGCTCTACCTCCAAATAGACGGTCGTTAGTACCGCTTGTCGATCGTGAGCTAAATGTATATATATATGTAAGGGCTACATGTAAAGAGGAATCGACTTTTGCTTCCAACATTTGTTTGATCGATCTATATATATATATATATTGAATGAACGTGTACAATTTCTAGTAGCGTACAAATATATGCAACTTTTATTTTCGAACGAAAAAAATGATATAACAGGCGGTCGGTGGCGGGGGGAGGGTGCTGCACCCTCAAACCCTAAAGCGAAGCGTTGTGCGCGCGCCACGTAGAGGGCCTTTTGTCGCGGGTGGTAATACCGCCCGCGACAAAGGGCCTGTGCCCTGCGCGCCAGGCGGCTGCCACGTGGTGGACCTTATGTCGCGGGTCGTAAGTGACCCGGGATAAAAGGCCTCCCTTTTATCGCGCCTTGCTTGTCGCGGCTGGCCGCCCGCGACAAAAGGCCCTAACCACCCGGATCAAAAGGCCTGTTTTCCACTAGTGATGCCAAAATTTATGAATAAAGAAGAACGAAGCTGTAGGTACCTTTGCTGATGGTCATGTACTTGTACTAAATCCTGACTTTAGGTCATGTACACATTTCCATGTGAACGTTTGCCTTGTTGTCCAGTCAGAGATGACAGACTTAGTAAAAGGAAAGGATAGGTTGGTTTGGGTGTTGCTGATCCATGGAACTGCAACTATGTTGTGTTGTTGGGCACGATAGTTTCAAGCATTGTGGTTTCCCTTTGCATCTGTTTCTACATGTTAGAGAAGCTTCTCGGAGTTAGCAATTCTGGGAATAATATATCAATGGTGTGTTGTTTCAGGTATCATGTAAGTACTTTTGTTGGATTCCGGTACCACATGCGTATGCTTGCTCCACGCTCGCCTGGCCTCGGATGACAGCCACCAGGCGGTAGGCGTTGGATGATATGGCGGCCGCCGGACCGCTACGTCTGAAATGCCATGTTGCAGATGTGCCTCAAGGCTGGGGGCGAGCATGCGTCAATGGGAGCTGGGGCTCCAAGTCACCCTCGGGCCAATAATAAGTAGCTAGCATAAAAGATTAAGTTATAGTCGTTGATCTAACCGAGACAAGAGAAACTGGCAAATGCATGTGTGCTTCTGAACAATGATTCTGTTGAAAACTCAGATAGGTTACATTACATGATTTGGAAGAATGCTAATTTTTGAACATCTACTTTTGTTGACAATAATATTCATATCTTTACAAACTCTGAAGCTAGCTGTGTTTGTGTCCATCTACATATAATTGCAATGGCTGTGAGTGTATTCCTAAGCTAGTAAAGTAAAGAAAATGTATGATGATCGTCTAGTGTAAACAGTTATGATCTAGCCTGACTGTGTATCCAATATTCTAGCGCATATCATTAAAACATTATGAAGCTATCTATGTCCTTTTGTGTGTACATCTACATTTAACTGCAATGGCTATGAAAAAGAAAGCCATATATGTATGTGTGGATGATGATCATCTAATGCAAACAATGCTGATCTAGCCTGACCGTATCCAATATTCCCGTGCATGCTAATACTCCCTTGGTTCCAAATTTGATTATGGAATAGAGGGAGTAGTAAAGTGGACATGAGCCAACACAAGCATCTCGCCTGCTGCTCGCCCCTAAAAAACATACCACACCCTCTGTTCCTTAAAATAAGCTGTTTTTTTTTTTCAGAAGTCAAACAGTACAAATTTTGAGAAAGCATACTCAAAAATATAAACAACTATGGTACTACCTAATATGATCGAATTGATATTTTAGAGGTTTATAGGTTTTCTAAGAGCTTAGTCAAACTTATCACTGTTGATTTGTTGACAAAATCTATACATTTTGTTTTATGGTAGGCTGGGAGGGAGTAAACTCATGGGTCGTGAAAGCAACAAATAGGGAGAAAGTATGATTGATGGCGAAACAAATCCAGCCGCATCCGTAGCACATTCTGTTAACAAAGGAACTAAAACGAGATTTTATTTTGTGGCTCCCCCTAATAATTAGCGCGAGTGGTTTTATGGAAAGCTAGACGGGCGTGTTGAATCAGCACGCCAATTAATTGTTGATGTACCATGCGCGGTTAATTAGGCGCTAGTTTTATGGGATGATTAATCACCCGTATCGTAAACAATGGGCAAAGAGAGATGGAAACAAAAGGAGTGGGCAACCTCTGGCCGGACAAAGAGACGAAAATTTTGGCGCCAACTTTTGAAATTCGAACGAAAACTTTTGCATCAACAGTGCAAAGTGCAAATTCAAATAGGCTACATTACGGGATTTGACGGAATGCTATTTTTTCATGATCTTATTCAAACGGACGCATTACTAGTGGTAGTAATAGAAAATGTATGGGTGCATTTTGAACATCTACTTTTGTTGACAACATTCATATCATTAAAAACCCGATGAAGCTATATGTGTCCTTTTGTGTGTACATCTATATTTAACTCCAATGGCTATGAAAAGCAACCCATATTTGTATGTGTGTGTGTGTGGATGATGATCATCTAATGCAAACAATGCTGATCTAGCCTGGCCGTATCCAATATTGCCGTGCATGCCACTACTAGTCAATACTCCCTTTGTTCCAAATTTGGTTACGGAATAGAGGAAGTAGTAAAGTGGACATGGGTCAACACACGTCTGCTAAGCTGTATTTTTTTTCAAAAGTTAAACAGTACAAAGTTTGAGAAATCCTACACAAAATATAAACAACTACATGGTACTTCCTAACTATAGTAATATGATCTAGTATTTGATAATTTAGAGGTTTATAGGTTTTCTAAGAGCTTAGTCAAACTTGGCACGGTTGATGTTTTATGGTAGGCTGGGAGGCAGTAATTAAACTCATGCGTGGTGAAGGCAACAAATAGGGAGAAATTGTGTTAGTATGATTGATGGTGAAACAAATCCGTCCGCGTCCGTAGCACATTCTGTTAACAAAGGAAGTAAAGCGAGATTTGATTTTGTGGCTCCCCTCCTAATAATTAGCGCAAGCAGTTTTGTGGAAAGCCAGGTAGACATGTTGAACCAGTCACGGGATGGGCTGCCAATTAATGCATGGTTAATTATGCGCTAGTTTTATGGTAGTATGATTAATCACCCGTATGGTAAACAATTGGCAAGGAGAGATGGAAACAAAAGGAGTGGGCAACCTCTGGGTGGACGGAGAGACGAAAAATTTGGCGCCAACTTTTGGAAGTCGAACGAAAACTTTTGCCTGGTCCTCCTGCCTATAAATAGCAGGTGGGGTGTAGCCTGCCGCGTGCGGCTAACGCGTGCGACACGATTTAGACTTTGACTCTTGCTCGTCGAGGAGAGGAGAGGAGAGGAGAGGAGAAGAGAAGAGAAGAGAAGAGAAGAGAAGTCACTCGGTCGCGGACTCGATTTCTCGGCGGTGCAGGTAACTATTCAACCATCCATGCCTTGTTGTTCGATCTCACGGCCGCACGGTTTCAGTCTTCTCGCCTGCTGGTTCCACGAGAAGTCGCGAATCCATCGATTACGTATTATTAACCCTCCATCCGTCATTCATCTGCAATCGCAGGTGGGAGTAGGGGTGTGGTGGTCGTCGAATCGGCAGGTTTTTGTTTCGATGGATCCATGCATATGCGCGTCCAGCGGGTAACCTTTCTTTTGGCTAGCCATATAATTTCTGGCATGTTATTTGCACGTAGTGGTAGTAGTCCGCAGAGTAGGTAATGTATTTGTTGCTGCACTTGAACGGCCGGGCTGCAGAGGTCGGGTTGGAGCGAGGGAAAAGAACGAGAGGGGAAATCCATCCATCGATCTATCTCTCCTTTTCTTCGGTTTGATCCATCGTTTCCGCGAGCGAACCAAGGAACGAAAGGACCTTGATTCTTTTAATTTCGGTGGAGCGAACGAAAGGAACGAGCGAACCAAGGAACCAGGTGCTCCTCGCCTCCTCCTCGACGACGATCTCCTCTCCCAGGTGCTCCTCGATGATCATCTCCTTGCCCAGGAGCGGGTTGCAGATGGTGATGCCGCGGAGGGAGAGGCGCGTGAGGTGGGGGTCGTCCGGCTGGAGGCGGACCTCGAATTCCAAGTTGGGGAACATTGGGTCGACGTACTGGACGCGCAGGTCTCCGACGGCGCAGGCGGCGGCGCAGTCCAGGCAGCGGCGGAAATCTTCCTCCTCGAGTTCGCCGATACCGAACGAAAGGGCGAACCGATCAAGCCGCCTCAGCCCGCGCCGCTCCAGGGTCTGGGTAATCGGTTGCGATGACTCGTAGGCAGCGAAGCGGAAGTCGAGGGAGGAGGGCGCCGGCCAGCGGCGCGTCCAGAGCGCCTCCCACTGGGTGGAGAGCACGCCCGTGCGGATGGCGGACTTGAGCGGGAGGAGGCAGAGAACCTGCAGCCGCAGCGCCTCCGGCAGCGCCGTGAGGCGGTCCTCCGCGCCTATTTCTCCTTCCTCGTCCTCCTGCCGCGTCTTCGTGCCGCCGTCGGGATGGGGCACCGCCGCCGCCATTTCTCCCCTTGACTGCGGACGGCTCACCACCGGTGCACACTCTGACCGCTGATATTTTGGACCGGGCCTACCAAGCTCGTACCCATCGACCGGCCCAAAATGACACTGCAGCCTGCAGGGATGGGTCTTTGGTTTCTGTATTTTTCTTATTTCTTTTAAGATTTTTTACCTCTTCCTTTTAAGATAAGGTAAGACTCCTCCATCCTCTAAAAAAAGACTCTTCTTGTGTCTGGTTTGTGAGGGCATATTCCGCTAAAAATATTTTGTTTGTGCTCTAAAGAAAAATAAAAAAATGTGCTTTTCATGCATAGATGAATATAGTAGTACCGTTCCATAATTCTGGTCCAGGTCTTAGTCCACAACGAGAATTATGAAACATGCAGAGTATGGTACAATAGGGTGTGCACACTCATCCATCCTCACGCGTGATCAAGACATATCCTGGAGACTAGTGAAGCTGAGCTTTTAGATTGATGAAGTCGGTATAAACACCTCATTAGTCGCTATTGATGGAACTTGGTTTTGTGTAATCTCTTAATCTTTCAACCAGTAAGAGAGGAGTGTCAGGGAATAGGAGCTCAGGACGGCCGGATCCAGTAAGGCTGGTGCCAATGCATCACAGGCTATAGCCTCGCCACGTCAGCTTTTACCCTCACTCTCACCCCACTCTCACCCCACGGCGCCAGTGCACGGGCTATAGTGCCAGCTCTCACTTCTCTCTCCTTCACATCAGCTTTTCTCTCTCCTCGACATTAGCATTTCTTTTTCAGATTAAAATATTCAAAATAATGCAAGAAAATTATTTTATTCAACTAAAATTGTTACCGATTACATTATAAAAAAATTACATAAAATTTAAAAAAATTACATAATCTAGGCATTAGCCCACACATGCTCAATCAAATCATGCTGGAGCTGTGTATACATCGGTAAGTCCCTCATTTCGTTGTCCATCTGAATCCTGGCTGCTAGGCTTGGTGGTGCATTCTTGTGTATCGCAGGGCCGACATTGGAATCAACTGTCTCATAGATGTCCTCCAAATTTATATCACACTCATCGTCGATGATCATGTTGTGCAGAATGACACATGCACGCATGATCAACCCAAGAGTACGCCTCGAGTAGGAGCGTCCCAGAACTGCTAGAATGTTGAACCTAGCCTTCAGCACTCCAAAGGCACACTCGACATCTTTGCGCCAAGCTGATTGAGCAGCAGTGAACAGTCGATGCTTTTCACTTTGTGGAAGAGTAACACCTTTCATGAACACCGGCCAGGAGGGGTAGATGCCGTCGGCAAGGTAGTAACCCCAGTTGTACTCGTGTCCATTCACCGTGAAGTTCACTATGGATGCTTCTCCCCTAAGCACATCAGTGAACAACGGCGGCTGATTGAGTACATTGATGTCGTTGATGGACCCGGCCACTCCAAAAAAGGCATGCCAGATCCAACGATCATACGACGCAACGGCTTCTAAGATTATGGTAGGGTGTTTGATGTCTCCCCTTGTGAATTGACCGACATGCGCCACTGGGCAGTTCCTCCACTGCCAATGCATGCAATCGATGCTCCCTAACATGCCCGGAAAGTCACGCTCCTCGGCTTTCGCTAACAGACGCTGTGTATCCGCGACATTTGGTCTACGACAAAACTCTTCCCCGTAACAGTGAATGATGCCTTCACAAAATCTATCTAGACAAACTTCATCAGATTATCTAGACAAACCGCTTCCACCTCCGTCGTAGCCACCAACTCTGCTACGATGAGCAATGCCAGGTGCCGCCAGACTACTCTACCTCCACCTTCGTCTCCACCCACTCCCACCTCCCCGATGGACAACAACGACTTGTTCGACGATGACAACAAAGAAAGCGCGAGCGACATTATCGATGTGGCCATGAACGCGAGGTTAATGGCTGACGCCGAGCAGGAGGCAGAGGAGGATCGCACGGCGTTCGTTGCTTACTTCTCGGAAGTTTAGTGCAGAAGCTCTCTTTGAGAAGATGAAAATTGTCTGGAATTTATCCCGTGGCCCGATCTACCGGGAGGCTGGTGAAAATCTTTTTATCTTCCAGATGCACTACTTCCTCGGCATCGAGGTTGTTCGTCGCGCCGATGGCTTCTTCTTGTACCAACGCAAGTAGGCACGTGAGCTCCTCGACCGCGCTGGCATGCTTAGTTGCAAGGCCGCATCCGCGCATGTCGACACGACGTCCAAGCTCTCCGCTACGGATGGAGCGCCCGCACCCGATGCGTCCTCCTATCGGTCTCTCGCTTCGCGCCTCCACCGCCATGGACATCATCGCCTACTCCGATGCAGACTGGGCCTGCTGCCCCGATACGCGACGCTCCACATCGGGCTATTGTGTCTACCTTGGACCCTCGCTTATCTCGTGGTCGTCTAAGCGACAGCCCACGGTGTCCCGCTCCAGCGCCGAAGCAGAGTACCGCGCCGTCGCCAACGCTGTCGCCGAGGTCTCCTAGCTCCGACAGCTTCTTGGCGAGCTCTCGGTTCCCGTCGCCAATGCCACCTTGGTCTACTGTGATAATGTCTCTGTGGTCTACCTCTCCGCCAACCCGGTTCATCATCGGCGCACCAAGCACATCGAGCCGGACATCCACTTCGTTCGGGAGCAGGCGGCCCTTGACCACATTCGTGTTCTTCATGTGCCCACCTCTCAGCAGTTTGCGAACATCATGACCAAGAGCCTACCTACGGCGTTCTTCGAGGAGTTTCGATCCAGTCTTTGCGTCAGTTCTATTGACGCTTCGACTGCGGTGGGGGGGGGGGTGAGATATGTGTATATCTATACGTGTATCTTCTGTATTTATGACGGGCCCACCTCCTTCCATGTATAGTTGAGGTTGTGGCCTATATAGGTACATGTATTTATCTCACATCAATGCATTGTGATTTGCATCATTCTACAATCAGGACGTCCGCCGCAGTGCTGACACCCGCTGCGCCGCGGTGCTGACATGCAGGCCACCTTTGTCATTCAGGGTAAGGACTAATCCAGATCGGGATCGTTGTGCCAAACTAGTCTAAACTGGATCAGGGTCTAGATTGACCGGGATTGCGAAGTCTAGGGTGGTGAATACTGGGATTAGGAGTTCAAGGTTCGATCTGCACACTCTACATGAGTTAAAGGTTTAAAACAGACTTTACTCTTTTATTTATGTGTTTAATTAATTATGATAGCTCTTTTTTTTTGAGAACACAGTACAACGCAGACGCTCACAAACACGCATGTACAAACACCCCTATGAATGCACGCACGCACACCCTACCCCTATGAGCACCTCCGAGGGACTGAGCCGGCATATGTTGAGGTTGACGAAGTCACTACTGGCGCCTCGCTGTTGACGGGCACGTCACCTACCACTGAAAGCAAAGCGCCGGTTAAATCCTGGAATAAATCCAGGTAAATGCAAACACCCATGTCAAGTCTAGGACTTGAACCTGGGTGGGCTAGTTCCTCCACAAGGGACCTAACCACCAGAGCCAAGCTCTGTTTGCAATTATGATAGCTCTTGCTCTAACTCATGGCGCGATCGGTTTTAATCCAGCCTTGTCCATGGAGTATGTAAGGGACACACTTTTATCTTTGGAACTGCCTCCGGTTTCGCAGAAGACTCTCTAGAGTTGTTCATAGTGCAAATGGCAGAGGCCACCAGATGGAATTATCAAAATAAATTCTGATGGTGTCATGGCTGCCCAGGATGGATTTGCCGGAGGAGTCGCCCGAGATTGAATTAGTTGAACAGTTACTACTACATACCACTAAAACTTCAGGTTAATTATTCATAAAAGTGTTCCGCAAAACAGCATCAGAGATGACGCTACTCTTGGAATTAAATACCACGTGCAAGGCCTCACGCGCCAACCAAGCAACACCCACCAAACGGTCCCAGATTCGTTTCCCACCGTAGTGTTCCTATCCATCTGGGACGGTGGCGCCGGAGTTGGGGAATGGGGCGGCGGAACCTCTCGCAGCAAGGTCGCAGAAGAACGGAGGAATCCCCACCCGTACCCGCTGTGGTAGGCAGCTCATGGGGCTGGGCCTGTCTATTGGGCCGGCCCGTCTACTTCTTTTTTTACTGAGGTGTGAAAATTCCTAGAGGTATGTAACATACCTCTCAAATTTTAGGCTGTGGTATGAAACTATTTGAACCATTGGATGGACGAAAATTAATAGCTATTATTCATTTGAGGGTACCACAAAAGAACCCTATTTACGATCTCAGAATAACCAAAACATAATAACTATTAATACAATTTTGTAGGTCTAGCATGTTGGACATGATTGATTATTAGAAGGTAGAGCTGCACACTATCCTGCTTTGGTTCCCTCGCCTTCCTTGCCGCTTTGGCGGCAGGAGGGGAGGGGGTCCTCGTTTCTCCGTTTTGTAGCTAGGATAAGAGCATCTTCAACAAGCGCACTAAAAATTGGTGCACTATAGGTCGCTGCGACTGCGCTGTAAATATTTGCTGCGCGCTGCTCTAATTTCCCCCCGCCGGACGCTGTATTATACAACGCGTGCTCTGGCGCGTAAAATGTTCCTTCCCCAGACGCTGTATTATGCAGCGCGCAGCGCGGCGCAAACAACTATTTCGGTCATTTTTGATACGAAATAGATCAAATAAAACACGAAAAATTAACTGAAAATACGAAATATATTAGAAAATTCGACGGTACAACGACATTTATTTGAAAACTACCCTAATCTACTCCGAGTCCCAGTTGAAGTCCGACGAGTGGGTGGTGTCGAACACCGGAGTGGATGTCCACTCGAAGGAGGAGGAGGAGAATGAGGACGAGAGGACGATCGCCGACAACCCGGGGTCGTTTTTCTTCTCCTCCGCCTTCCTCGTGGCCTTCTCCGCCATCCTCGCCGCCGACGCTGGTCGCGGTCCATCTTCTTCTTCACCGCCGCCGCCTTCTCCTCCTCCATCTGCGCGTAGAACGCCTCCATCGCGGCGACGTCCTCCGGGAACTGCCGCGCCCACTCGAGGCGGAGGCGCTCGTCGCGCTCCGCGATGACGAGCCACTGCTCGAGCTCGCGCTGGCGCCGCTGCTGCTCGCGCGTGACAGCCGGCGACGGTGGCGCGAGCGCCTCCGCCTGCTCCCTCGTCCACACATCATGGAAATTCATTGTGCGGCGGGAGCGGCCGAGGCGCCAGGCGACGGCATCGTAGGCGCACGCCGCCTCGTGCGCCATCTCGAACGTGCCGAGGCGGATGCGTTCCTCGCCAGAGCGTATCTCGGCATCGAAGTGGCCCCTTGGCCGCGCGCGAACGCCGCGGTAGCCGGAGGAGGAGCGACGGCGGGGAGGCATCGCGTCGGCAGAGGTGGATCGGCGGCGCGGGCGCGACGTGGGAGGCAGAGCGATGCGCGAGAAAGTGGAGCGACACGCGTGCGGTGAAGTTTCCGGGGCGGTTGGCATGCGCGCGCGTGGCGTTTATAGCGCGCATGGCAGCCGGAGAGGCAACTTTCCCGCGCGGGATAGAGCAGAAGCGCGGGCGCGGCAAAAAATTTAGCGTGCGCGGCATTTTCGCGCGCCTGCTGGAGGTTCGCGCGGGCTCCCGCTCGGGCCGAATTGGCGGTTTATTTAGTGCGCGCGTCTTTTGCCGCGTCTGTTGGAGATGCTCTAAGGGTTTGTCTGCTGTGGTGTGTCGTTCTAGTGGTGGGAGCGACGTCCGACGAATAAATCTGCCTAATTCTACAGCCACACCAGCGGCCACCTTCACGGCAATGTCTCAGAGTTGATTGCAACATGTGCTTGTCGATTCACACACGACGCCTGCGGCCATGCACGCCGCCTGGGTCACTCATGTTACCTGTCGCCCGTCCTCGGCCAGCTCTCTCACAGCCGCCCCGTCCGTCGGCGTCGAGCCACTCACCGTCGGCCTCCCCACCCTCCGGCGCACGGTTTCGGTTGCCGGCCTCCCTGCCATCCGGCGCGCGGTTCTAACTGACAGCCTCCGCGCCCCCGACGTTGAATCACGCCACCATCGGCCACACCGTCGCTTCTCCAACGTGACGCCACCGCTTCCGCAGTAGGCGGCGTTCATGCTCCTCCCGTGGGCCTGGACCAGCCCGCTTCGATGATTTTGCTCCTCGTCACCTCCCGCTCCTATGATTGGGCCATGGCGGGCGTCGACGTTCGCTCCAAAGGAGCTTCCCCTGCACGTCTTGCAGGAGGATGGCGACACAGCGCCACTTGCAGGGCCATGTAGGATTGAGACGCTTACCACTTTTGTTTATTGGTGACCGCAGATATTATCGGCTGATCGCTGGGATGTTAATGTGCGGAGACGCCGGAAGCATTTGCTGGAGAATTGTGCGCCGACAACAGCGTCGGAGAGCTGTGCTAGAAGAGCGCCATTGAACTGTGCTCGAAGAGGTGATGCACGTCGAGCAGCTTGACAGGAGCAACTCGACAGGAGCAGCGGCTAGGAGCAGCAGGCGGGCGCGGCTAGGAGCAGCGGGCAGGCACGGAAACGGTGGAATTTTGAATTTTTGTTGAGCTAAGATAGGGATTGTTGTTCCTTATTTGATGCTGGTTGTTACTCTATTTTGCTTCTGCGTGCAATCCCAGAAGAGATTGTTGTTCCTTTTTTTAAGCTGATTGGTTGGCTTTTTTTTTAAGATTGCGTTGAGATAAATCATCTTGGTAGGCGACGTGGGGGTATTATTGTCCATCCTAAAAATGTGACACCATGCATTCACCAGTTTGCTCTTAATAGTAGAGATTGTACGGGCGCCTTTGCCGTCCTAAGAAGTACTCCATCCACCCCACAATATAAAATATCATTATAACTAATATGTGAACACGCAAACAAACACTCACTATAACAAACAACAGTGGTAGATCCTAACTACTAGCCTAAAAGGGTGCACGCTGGTAAATGGAGAAGTACGATATAGTAATTAATGATGTTTCCACAGGAAACAGAAAAAGTACAGTGAACATTGTACATTTTCAAAACTCCACTTTATTAGACGAGGGTGTGTGTTTGGTGCAAAGGTCATGGGCGACATGGCTTCGCTGCCTTGTGTGGTTATTTGGCAATATTTTTTTGAATGAACAAGGCATTATATAGTTTTGAGACATGATGTTTCTTTTGAATTAGATAATCTCTATTTTGTGTATGAACTCTAAGACAGCCTTGCCATTTGAAGAAGTACTCCATCCATCTCATAATATAAAATAATCCCTCCCATCTAAAGTAAGTGTTGGGTGATTTAGTACTGATTTCGTCAACACTTAGTTTGAACCGGAGGTAGTATCATTATAACTAATATGAACGTGAAAACAAACACACCAAGTGGTTCGTAGATCCTAACTACTACCCTAAGGGTGCACGAGTTGGTGCATGGATAATTAGGATAGAGTAATTAATGAGGTTCCTATAGAAACAGAAGAAGGGATTTATATATAGGTCCCGAGCTTGAGTGCCCCTTTATGTAAAACCAAATTGAAAATTATATTTCCAAGTTTGTATGGAAAAAAAGTATGGATCTTAGTAATAGTGAACAATGCACATTTTGAAAACTCATGTTTGTGTAGCTAAAAATACAGAGAATTTTGTGTTGTCATTTTGCATGCTAGCTTGTAGGATACATCATTCACCACACTCGGAATTTTTTGAAGCTTGTAAATATGAATTTTTTTTGAAAAAATGAAATAAAATAAAGAGAGCAGTAGAGCTGGGAAGCCAAAGACATTTTTCGCTGTAGAAATAGTGCCATGCATACACTCCAATTCCATTGAAAGGACTCCATGCATCAAGACTCTGATTTAAGGATCCCAAGTACATTTAAGTCGCACACATGCCAAAGTGTTCACTAACTCGGACCAAAGAGTATTCATCCCACATAATTATTTATTTTTTGAGCCACATGTACATATTCTCGTGGAACACACACATGGCGCAAAGAGGAGAGTCTACCGGTTGAGCAGTAGGTGGACGACGGCGAGCGCGTCGGCGGCATCCTTGATGCCGGTCTCGCGGGCCAGCTTCCTCGGCCACTTGTAGCTGTTCCCCTTTTGCCTCCGCTCTAAGATGGCTGAAGAGAGATCACCCCAGTTCTGCATGTAGGCCGGCTGCATCTCGCTGAGCCTGCTGGTTTGGCCCCAGCCGCTGTTCACTGTCGCGTAGACAGAGTCCAACCTGGCGGCTTCGCTCACCATGATCATCAGTCGGGCCAAGGCCAACTTGGTGGCCGCGTCAGGCGCGCCGGCATGCACGTATGCTGCCAGCTGCCTCACCGCCGCCTCTGCCACCGCCTTGCCGAGGTCCATGTCCTTGAGATTTTTCTTCACCTCCTTGCTTGTCTCGCCGCCGACGAGCCCTCTGTACGTGAAGCCACAATCCAGCAGGGTTGAGCCTGCGATGATGTGCTGCTGCTGCTTCGGGCCCTTGGCCGTCTCGTGGAGCTCGTACCAGGTTCCGGACGGAGGGCGGAAGCCGACCACGTACACGTTGTCGTCCCGGATCGCCAACGTCGCCGACGCGTTGCCGGCGGACAGCTCGACTTGCAGCAGCCTCGCCGGTGGATGTCCATCACGAAAGCGCTCCTTCGTCAGCACCGGATGTCCCTGGACATTGTCCGGGCTCGGGTGGGTGGCGAGCACCGTGCGAACGTTGTCGACGAACGTGCTGTAGGTCCCGGACCCCACATTGTACGAGATCGGCACCACCACTGGAGGCTGTGGAGGCTGTGGCAGGGCGACTCCTGCGGGAGAAGATAGAGAACATCAGGCCAAGCATGTTAGAAGAAGAGAGGGCTGTCAAAAACTTCAGAGAATTGTGAACGTGCAGAGGAGGAAGAGGAGGAGGAGGAGGAGCAGCAGCAGCCTGAGTGCTCCAACCTGCGAACGAGCAGAGCAGCAAGCCCACGAGCAGCACCTGAACACCCATCTCCCCCGGACAACCTGAGAGCAGAGCAAGGTGCTGTGGACGATTGGTGTGGACCTTCGATGCTTGTGCCTCTCAGTGTTGCGCATGGACGGCTATTTATACACCTGACTGCTCCTCAACTTGAATTACTCGCAGCTGACAGCTACATGGAGTGCAGCCGCAAGTCTTTCAGTTGTAGGCTTTCCATTGATCTGAAGTTTCTACTACACGAAACATTTCTTCATCCTTTGTACCCACTATTTGGGCTACAACACTTCCTTAATTCTACACTAGTATGCACACATATACTTTCATTTCCCATCTCGTTTCTGATATATATACCAAGTTAAGGTGCCAATGCTATTTTCTTCTCACTGATTATTTTGGCCATACATGATGTTTCAGACATACTGGAGTACACTGAACATTGCTTGGGCTGGAAGAAGTAATATGTTGGACAAGGAGGATATATATCGTTTGGAATCAATATTTTTCCTTTCCTTGTACTCGGGTCTAGTTATTTTCTTTGGCTTCAACTCACCCTCCGAGGGTTGGTTTTTCTTCCCTTGTTTCCTAGCCAGAGCACTCGGTACAATGTGTTTCACTGTCCGAGCGGCTATATCTTTACCCCGAGTGCCATGTAAGGTACCTTGTGTAATTATTTATACGAGCATTTTTTATACTGTTTGTTAAAGGGTGATCTTTACCAAGTGTCCGATTCATTATGTCCACACTCGGTTTTAAAAAAGATTCACGTAATAGGTAGTTACATTGCTTAAACCTGCATATAATTCCGAACAAATGAAACTCAATCAAATCTATCATATTAGACTTTTCACAAGATAAAAGCAAAAGAAAATATGAACTATTCTTGTAGAAAAAAATCACCTGTTTCAGTTGATTTCGCTCTCGGTGAATATGGCGCCAATGGAGAGGACAAAGCCTTGCACCATCAAGCTTTCCTCTATGGGCTTTCGGTTTCGAATCCTTCACACTTAAGGAATCCTCCTTTGGTCAACATTATATACCTTCCAGGACTAATCTAGCTATTCCACTAATACTATAATTTATGAGTGGAGGGCACAATAGTGCTTAACTATATTTGTGAGTGGAGTAGATCCTAAAAATGATTAGTGCCGTAGGTTTATATGACATTCTCCCCTTTATTATTTTGGCCATGCTATTTTCCTCCCCTTGATTATTTTGGCCATACATGATACTTGAGAGCTGGTGGAGTACACTGCACATTGTTAGTACTAGAAGAAGAAATATGTCGGAGAAGGAGATTCGTTTGGAATCAGTATTTTTTTTATTTCACTTGACTTAGGTCTAGTAATTTTCTTTCGCTTCAACTCACCCTCCGAGGGTCGGTTTTGCTTCCCTTGTTCCCTAGCCAGAGCACTCAATACAATGTGTTTCACCGTTCGAGTGTCTATAACTTTACCCCGAGTGTCCTGTAAGGTACTGCTTTATGCGAGCATTCTTTTTATACAGTTCGGTAAAGGGTGGTGTTTACCAACTCTCTGATACATTATGTCCACACTTGGTTTAAAAAACTATTCCGGTAATAGCTAGTTACATTTCGTAAGCCTGCATATAATTCCAAACGAATGAAACTCAATCAAATGTCTCATATTAAATTTTTCACAAAATAGAAGTAAAAAAAGATAAATTATTCTCGTAGAAAAAAATCTTGTGCTGGTTGATTTCACTCTCGGTGAATATGGTGCCAGCGGACAGGAGAAAGCCTTGTACCATTAATCTTTCCGCTACTGGCTGTCAGTTTCGAATCCACACATTTAAGGAATCCTCCTTTTGTCAACATTATATACCTCCGCCTTTGGCCATACATGATACTTGAGAGCTGGTGGCGTAAACTGCACATTGCTAGTACTAGAACAAGAAATATGTTGGAGAAGGAGATTCGTTTGAAATCAGTATATTTTTTTTATTTCACTTGACTCAGGCCTAGTTATTTTCATAGGCCCAACTCACGCTGTGGTTGCTCTTAGATCTCTCCCGTCTCCCCAAAACAATTCAATGTTTAGTTGTACATTTGACTCATGATAACTTTAAAAAAAAATGAAAATATTTGAAAATATTTTAGTACTATGCAGACCTCTGTGTAAATTTTGCTGAGCGCACCACACGAACCGCTCTGGCAGTATAGTGCAGCACAGCATCGCACCTATACTGCTGCTTGAGCAGATAGTTCAGCTGAGGATTTGCTACGTGTACATGTACAAAAATGCTGGACAAGTTCATGTTCATCGATTTCCATCAGGCTCAGACGACAGAACAGTTTGGTTCTCTATCTCCTTCAGCAACCGAACAATTTGTCCTCCTCTCCCGACCCCTCTCCTCTCCCGAACCCCACCCCAACCCTAACCGCCGCTGCCGCCGCCGATAGCGCCGCCGGGGCAAAGACCCACGGGGCGTGGCGGCGGCGGGGGCCCTTCCTCGTCGACGTGGGTGAAGGCGGACATGATCTCCTCCTCGACGCATACGGTGGATCGGCCGGCGCGGGTGATGAGCGGCGGCGGCTCTGCGCTGCGGACCCCCCTCCCGTAGGCTATCCCCCGTAGCACACCGGCAGGGGCTGGTGGTGGGCGGCGGCCAGGCCCATGGCCTGCACCATCCCCTCCCACCGCCTCTCGCCGGTGAGTGGAGGCGATCTCGGGCTTCTTCCGCGACACGAGGTCCGCCCGGGGCTGCAGCTTTGGGTACGACGGTGGAGGTGGCCCTCTTCTTCGCCGGAGAGGGTCGGCCTGCAGTTGGTGGTGTGGATCTATCGATCTATCACCGCGTTCCGGCGGCGTGATGGAGGAGCATGGAAGCCGGCGACGGTGTCGCCGGTGGAGGGTTGGAGTGGCCAGCCCAGGATGGCCGCCGACATGGGGGTACGACCTTAATAAAGGCGGCGATCCTAGGGCCTCTCTTGCGTGAAGAGGAAGACCTACCGGAGGCCTGGACTAGTGATCTGGCCGGTGTGTTGAGTTCCGGAAGGCTCCGCTGGCGAATGTAACAGTGTTTTTTGCCTGGAGTTTGCTGGATCGATGGTATTCGGTCGTGCGCACCCATACTTTTATTCCGACCGATTGGTTCTGGAGGGAGCGGCGCGAAGCTCTTTTTCTGTGTTGACATCAAGTGACTATGGATCCACGATAAAAGTCGGAAGAAGAGAATTTCATGAAGGCCGGAGGGGAGGACTAGTTAAGGGATGTTCAAGTCTCCGCGCTGTTGAGAGACTTGCTTGGTGTTCCGGACTTCACAGCAGCGGTATGAAAGTGGGGGCGACTACACAGGTGAAGTTCAGAGTCCTATCTTTTAGGGTGAAAACTCAAGGTCTGGCATTAGCTGGTTGTGCCTGGCAATGACCTTGTTGGGGGCATTATTTTGAGAGCGTGGACTATCTTCAGGGTGAAAACCTAAGATGTCTGATCGGGCGACGACGGTGTTAGAGCACTGTTCCCTTCTTGGAGGCGTCGTTTTTGGAGAGTCTGTATTTCAGGTGTTGTCTTGGAGGTGGATGTATTGTTGTTGTTAGGCCCGAGATGCTGTAGCGGGACTTCTGTTTCTTAGTTTTCTTTTCCTTTTTTTGGCTGTGTGCATCCGTAGTGCCATTAGGGTGGTGCGTTGTTGCAGAGGCTGGGTGTAATTGGTATCTTTTTGATATTAATATTTTCCCTTTATCGAAAAATCTGGCTCAGACGAGAAAAACAAATCAAACATTCGACTCGAAAAATGTATTGAACACATATGACAAGTAGCCTATGAGAACTGATAATCTTGTTCAAATCATAAAAAAGGTCTCTCGTCCATTTGATACAAGACCAACATAAACAATTAGCCACAGGATATTTTGCTTCGGCTTTACTTTTGGCCTGATATTGGAGGAATTATGAGAGGAAAAGCTTATGTAGGTACTCACACAAATACAAGCGCACAACAGAAGGGACTATGAACATTACCTAAAGTATTGTGTCAATGAGATCGTCACTTCAATTTCAGCACCACTCTTGCTGATAAGCCGTGTCATTTGCTTTCCTTCAGTGAAGAGATGAACATTATCTTGTGATTCTTGATGATTACTCGCATTTTGTATGGACTTTTCCCCTTTGCCGTAAATCAGATGTCGCCGCCACCCTCACCGCCTTCTTCGCCTTCTTCTCCACTCAGTTCGGTCGCCCCATCCACGCCTTACAAACCGACAACGGCAAAGAGTTCGACAACATCACCATTCGCTCACTTCTCGCCGCCCACGGCGCCATCTTCCGCCTCACGTGTCCATACACTTCTTCACAGAACGGCCGTGCCGAACGGATGCTTCGCACCCTCAACGACTGCGTCCGCACCCTTCTGTTCCACGCATCCATGCCCCCACGATTCTGGCCGGATGCTCTTTCCACGGCGACTCTCCTCGTCAACATCCGCCCGTGTCGTGTGCGTTGGTCATACACGCCGCATCACCTCCTCTACGGTGCGCCGCCCGCCTATGATGACCTTCGCATCTTTGGCTGCCGGTGTTATCCTAACACTGCGGCCACCGCCGCACATAAGCTTGCGTCGTGCTCTCTCCCTTGTGTGTTTCTCGGCTACCCCGCCAACACCAAGGGATACCGATGTTACGACCCAGTCTCCCACCGTGTCCTCACCTCCCGGCACGTATACTTTGACGAGTTGGTTTTCCCGTTTCAGCAGGGATTTTTGGTGACACCTCCGACGACGCCCCGACGCCCGCTGGCCCTCCTGCGGCCGCGCACCGACGACTGACCGCAGCAGCGCCCTCTGCGCCGGCCCCGCCTGGTCCCTCGGCGTCTCCGTCGCCCGCGGCACCCCCGGCGCCCCCGTCGCCCGCGGCGTCTCCTTCGGCCGCCTCTTCATCGGCCGCCCCGTCGCCCGCCTCGCCGCCCGTCGCTGCGGTCCCTAGGACCATGCTGTCAACACCCGGATTTTTAAGTCCAGATGCCGATTATGCCATACATCGCAATCCCAGGAAGATTGTTTTTGCGAGACATAACAGTTGATATCATAGAGTCATCATTTATTACAAACCATAGTCTTCTTACAACAACGGATCACATGATCCACACTTACAACATTAATTGATCTAATGATCAACAAACACACACATAGAGGAAGCGAAGTAGTAGTAGTCCATCTAATCAACAGGCAACGCTAGCTTGACGTTAGGAGACGATCCTAGTTCTCGTAGTTGTCCTGCTGTCCGTCATCCGGATACTGCTGCTCCTCTTCATAGTCTGGCCATTGTAATAGCCAGGGACACAGCCATGAGTACTTTAAAGTACTCGCAAACTAATACTAATGTGAGTACTAACAATTTTATTAAGGGGGTGCTAAGCTATAGGTTTATTTGCATCAAGCCAATTTTATTTCATAAACCTTATAAAAGAAAGACTCCTCATTTGCCTAACTTAACTCAAGTGGGAACATTAGTGTCATTCCCACAACCCTGTTGTGCTCAAGTCAAAATCATCATTCACTTCACCATTCATTTTCGAAACACCTGACAACGGTACAGTATGGCCTTTCCAATCGTCCGTAACCGTGGACATGGCTATTCGAATAGTTTTACACTCTGCAGAGGTTGCACACTTGTGCCGCAACTTTTGATTACATCCGTCAGGGATAACCCCGAATAATCATAACTCAGTATGCGGATCATCAACCATAACCTTTCACTTATAAACTCTAGTATAGGCACCTCTCCCCATGAGTTTGGCCTCCCGGTGATAGCCAACTGTTATCCCGGGAACTGCACAGGGCTTGGGTCGTACATTCACCTCATTTCTCAAGATTTAAATTCCTCAAATAATAATGTATGATCATATGTTGACCAAGGTCAACACTTCACATATATCATTTGGGAAAAGATTTAAATGAGATACTATATCTCATGCAATTTAAAACTACTATGGAACAATTTAATATCATTAAGTAATTAAACTTGAGGTACTATAGACTAAGATCATTACCTTATATCTAAATACTTAAGACAAAGATTTAAATGAGAGAGTAACTCTCATACTCTTTAAACAAAACAAATTGGAGGATTTAAATGGACTAGAAATGGCTCCATAGCCATTATTTTGCTCTAGTCCATGGTCATACAAACAACCATGCTATATTTTTGCATAATCAATTAGCGTTTGTTAAATGTGGTGTGTGAGAGTTTGAATCAACTAAAAATCATTTTTGGTTGAATTTTAAATAAAGTTTGAAGTTGGAAAAGGCCTTGTCTTGTTATTTTTACAATTTGAATTCTACACGGAATCTGAGGGTGAGACCAGTGTGGTTGCTTAGATCTTTTTTCAAGCTTTCCAAAGATATAAAGTTCACAAACTTTGGTTTAGCCGATTTGAAACTATTTAGGTTTGAAGTTGGCACCAGTATTGCATTTGATTTAAACGAATTAAACCAAATTTGAATCGCTGGGCCGCGCGGGAAACGCTTAACGGGCCGAAGCGAAAATAACTGAGAAAACCAGCCCAGCTACGCGTCCAGCGCGAGTGGGCTGTCTGACGATGGGGTCCACTTGTCATTGGCTTATAAAACGCGAAACGGTATGGGCAAGCGTGGGACGTAGGATTAGAAGGAGATCCTACGGCTCACGATCGTCGTCTTCTCCGGCGAGAACGAACTCACTGGCGGCGAGGGTCGGGGGTAGGAGAGCCTACCGGTGTTCCGTCGGTTGACGACGAGGTGTGCAGCGACGTTGGCGTGGACGACGAGGCTCCTGGTACCGGCGGCGTGGCGTGGGGAAGCTCCAATCGACGGCGCCGATCTGCGGGTACTGGCGGGCTCCGGCGTCAAATTGGCGCAGCTCCGGCAACGATTTGGCTAGCATGGAACATAAGAAATTATGGATACGTTTGAGACGTATCAGTCTCCACCTTCACCAGACTACACCCCTAGTTACTCGGTTGCCGGCCTCACTTAGTCGGAGCTACTGGCACTTGACACCGGCCGCGGATCTCCTAATCTTTCCGGCTACCTTAGTGTCCCTTCTGACGTCACTCCTTCCGAGCACCCCCTTAGCTCCACCCACGACTCTACCGCACCTGAGTCTGACGCTGCAGCGACCTCCCTTCCTCCTGCAGCGAGTGTGTCCCTGCCTCCACCGACTGCCGCCCTCAACCCCGACTTGCTCCACACCACTCCACCTAGTCCCCTTGTTAGGGAGGACTGACGTGCTGGTGGTAGTTCACTGACTTTTGTGCTCTGGCAAGGTTATAACAGCCTACTATATAGTTGCTCCTCCCAGAGTAGTCCCATCACTTAGTAGATGATAGGCGCAGATGTGTGCCGGCTGTCATATTGGTTCTTCTACATCTCTGGAAAGGTCTTGTAGCCTTTAGCTACCCTTCCCGAGATGCACAGCCATAGCTAGATAGACTGATCCTGACGGACAGTTAGATGGGGTATACTTTTGTCCCAGGTACGCGTGTAGACAGCCGTGATAACCTGATGGTGTGTGATGAGGTGATGTTCCTGTAATTTGTGATGTGCTGATGTATGGACTTCTGGACTTGTGATGTACTGTTGTATGGACTCGTGAAAGTATGATGTGATGCTATTCCGCTGCTAGATGATCTTGAGTGATGCACTACACGCCCTGAACATTTTCTTGCTATTACCATGCTTCAGCAGTTCTGATGCACAATGAGATTCTTGTACATAATATTGCTGGTGCCGCCAAGCTATTACTTCATGACTCAGTTTAGCAGATGCATAGCGATCTCCTTGTCTTAATTCTTCGTGCATTTGGTTCCCAGCGTTATGACTATGCATCTATGTATTAGACCATGGAAAAAAAGGAGAAAAGGATCTGTATACATTACTACTGCTAGCTACAGGTTCGGCTTGCTGGAAGCGTGACCCTTGCTGAATCTTTTTAATTTTTGGGCATTTAATTCTCTACGTTATAAGCTGATACATATGATTGAACATGGGAGCTGATCTTTGTTGGTATCAGCATGTACAAGATCACCGAACCAAATTAGAAATTGGTGTACATAACTGATACATTAAATTCTGCTCACATAATTGGAATAAGGTCAACTGACCTGTGTGTTGTTTGTGCAGAATTGTCACTGCTAAATTTCTTGTCCCATACGCTAGTTAGTGAATTGACTTAAGCCTTGCCCATCAGGTTGGTAGCCATGGCGTCCGGTAGTGGCTCACACGAAGGCACTGGATACCCAACCGAAGTAGCGCCTGAGTCTTTAAGGAACATGGGAGGCCTACCATCCGGAGGATTACCTCCACCACTGTAAGCCCCAGGAGTAGGAAAACCCAGAGCGCGCAGGTAAGAGGGGTTTATGTGCATGAGGTCACTACAAAGGACCGTGAGGTCGCCTCGCATTCCCAAGCATATGGGTAGGCCAAGCAACAGCTCGACACGCCCATGCACACAACACCCACCTCAAAGGCTCACGGTAGGCTTTCCAAGCCTGAGTGCTTCACCTTCATGTGCACTTCACACATACACACACTATGCACAGGATACAAGGGTAGAATACAGCTTGAATATCACAACATGACTATGTATGATACAAAAGATGGAAATAAGGTTCATATATATAGCAACGCTCTAATGAGCAAGATCCAAATGACACTCAATAGGGAAATATATCCCATCAGTACATCATACATAAGATAGCCAATTAGTCTGGGTACAGACAAGAACCAAAAGGGACTAAGAGTCCTGAAGATAATCAAGCGGTGTTTCCATAACCAATAAGCCACAGGCTGCTGCCTTAGGAATGATCCTGCTACGCAACGAAGTCGTCGTCCGTGAACTCGACAAAGTAGCCACCTGCGTACTGCTCATCATCTGTCGTACCTGTTTGTCGAAAAGCGGGTTCCGGAAAAAGAGGAAGAAAAACGAGGGTAAGTACCGTTGGCACGTACTTGCGAGACAAGGCCAGCTATGCTTGCTGGTGGGCGGTGTAAACTTCGCCCGGCTATATGTGGAGTTTAGCGGCAGCAAAGAACTATCCAATAGAGACACGCTACAACATCCGGCTAATAGAGAAGGTGAGAGAGCGCATAATCTAGCAGTTCTATACTCTGCAAACAACAACCCAGCTAGTGCGATCCCCCTTAGCCAAGAGGTACTAACAAGGTACTCACACAGTTGACAATTTTATATCCATTCCATTATAATAGGGCTAACTTACTACACAAATAATTAGCAAGTTATTAGCGACAACTTTAGGTGTAAGTTGTTCTACGATCGAGTTAAACAGCTCCAAGTCGTCCATAACCGCGGACACGGCTTTCCGAAAAGATTTAACCCTGCAGGGGTGCACCAATGTTACCATACACGCATGCTCGAACCCGCATAGCAAGTGCGGAGTCTCACAACAAGACCGTTCCCAAATCAACAAGAATGCCTAGGGGGGCTACCCGACTAAGCTACCCGAAACGAAGTTCGGCCGTACTCCGATGCGGACTCAGGGTTTGCGTCGGCGGCTAGGCGTGCGAACCACACGCTTCGCTAAACATTCCGCGGGGTACAGTACAGAATATAAACACCCGAAGGCAACAGGAAGTAACACCCGAAGGCAACAGTAATAAACACCCGAAGGCAACAGTAAGTAAAGCATGGCATACATGGCATAGGCAAATAAAACCAAGGTTGTGGCCCCCTTTTCAACAGACTTGAGAAATGGTAATGGGTGATGGGGGGTCCCGATAAAACCTCCCACGAGTGGTTAGCGCGCTCAGTCTTAGAAACAGATAACAAGAACTCGGGTCCTAGGGGACATTAGCAAGTCAAAGTTCCGATGCTTTCGCAAAGCGGCTCACAGATGTCTCTGCAATATTATAACCCTTAGCAATTTTAGTTGTAGCAAAAGTTATCCACTTCATTTTCGAAAAGGTAGTACATGTGTCAACATCCCAACAAGATATCCCGAACATTTCAAGATATCAACAAAAACCCTAAACTCGCCTACGACTCGCAAAGCTGGCAAACAACAAACAATAGGTAGGGCGAGGAGGTGTATCTCGGACATATAGGTAACAAGTGGATAGGACACGTGACACAACAGAATCGCAACATAAGGATAGCAATAGATCAAAAGAGCATGTAAAAGTAAAATAGGTGAAGGGGTGGGCTCGCCTGTCGGATCGAGGTAGAAGCACCGACACGATCCTCCGGGGGAACTCGTACTCCCGCTCGTACGCCTCGCGTCGGCGTCTACTCGAGAAGAACCAAATAGCACATACAAGGAAAGTATAGCAAAAATCAATACAAGTGCAATGCGCAATATGATGCATGATGACATGGCAAGATGATTGGTGCAAGGCAAAATTAAGTGGGGTGCTCATAATTCACATGAATTGATAAACACCCTCACATATAGTTCTTGTTCATGTTACATATTTAATTTGGACAATTCAGAGATGATGTCAATGATGCATGAGGATGCAAGATTTGAATTCCTCTCATTTTTCTGATGAGAATGGACATATCACTTGTTGAATTTGGAATTGTAGAATTGAAGATATGAATTATGCCATATTACCCAAATTAATTCAGATTTTAATTATGTCCAAATTTTATTTATCCAAAAACCAAAACAAAGTTCATAGTTGGAAAGTACATGAAAAACTGAGCAACATAGATATCAAGTTTATCAAAATTGGAAAAGTTTGGGTGTAGTTTTAAATACTTTCAAAAGTATCCAGATAACATGAAAAACTGAGCAACATAGAGTATCAAGTTTGTCAAAATTGGAAAAGTTTAGGTGTAGTTTTAAATACTTTCAAAAGTATCCAGATAACATGAAAAACTGAGCAACATAGAGTATCAAGTTTGTCAAAATTGGAAAAGTTTAGGTGTAGTTTTAAATACTTTCAAAAGTATCCAGATTTCAAATTTTCAGAAACTAGAAAAAAAAACACAAAAAGGGTTTTGGTTAAACGCGCCCAAGGGGATTCGAACCCAGGCTGCGCGGGTGAGGGAGCAAAGGGGTAGCCAGTGTGCTAGCAATTCGGTTTTGCATAGATACAGGTCCCAAAGAACGTATAGAATGCAGACGAGATAACTGAATTTTGGACAGGAAAAACTGAAGTTCTTGACACTTCACGGTGGTAACTTTGGACGAAGATAGCGACCATCTGGGGCAGTGTTACGCGTGGCTCTCAAAAATTTGAGAAAGAGGGTTGTACCCTGATTCGAAAGGAACAAGTTTTGAACGTTTTGGTACACCGTGGTGGCTACGGCGATCGTCGGAAAACGGGTCCACGTCACAGAGAAACTGTCGGAAACTGCAAAACTGTTTCCTGGACTTGACTTTGCACGAAGGTGGCGTCGCCGTTACTGCATGGAATTGAGCGGTTCAAAAACTTAGATGAAGCCTAAGACGTTGTGCATCTAGAGGTACAAGCAGCTAGTGCTGAGGTGGATTGGTTAGCCGGCGGGACTCGTCGGAAGTTAGTACAGCGAAACAGCGAAAACTGAAGACGTGGAGCATCTGTTTTCTGGAGCCGTCTTTGGAAGACGATGGCGTCGTCTACAGGCAAGGAAAAAGATCTCTTATAAAACGAAAAGTGTAGCCCACACTCGCAGCTTTCCAACGTTGCAAAGGTCTCGCGCTGGGGTGGCCTGTACAGGCTGTGAGGTTCGTCGGAAGACAGTGTGCTGTGAGATGAAAACTGGGCCGGTTTTTGATTTCGGTTTTGTTCTGAGAATGTCTCTCCCTCTCAGCTCGGACCAAATGAAGCAAGGGACATGTAGGGAGGTCAGGGGCATGCGGCTGCTCACCCTGGAGGTGTCGGCGACGAGGAAGAAGCGATGGGGAAGGTCGCCGGCGTCGGGGACGATGGGGCCGAGGTGTAGACGAGGCAGAACTTGACGATCTAGCGCAGATCTTGGTGCTCGGCTCCGTGACGAAGACGAAGACGCAGAGGAGACCACGGCGGTCACGTTCCACGGCTCAGGTGAGCTCGAGGTGGATCATGGCGACTGCGGTCGACGGCAGCGGCGGCGTTGTCCCTCACGCTGCTCACAGCGAGGTGGAGAAAAAGGGAAGGAGATGGTGGCGGCGACTCGGTGGAGGAAGAGGGCTAGGGTTGGAGGAGCTGCTGGAGTATAAAGGAGGGGGAAGAGGGGCAGGTGGCTTGCATCCAGGGGGAAGAGAAAATCACGTGGTGCTCGAGCCGTTCGTACAGCAGGAAGAAGGAGAACGTGAGGATAGTGCTTTGGTGGAAAAGTTAGGTTGGTGGGCTGGGCTGGTTAGCTAGGTTAGGTACTTAGAAGGCCACGGTTAGAGTAGGTTAGCTTAGATTTTTAATTTTGATTTTATTTCTAAATTCCTCTCTAATTTTTATTTGAACCAATTTGAAACAAATTTTGAATGTGAAACAGAGAAGAGATGATCGGTAAATAGTTTTCATCTAATGTTGTGTTATATGTAACCAAAACAAAACATTTACCTCTTTCCAAAATTATTTGTTATGTTGATCAATTGCAAAGTAAGAGGTTAAAGAGAGGGGTTTAAAATTAAACCATATTACTAGAAAGTTTTGACATGGTCAAGTGGTACAAATAGGATTGGTAGGCTTTTCTTGTAACATCACAAGTGGTGAGATGAAACAAGAGAGAGAGAGAGAGAGAGAGAGAGGGAGGAAGAACAAGCAACAAAGAAAAACCAAAGGCAAATGCATTTTAGAAAAACCAAAAGGTGGTGATATGCATGAAATGCAACATGATGAGATGATAACAATGCAAGAAAGGTAAAAGGAGCCTATGTATTACTCTTGGGATGTTACAAACGCCACCCCTTGAAGGAATCGCGCCCCGAGATTCTCAGGAAGAAGAGAAAAAGGCCGGGTACTCGGAACGGAGTTGATCTTCCCGCTCCCAAGTTGCTTCTTTATCAGAATGGTGCGACCACTGCACCTTGAGGAACTTGACAGAGTTGTTGCGAGTTCGGCGTTCAGCTTCATCAAGAATCCGAACGGGATGCTCTTTTTATGAGAGGTCTTCTTGGAGGTCAATGGACTCGTGATTAACTGCACGGCCCGGATCTTTGAAGCACTTCTTGAGTTGTGACACGTGGAAGACATCGTGCACCTTGGAGAGCTTCTCAGGGAGTTCAAGGAGGTAAGCGACTTCACCACGCTTTGCTAGAACTTTGAAAGGACCAATGTATCTTGGCGCTAGCTTGCCTTTGATACCGAAGCGATGAGTGCCCCTCATAGGAGTAACACGGAGGTAGGCTTGATCACCAGGCTGGTATAACATATCACGGTGTTTGCTATCATAATAGCTTTTCTGCCGAGATTGTGCTATCTTCAGATTGTCACGAATGATTCGCACCTTTTCTTCAGCCTCGTTGATGACATCGGGGCCAAAGATTTTCCTTTCACCAGCTCGCACCGGCTCAGTAGGTGTTCTGCATTTGCGACCATAGAGAGCTTCAAAGGGTGCCATGCCCAAACCGGCTTGATAGCCGTTGTTGTAAGAGAACTCGCCGAATGGAAGGCATTCTTCCCATTTCATGCTCGAAGGAGATAACACAGGCACGGAGCATGTCCTCGAGAATCTGATTGACTCTTTCGACTTGCCCACTCGTTTGAGGATGGTAAGCTGTGCTGAAGAGTGGATTAGTTCCCATAGCTTTCTGAAAGCTTGCCCAAAACTTGGAAGTGAAGATGCTTCCGCGATCAGAGCTTATTTCCAAGGGAACACCATGAAGAGAAACAATCTTTGCAGTGTAGAGCTCATCCAACTGACTAGCAGATATTGTTTCTTTGACAGGAAGGAAGTGAGCAACCTTAGAAAGACGGTCGATCACCACGAAGATAGCATCATTGCCTTTCCGAGACTTTGGAAAACCAGTCACAAAGTCCATCTCAATCTTATCCCATTTCCACTCAGGAATTTTCAGGGGTTGGAGGACACCGGCAGGTCTCTGATGTTCTGCTTTGACACGGCGACATACATCACATTCTGAGACATAGCGAGCAACATCCCTTTTCATCCTAGTCCACCAATAGGTAGACTTGATATCGAGATACATCTTTGTGCTTGCCAGGATGGATAGAAAGAGGAGTGTCGTGAGCTTCTTTGAGAATGAGGTTTCTCGAGTCCGGATCATTCGGAACAACAAAACGACCTTGGAAGAAGAGAGTTCCTTGATCGTCGAGAGAGAAAGACTTGTACTTGGGCTTGTGCATATTCTCTTTGATATTCTTGCTGCAAATATCTCGCAACCGTCCTTTTCGGATCTTATCTTCAAGAGTTTGCGTGATCACCAAGTTTGCAAGGTAGCCTTGGGGAACAAGCTCAAGATTCAATTTCCTGAATTCTTCATAAAGAGCAGGTTGACTTTCTTGAATCATGAGATTGTTGCAATAGGACTTGCAACTAAGGGCGTCAGCCATGACATTAGCTTTGCCTGGAGTGTAGCTGATAGACAGATCAAAGTCCTTGATGGTTTCCATCCATCTCGTTTGACGGAGGTTCAAGTTGGGTTGTGTGAAGATGTATTTGAGACTCTTGTGGTCGGTGAAGATCTCACATTTGTTGCCCAACAAGTATTGGCGCCATGTTATTAAAGCATGTAACACAGCTGCAAGCTCAAGATCATGTGTGGGATAGTTGAGTTCATGCTTTTTCAACTGACGAGAAGCATACGCCACAACTTGACGTTCTTGCATGAGGACAACACCTAGACCATGAAGAGAGGCATCACAGAATATCTGGAAAGGTTTAGAAGTATTTGGAAGAACAAGGACAGGTGTGGAAGTGAGCTTCTGCTTGAGGAGATCAAAGCTTTCTTGGCATTGAGGAGACCAAAGGAACTTCTTGTCTTTCTTGAGGAGATCGGTAAGAGGCTTGGCGATCTTGGAGAAATTTTCAACAAAGCGGCGGCAGTAACTTGCCAAACCGAGGAAACTTCTCACTTGCTTGACATTCTTCGGAGGAAGCCATTCAACGACCGCCTTGACGGTTTCAGGATTGACAGCAATGCCTTTTCCCGAAATGACATGGCCAAGATAGACGACTTGAGGAAGCCAAAATTCACACTTGGAGAACTTGGCATAGAGACGGTGTTCATGAAGCTTCATGAGGATGAGGCGAAGATGCTCTTCATGCTCCTCATTGGACTTGGAGTAGACAAGGATATCATCGAGATAGACTACCACAAACTTGTCGAGGCACTACTAGAAAACAGGCAATCAGTGGCGCACCACTTTTTGTCATCAGTGGCGCACTAGTGGTGCGCCACTAATATCACGCCACTACTAACAGTTAGCAGTGGCGCACCACTGGTGCGCCACTAGTAAGAGTACATAGCAGTGGCGCACTAGTAGGTGCACCATTGCAAAGATGTTCGGTGCGCCACTGGAGAAACATAGGGTGCGCCACTTGAGAAACGTATGGTACGCCATTGCTACTGGATAAAATCGAAAATAAAAAAGGCCACATGGTCCTCTTGGTGTGGCAGGCGGTGGGTTTGTGTGGCAGGCGGTGGGCGGCGGGTGTGGCCACTTGACCAGTTTACAAAAGACCACATATATTTATTGTAAATTAGACTAATTATTACAGTCTAATACAACCAAAGTTTCTAAACTTTGCAGCTAGCACCCTAAAAGAAAATAAAAAACACAATCAAATCCTCTCAGCTACTCCGCCGCGGCGGCCGTGCATCCCGGCGAGGCGGTTGGCGGCGTGGACGTTGCTGGCCGAGCGGGCGCCTCCCGTTCAACATGTTCCTGGAGCACGCGAAGCTGGTGCAGTTCCTGGCCGCACTCCGGTAGAGGCATGGAGGAGCAGCGGTGGAAGAGATTGGGGTAGAAGCGTGGAGGAGAAGAGATCCGATGCGGAGCTCGACGACGTCGCCGACCACGACAGCGCGCCACGCTTCTCTGACGCCGAAGACCTCTGCTTCGGCGAGCTCTGCGTCGTGCTCTTTCGCGCGGAGCTGCTTGTCCCCTCCGTCGGCCGCGCGTGGGCGCTGCTCCGGGCGCCAAGCCTCGCCGCCTCCTTCCGCGGCCTCAACGCCGAGCTCGTCGTCGTCCTCGACGTCCTCCCGAGCGCCTCCCTCCACATCTCAAACGACGGCACGGCCCAGTATCACGACCCCGACGAGGCCGTGCGCCAAGCGGCCGTCGCGCTTGAGCGCCTTCTCGGTGTAGAGCGCGGGATGCGAACCAGGGAGCGCGGAATCGAGGCGGAGGTCGCGCGACAGAGGCGCATGCGACCGGCGACCGCAGCGGAGAAGTGTGCGGATCTGAGCTGAGCGGCGACCGCAGCGGAGAAGTGGGCGGAAGAGAAAGGAACTGCCTCTGCCGGCCTGGTGCGGTTGCATGTGCTAGACTGCCTGGTATAGAGCGACGACAAAAACAAAAGATGAAAAACGCATCTGCACAGCTAGCCATCGCACATGTGACAGAGACGCACGTCTTCCTCCATTAATTCAAAGTTTGAATCTCAAGAGAGTGGGGCATCGGATGCCACGTATGGGGCCCATGTGCCTAGTGGGGCGCGTGGCGTGAGGCGTGTGCGCGGGTGGCGCGTGGCATGGTGCTGGGAATCTCGTGCACAGTGGTTGTTTTGTTTGGATTCATTTTGGCATGGCGCGTGGTGAATTAAATGAAGCACAGGCAGACCGCACAGTGGCGCACCACTTATAGTGCGCTACCGCAATTTGTAGCACAGTGGCACATGGCATATAGTGCGCTATTGCTATTTGTAGCACAGTGGCGCACCACATATAGGTGCGCCATTGCTATTTTAATAGCAATGGCGCACCTATATGTGGTGCGCCACTGCTAACTCTAGACCTATCTGTAATTCAGGCCAAAATTTAGTAGTGGCGCACGACTAGTACTAGTGCGTCACTGCTATATTTGTATCAGTGGAGCACCACTTTTTGGTGCGCCACTGCTAGTTAGCAGTGGCGCACCAAAATAGATGTGCGCCACTGACAGCATTCTTACGGCTAGGCCTTTTCCTAGTAGTGAGGTACTCCATGAAAATGTAGTTCATCAACCGAGAGAAAGTGGCAGGAGCATTAGTGAGGCCAAAGGACATGACGGTGTATTCGTAGAGACCATAACGAGTTTTGAAGGCTGTCTTGGGTACATCCTCTTTGCGGATTTTGATTTGGTGATAACCACTTCTCAAATCCATCTTAGAGAACACAGTTGCACCCGCAAGTTGATCAAAGAGCTCATTGATGCGAGGAAGAGGATATGTATTCTTGATCGTTTTCTCATTGAGAGGGCGGTAGTCAACCACCAATCGATCAGTTTTATCCTTTTTCTTCACAAAGATGGTAGGACATCCCCATGGAGAAGTGCTTGGCTGAATGAAACCAAGTTTTTGCAACTCGTCAAGTTGCTTCTTGAGTTCAGCCAACTCATTTGGACCCATTTTGTATGGCCGCTTTGAGATAGGGGTTGTTCCAGGCTCTAGTTCAATGACGAACTCAATAGCTCTGTCAGGTGGCATACCTGGAAGTTCTTCAGGAAAGACGTCAGGAAAGTCGCAAACCACCGGTATAGACTCAAGCTCCGGAAGAGAACTAGGATTCAAAGCAAAGAGCTGAACGGAAGGTGTTTGAGAAGGTGTATATGTCAAGAATCATGTCGCCGTAGGAAGAGAAACTGAATGCTTGGCGCAATCAATGACAACTTTGTTGGCCTTCAACCAATCCATGCCAAGGATGACATTAATGCCAGAGTTCACAAGGACTATCAAGGATGCGAGAAAGGTATGGTTTCCAATTTGAATTTGGTTACCATGGCTTATCTTCGAAGATATCATTTGTCCTCCGGGAGAGTGAACCAAGAGATTTGATGGTAATATCTCCATAGGAAACTCGTTGCTTTGAGCAAAACTATCATACACAAAAGATAGAGAAGCTCCTGTATCGAACAGTACTTTTGCAGGAATAGAGTTAACAAGCAAAGTACCAAGCACGACGTCGGTAGCTTGTTCAGCTTGCTCAACGTTGATGTTGTTGACGCGAGCAGCCCTCGGACCTTGCCTGGTGTTGTTGTTGAAGGCACGGCCCGGAGCTGGTGCACGAACCATCGCATTTGTCGAAGTAGAGCGAGGTGGTGGTGGAGGAAGCTTCTGAGGGCAAAAGGTAGAGATGTGCCCAACCTGACCACACTTGTAGCATGTGGGGTCGGCACGTTGACCCATCGGCCTTGGTCCACCATATGCAGGCCTTGGCGGAGGTTGGTAGGTCCTCTGCTGAAGCTGTGGGGTGGGAGGGCGGGGAGCATACCCAGCGTGTGCTGCGCGGGGAGCATACCCAGCTTGTGTAGCTTGTCCTGGCGGTGCGGGATAAGGAACCCACAACCTTCGCTTCTAAGGCGGCGCTGAAGAAGGAGCACCAACCTCTCGAGTATGCTTGCGTGACTCGTCGAACGCAAGCCTACCCGACTCTTCCTTGATAGCAGTGTTGACCAGCTTGTCAAAGGTGTCCATCGAGACATGAGTGAGCGCGTACTTGAGTGCCAGCTTGAGGCCATTACGGAACCTCTTCTGCTTCTTGGCATCAGTAGACACTTCTTCGCCACCATAGCGAGCTAGCTTGGAGAACTCGATGTTGTATGTCATCACATCTTTGTTGCCCTGGACAAGACCGAGGAATTTCTCCTTCATCCCGTCCATTAGCCCTTCGAGAATGTGGTGGCTTCGAAAGCTTCCCCGAATTCTTCCCAAGTGACATCGGGAGCATTGGCGGGACGCATCTCGAGGAAGTTCTCCCACCATGCCGCGGACCCTCCTTTCGCAGGGTGAGTCGCAAACCGCACTTTGTCTTCTCGGAGCGACTCCCGCCGTGTTGAGCATGCGGTTGACATCGCGCACCCAATCATCTGCATCCAGCGGTTCAGGAGTAGAGTCGAACGATCGCGGGTTCAACTGCAAGAAGTCCCGGATCATCACTCGACCATTGTCATGACGAGCTTCATCGAAGTTGTGCTGGGTTTGCTGCATCTGGCTCAACAGTTGAGTCATTTGCAACAGGGCTGGTCCCAACGGAGGAGGTGGCGGAGGTCTAACCATCCCGTTGAGGGAAAACATAAGACGGTTGAAACAACAGATAAGAACAAAGCTTAGAACAAGGATTTAAGACCAGATAACACATCGATCCATAGAATTCATCAAGGTACACCATACAAGGTTCAAGTACACAAGAGATCCATACGACCGCAAACAAGGATAGAAAAACTAAAACATCCACTTGACACGCAGGACAGTGGGGTATACGGTAGTTCCATAAGAATAACGATAAGGAAGCAGGCTCCGGAACAAAGAAGTGGTTAAGATAGCATCGGATCAAACAGAAAGGAATCACATTAGCATGAACATACCAACATGTCAAAGGAAGAGATTATATGTGGAGATTGACAAAGGATGATAATGAAGCAACCATAGTAGAGAAATTTTTCAAAACACTTTTCCCTATGGCACTATGGTTTCCCACAAACACGTCCAAGCCTAGATGAAACAAGATAAGAATAGAGTAAAACCGTTGCACGTCCTTACCAGAGGGAGGGTGGGTGGGGTAAGAAATAAAAGCGAATTCCTACTCGCGCACCATTTTTCCTATGTAGCTACTAAAATATTAGTTTCTAGACTCAACTTCGTCCGCCGCAAGGGGCTCCTAAAGGCAGCCCCGCTTCCGATACCAAGTCTCGTAAGCCCCAGGAGTAGGAAAACCCGAGAGCGCGCAGGTAAGAGGGGTTTATGTGCATGAGGTCACTACAAAGGACCGTGAGGTCGCCTCGCATTCCCAAGCATATGGGTAGGCCAAGCAACAGCTCGAAACACCCATGCACACAACACCCACCTCAAAGGCTCACGCGTAGGCTTTCCAAGCCCGAGTGCTTCACCTTCCCGTGCACTTCACACATACACACACTATGCACAGGATACAAGGGTAGAATACAGCCTTGAATATCACAACATGACTATGTATGACACAAAAGATGGAAATAAGGTTCATATATATAGCAACGCTCTAATGAGCAAGATCCAAATGACACTCAATAGGGAAACATATCCCATCAGTACATCATACATAAGATAGCCAATTAGTCTGGGTACAAACAAGAACCAAAATGGACTAAGAGTCCTGAAGATAATCAAGCGGTGTTTCCATAACCAACAAGCCACAGGCTGCTGCCTTAGGAACGATCCTGCTACGCAACGAAGTCGTCGTCCGTGAACTCGACAAAGTAGCCACCTGCGTACTGCTCATCATCTATCGTACCTGTTTGTCGAAAAGCGGGTTCCGGAAAAAGAGGAAGAAAAACGAGGGTAAGTACCGTTGGCACGTACTTGCGAGACAAGGCCAGCTATGCTTGCTGGTGGGCGTTGTAAACTTCACCCGGCTATATGTGGAGTTTAGCGGCAGCAAAGCACTATCCAATAGAGACACGCTACAACATCCGGCTAGTAGAGAAGGTGAGAGAGCGCATAATCTAGCAGTTCTATACTCTGCAAACAACAACCCAGCCAGTGCGATCCCCCTTAGCCAAGAGGTACTAACAAGGCACTCACACGATTGACAATTTTATATCCATTCCATTATAATAGGGCTAACTTACTACGCAAATAATTAGCAAGTTATTAGCGACAACTTTAGGTGTAAGTTGTTCTATGATCGAGTTAAACAGCTCCAAGTCGTCCATAACCGCGGACACGGCTTTCCGAAAAGATTTAACCTGCGCAGGGTGCACCAATGTTACCATACACGCATGCTCGAACCCGCATAGCAAGTGCGGAGTCTCACAACAAGACCGTTCCCAAATCAACAAGAATGCCTAGGGGGCCACCCGACTAAGCTACCCGAAACGAAGTTCGGCCGTACTCCGATGCGGACTCGGGGTTTGCGTCGGCGGCTAGGCGTGCGAACCACACGCTTCGCTAAACGTCCCGCGGGGTACGGACATGGAATATAAACACCCGAAGGCAACAGGAAGTAAACACCCGAAGGCAACAGTAATAAACACCCGAAGGCAACAGTAAGTAAAGCATGGCATACATGGCATAGGCAAATAAAACCAAGGTTGTGGCCCCCTTTTCAACAGACTTGAGAAATGGTAATGAGTTATGGGGGGTCCCGATAAAACCTCCCACGAGTGGTTAGCGCGCTCATTCTTAGAAACAGATAACAAGAACTCGGGTCCTAGGGGACATTAGCAAGTCAAAGTTCCGATGCTTTCGCAAAGGGGCTCACAGATGTCTCTGCAATATTATAACCCTTAGCAATTTTAGTTGTAGCAAAAGTTATCCACTTCATTTTCGAAAAGGTAGTACATGTGTCAACATCCCAACAAGATATCCCGAACATTTCGAGATATCAACAAAAACCCTAAACTCGCCTACGACTCGCAAAGCTGGCAAACAACAAACAATAGGTAGGGCGAGGAGGTTTATCTCGGACATATAGGTAACAAGTGGATAGGACACGTGACACAACGAAATCGCAACATAAGGATAGCAATAGATCAAAAGAGCATGTAAAAGTAAAATAGGAGAAGGGGTGGGCTCGCCTGTCGCGATCGAGGTAGAAGCACCGACACGATCCTCCGAGGGGAACTCGTACTCCCGCTCGTACGCCTCGCGTCGGCGTCTACTCGAGAAGAACCAAATAGCACATACAAGGAAAGTATAGCAAAAATCAATACAAGTGCAATGCGCAATATGATGCATGATGACATGGCAAGATGATTGGTGCAAGGCAAAATTAAGTGGGGTGCTCATAATTCACATGAATTGATAAACACCCTCACATATAGTTCTTGTTCATGTTACATATTTAATTTGGACAATTCAGAGATGATGGCAATGATGCATGAGGATGCAAGATTTGAATTCCTCTCATTTTTCTGATGAGAATGGACATATCACTTGTTGAATTTGGAATTGTAGAATTGAAGATATGAATTATGCCATATTACCCAAATTAATTCAGATTTTAATTATGTCCAAATTTTATTTATCCAAAAACCAAAACAAAGTTCATAGTTGGAAAGTACATGAAAAACTGAGCAACATAGATATCAAGTTTGTCAAAATTGGAAAAGTTTAGGTATAGTTTTAAATACTTTCAAAAGTATCCAGATAACATGAAAAACTGAGCAACATAGATACTCCGTATCAAGTTTGTCAAAATTGGAAAAGTTTAGGTGTAGTTTTAAATACTTTCAAAAGTATCCAGATTTCAAATTTTCAGAAACTAGAAAAAAAAACACAAAAAGGGTTTTGGTTAAACGCGCAAATTAATTCAGATTTTAATTATGTCCAAATTTTATTTATCCAAAAACCAAAACAAAGTTCATAGTTGGAAAGTACATGAAAAACTGAGCAACATAGATATCAAGTTTGTCAAAATTGGAAAAGTTTAGGTATAGTTTTAAATACTTTCAAAAGTATCCAGATAACATGAAAAACTGAGCAACATAGATACTCCGTATCAAGTTTGTCAAAATTGGAAAAGTTTAGGTGTAGTTTTAAATACTTTCAAAAGTATCCAGATTTCAAATTTTCAGAAACTAGAAAAAAAAACACAAAAAGGGTTTTGGTTAAACGCGCCCAAGGGGATTCGAACCCACGATGCGCGGGTGAGGGAGAAAACGGGTAGCCAGTGTGCTAGCAATTCGGTTTTGAATAGATACAGGTCCCAAAGGACGTATAGAATGCAGACGAGATAACTGAATTTTGGACAGGAAAAACTGAAGTTCTTGACACTTCACGGTGGTAACTTTGGACGAAGATAGCGACCATCTGGGGCAGTGTTACGCGTGGCTCTCAAAAATTTGAGAAAGAGGGTTGTACCCTGATTCGAAAGGAACAAGTTTGGAACGTTTTGGTACACCGTGGTGGCTACGGCGATCGTCGGAAAACGGGTCCACGTCATTGAGAAACTGTCGGAAACTGCAAAACTGTTTCCTGGACTTGACTTTGCACGAAGGTGGCGTCGCCGTTACTGCATGGAATTGAGTGGTTCATTAACTTAGATGAAGCCTAAGACGTTGTGCATCTAGAGGTACAAGCAGCTAGTGCTGAGGTGGATTGGTTAGCCGGCGGGACTCGTCGGAAGTTAGTACAGCGAAACAGCGAAAACTGAAGACGTGGAGCATCTGTTTTCTGGAGCCGTTTTTGGAAGACGATGGCGTCGTCTACAGGCAAGGAAAAAGATCTCTTATAAAACGAAAAGTGTAGCCCACACTCGCAGCTTTCCAACGTTGCAAAGGTCTCGCGCTGGGGTGGCCTGTACAGGCTGTGAGGTTCGTCGGAAGACAGTGTGCTGTGAGATGAAAACTGGGCCGGTTTTTGATTTCGGTTTTGTTCTGAGAACGTCTCTCCCTCTCAGCTCGGACCAAATGAAGCAAGGGACATGTAGGGAGGTCAGGGGCATGCGGCTGCTCACCCTGGAGGTGTCGGCGACGAGGAAGAAGCGATGGGGAAGGTCGCCGGCGTCGGGGACGACGGGGTCGAGGTGTAGACGAGGCAGAACTTGACGATCTAGCGCAGATCTTGGTGCTCGGCTCCGTGACGAAGACGAAGACGCAGAGGAGACCACGGCGGTCACGTTCCACGGCTCAGGTGAGCTCGAGGTGGATCATGGCGACTGCGGTCGACGGCAGCGGCGGCGTTGTCCCTCACGCTGCTCACAGCGAGGTGGAGAAAAAGGGAAGGAGATGGTGGCGGCGACTCGGTGGAGGAAGAGGGCTAGGGTTGGAGGAGCTGCTGGAGTATAAAGGAGGGGGAAGAGGGGCAGGTGGCTTGCATCCAGGGGAAGAGAAAATCACGTGGTGCTCGAGCCGTTCGTACAGCAGGAAGAAGGAGAACGTGAGGATAGTGCTTTGGTGGAAAAGTTAGGTTGGTGGGCTGGGCTGGTTAGCTAGGTTAGGTACTTAGAAGGCCACGGTTAGAGTAGGTTAGCTTAGATTTTTAATTTTGATTTTATTTCTAAATTCCTCTCTAATTTTTATTTGAACCAATTTGAAACAAATTTTGAATGTGAAACAGAGAAGAGATGATCGGTAAATAGTTTTCATCTAATGTTGTGTTATATGTAACCAAAACAAAACATTTACCTCTTTCCAAAATTATTTGTTATGTTGATCAATTGCAAAGTAAGAGGTTAAAGAGAGGGGTTTAAAATTAAACCATATTACTAGAAAGTTTTGACATGGTCAAGTGGTACAAATAGGATTGGTAGGCTTTTCTTGTAACATCACAAGTGGTGAGATGAAACAAGAGAGAGAGAGAGAGAGAGAGAGAGAGAGAGAGAGAGAGAGAGAGAGAGAGAGAGAGAGAGAGAGAGAACAAGCAACAAAGAAAAACCAAAGGCAAATGCAATTTAGAAAAACCAAAAGGTGGTGATATGCATGAAATGCAACATGATGAGATGATAACAATGCAAGAAAGGTAAAAGGAGCCTATGTATTACTCTTGGGATGTTACAACCACCACCATGGCCTCCACATGTCCTAGGGTCCGATCAGTTTGCTCTAATGCTTCAGTGGATGGAGCAGTCTCGTCGGGACTCACTAGAGCAGCAGAACAAGTTCATGGAACAACTATTTGGTGTCGTGAGGGGCCAACAATCTAAAAATTCAGAACAAGGTGTTAGTATTGGAGAGTTCCAAAAGACTAAACCTCCAACCTTTTCAACTGCGGCTAACCCGTTAGAGGCGGACGATTGGTTGAGGGACATAGAGCAAAAGCTTCAGACTGTCGGTTGCACAGACCAAGAGAAGGTCCGATATGCATCCCATCAGTTACTTGGTCCTGTTGCTACATGGTGGAGAAATGTGCAAAATATCATCCCCCAAGATCACATAATTACTTGGGACGAATTTAAGAAGAGATTTAGCGAGAATTACGTCCGAGACAGTATAATGGAAATAAAAAGGAAGGAATTCCTAAACCTTAAGCAGGAGTCAATGACCATTACAGCCTACCTAGACCGGTTTAATGACTTATCCCGTTATGCATCGGATGACACAAACACTTAGGCCAAGAAGGTGTATCGATTCATAGAAGGATTGAGCCCCTTCATACAACTCCACATAGCTCCCATAAAGATTACGGAGTTTCAAGAGCTAGTAGACCGGGTCATCCTTATTGAGAACAGACAAGTTGCCGTAGATGAAGAACGACGGAGGAGAGCTAGGTTGGACCCGAGGTTCCTCTCCGAGGAGTGGGAGCCGTCCTGCGGGCCTCGCTCGTACACCAATGAATGGACCACCCCGTCCTTATATGACCAGGACCACCCCGTCCACCGAGCGACCAGACCACCTCATCCTACATTCGACCAACCGTCAAGATGGTGTTTAGACCTCCCAAGGCTCCTATCAAATGCCACATATGTAGTGGACCCCACATGGCTCGTGAATTCCCGACAAAAACTATCACGTGTTATGGGTGTGGACTAAAGGGCCATTACAAAAATGAGTGTCCGAACAAGGGTGAGAAACAACCTGCCACAAGTGGAGCTGTGCCGAACCAGCCGCAAAGGCAGGCCAACTCGGCACAAGTACGTGGAAACACATAGGTAGCTAATCGCGGACATGGTCATGGCGGCCTAGCTCGTGGACCAGTCCGTCTAACTCACATGGGTGCCGCACAAGTGGACGCATCAGCAGATGTGGTGACGGGTAACCTACTAATCCCTCCCGCGAGTAGGTCTCGTGTTGTTTGACCCAGGGGCAACACACTCTTTCATCTCGCGGCAGTTTGTTGAGATGCATAGCTTGGAACACACATCCTTGGCTAAGAATATAGAGGTACACTCACCCGGAGGCCCAATAGTAGTGGAGCATGTTTGCCACAATCGTCCTATATGTATTGAGAATATAACCTTTAGGGATAGCATGTACATCATCATCCTGAGAGGATTAGACATCATACTAGGAATGGATTGGTTAGCGAGACACGGAGCCAAACTGGATTGTGAAGGAAAATCCATAACCTTGAGAAGCCCAAAGGGTAAATGGATCACCTTTAGTAGTAGAAAAACCAAAGCGCAACCATACAAGGAACTATTGACGGCCTTAGACACAAAGAGGACGGAAGACATCCCTGTAGTCCAAGAATTTTTGGATGTATTTCCGGAAGAGCTGCCCGGTATGCCGCAAGACAGGGAAATAGAGTTCGCAATTGATCTCGTCCCTGGAACGACACCCATATCCAAGAGACCATATCGCATGTCCGCTGGAGAACTAAACGAATTAAGAAAGCAACTAAATGAGCTAGAAGAGAAGGGCCTAATTCGACCAAGTGTGTCCCCTTGGGCCGCCCAGCCTTATTCACTGAGAAAAAAGATGAAAGTAGTCGGTTGTGCTTCGACTATCGAGCCTTGAACGAAGCAACCATTAAAAACAAGTATCCACTACCCCGGATAGATGATTTGTTTGACCAGCTAAAAGGAGCATGCGTGTTCTCGAAAATAGATCTCTGGTCTCTGGTCTGGATACCACCAATTAAAAGTAAAGGAGGAGGATATACCAAAGACCGCTTTCGTCACCCGATACAGGCACCACGAATTCAGAGTTGTTCCATTCGGGCTCACAAACGCCCCGGCAGCTTTCATGAACCTCATGAACTTAGTACTGATGCCCTACCTAGATAAGTTCGTGGTAGTATTCATCGATGATATCCTCATATACTCTCGAAGCACCAAGGAGCATGCCGAACACCTTCGCAGTTTGCTTCAAACCTTGAGAGAGAGACAACTCTATGCAAAATTCAAAAGGTGTGAATTCTGGCTAGAGGAAGTGGCCTTCTTAGGACACGTTATATCGAGTAAAGGGATAGCCGTAGACCCATCTAAGGTTTAAGCAGTATTGGCATGGGAACCACCAACCAATGTAACTAAAATTCGTAACTTCCTTGGCCTAGCGGGATATTATCGACCATTTATAGAGGGGTTCTCCCAAAAAGCAGCCCCAATGACCAAACTTCTCAAAAAGGGCACCCCTTTTATTTGGAACGAAGCGTGTGAGAATAGTTTTCAAGAGCTAAAGAGACGACTCACAACCGCACCCGTATTGGCTCTTCCTGAGCCGGGTAAAGCTTTCACGCTTCATCGCGACGCCTCTCTTGTCGGTTTAGGTTGTGTGCTGATGCAAGATGGGAGGGTCATAGCATATGCCTCTTGACGACCTAAAGCCCCATGAACAGAATTATCCCACCCACGACTTGGAATTAGCAGCCGTGGTTTTTGCCTTGAAGATATGGAGGCACTACTCGTATGGGAATCGTTGTGAATTATACACAGCGACCATAAAAGCCTCAAGTATATTTTCACGCAAAAGGAGTTGAACTTGAGGCAAAGACGATGGTTAGAGCTTATCAAGGATTACGACCTTGGTATTAACTACCATCCAGGGAAGGCTAATGTGGTTGCAGACGCTCTCAGTCGAAAAACCTCATGCAACCATAAGGAGATCCCAACCTTTGATAGACACCTGACAAATGAGTTGGAAAGGATGGGAGTTGAGTTTGTGCATAAACCGGTTGAGCACATCCTAGCATCATTAACGGTCGTACCCAATCTATTAGACCATATAAAGAAAACCCAAGTCAAGGATGAATTCATCTGCGAGGAAAAGCGCAGAATACAAGTTGGCCAGCCTTCACAATTCCAAGTAGAACACGACGGATCACTATGGTATAAAAACCGACTATGTGTGCCAAACATATCCGAGATTAAACAAACAATACTTAAGGAGGCACATACCAGCCCTACACCATACATCCCGGTAGCAAAAAAATGTACCGCGATGTTAAGAGCACATTTTGGTGGAGAAATATGAAGAGAGAAATTGCTCAATATGTGTATGAGTTAGTCAAATTGAGAGAGTTAATCAAATTATTGATGACATGCTCAGAGGCATGCGTGCTTGATTTTGGTGACTCATGGAGCACACATCTACCCTTGGCCGAGTTCGCGTACAATAATAGTTACCAAGCTAGTATTGGTATGTACCCATTTGAGGCCTTATACGGTCGAAAATGTCGAACCCCAATATGTTGGGTAGAAACCGGAGAGAAGAAACTCCTACTGCCCGACTTGGTCCGAGAAACCGAGGAAAAAGTTAGTGTAATTAGAGAGAGATTAAAGACGGCCCAAAGTAGGCAAAAGAGTTATGCGGACAAGGGGCGCCGAGATATTCAATATCAGCCTGGTGACTTTGTATATATTAAAGTCTCGCCAATGAAAGGGGTCAAGCGTTTCGGTGTACAAGGAAAATTAAGTCCCCGGTATATTGGACCGTATCGGGTCTTAAAAAGGAGAGGGACGGTTGCATATAAAATAGAATTACCACCACACTTGCAAGGGTGCATGATGTTTTTCATGTTTCTCAATTACGCAAGAGCGTAAACCCACCATTGGAGCGGGTCTCGAAACATGAGCTAACCCTCCAAAATGATCTAACCTACGAAGAGCTTCCTAGCCGAATCCTCGACACCGAAGAAAAGAAACTAAGAAATAGGACAATTAGATATTGCAAGGTGCAATGGGGAAACCATCCAGTGCGAGAAGCGACATGGGAAAAAGAGGGTGATCTAAAGGAAAAGTATCCCCATCTATTCGAGGTGCGACCCTAAATTTCGAGGACGAAATTTTTTTAAGGGAAGAGGGATGTGAAAACCCCAAAATTTGAAAACACCATTTTTACGACATTAGTATTGATCACATATCGGTAAACATGGTTTCACGCTAATCTCATATTAAATAAATTTCAATCATGAGAATTACCATAATATTTATTTACAAAGTTCCTATACATCAGTTTCACTTTTCAGCCCCTGATAGAAATTCGAAATTTACAATTTAGTCCCTGCCCACAATTGCTTAATGGCAAGGTAAATGCCAACTCAGGTACAACCATTGTTCTCACACTTGTAAAACCACAGCTGTAAAAATACCAAATGTAACTATGCATGTACATGTGTATGCTCCATGCACACCACCTGGCATATGCCACGAACCGACCAAGCCTCTCACCCTACTAAAAATAGATCGTCCTTTTTACTGCTCCACATTTTCGACCGCACACTCAACTCTCAGACCACCCCTTTTCTCCACCACATCTAGTCTCCTCACATAGTCATTCCTGTGTTGGGCATCTGTGATTGATCCCTGGTGGTGTTTCATCAGGTACTAGCACGGCCACTTGATTGTGCTTTTACCTTTTCGTATAGCATCATCCTCTGCTCCGAAATGTAGTAATATGGGAGAATAGGTTGACTGCAGAAAATGTGATTAGCATGCTTGGTGTCTCATCTTCTTAGCACACTAAAATCTGTAAGAACTAGATTTAATCAGAGATCTTGCTTTGCATGTTCTTGACCTGAAAGTTAATCTGGAACTTGCCACTGATTACTACTAATTACTACTGTTTTACTAGTTTTCATTTGGTCTTTGTAACACTAATTAGGACCTAGAATAAGTTCACGGTAGTGCTACACTCAACTGTATTGCTATCCAGTCCAAAGCTCTGCTAATATGCATGCAACTCTTAGTAGTACTGTACTATACCGATGCATGGCAAGGAAAAACAAAGGGGATTAGTACTTACCTTGTAGTAGAGGATTAGCAGTAGGAGTGTCGCCGGTACCGCGCTGGCCGTGCCACTGCCTCGGCCGCGAGAGTCTCGGTTCGGCCCTGGTGGCGTCGACGTCGGCGACGACCATGGCCGTCCAGCCGTACGGCCGGTGATGGCCGCCCCCGTCAGGTATGGCCGTGTGCCTTATTGGATGAGGCGGCGTAGATGGAGAGCGCAAGGAGGAAGGTAGGAGTCGTCGTTGTTGGGGACGACGGCGAGCCCGTTAGACCCGGGGGAGAAGGCACTAGTGTCAGTGGCGATGTCGTTCCAGGCGGCGGCGGCGAGTGTGGGGATCGAGTAGAGGAGGACGAGGGGACTCTGTAGGTACTAGGGATGGCGTCGGAGGTGGCCGGACGAGGTAGGATCGATAAAGCTAGCTGAAATGATGTGAATGCTTGTGAATTACATATTAGGAGTCGACCATGGATATTTAGGAGACGCTGACGGTGTATCCGGTGGTCTGTATGAGGTATGTCATCAAAACCCGGTCATGGTTGAGTTTTAAATATTTGGTGGGTAGAGGAGCCGGGATTGGTGGAAGCATCCCGGTCAGTGTTGCCTTGGAAGTTAGGCTCCTCTACACAGGGATTATTTAATAAAAAAACATAACCAACCGGCGCTTACATCAAAAGCGGTGCAACCCGTACTGACCATAGACCTGGAATGGGACGAGCTTAACCGATTAACCATGCCAAATAGCTACCTCTGCACGGGTGAGAAGGTGATCGTAGCCGGGTAGGTACAGTCACCCTAGGGCGAGACCGCCGGTTAGGGGCCTCGACCCGCGGGCCTTTGGCGTTTAAGGCAAGGTGGAAAAGCAAAGGTGGTGTAGGGGCTGGCTAAAGGTTTTGGTCCCTTGGTCTAGTTGTGCACCGTTGTAGCGTGTAACATCCCAAATTTTAAAACAAAGAAAAATGAATTTCCTTTTCCAAAAATGAGAACCAACAAAAACTTTTCTTACATAGGGTGCTATGCATAGTGCTCATACCTAATGCTTGTGTTATCTCCATGATTGTTTGTTTGTTACATTGAACATTCTTCCAAAACCCTAAAACCCTAACCATCTCAAAACAAAGTGGATCAAATATGAGAAACCAAAACAAAATAAAAAGAGATGATCCTAAATGAGAAAGAGGCCTATGTAAGCCTATGGCTATATTTGCAAATAATAAATTTTGACATGGCTACCTTGTGTAGATGATTTGAAATACCTCAACAAACCTAACCTAGTACTTACCAACAAATCCAAGTGAGAAACAAAAATAAAATAAACATATGCACAGAGGCATATGTGGCACTTAGCCATAATACCTATTCTTGACCTATGCACCCACACTTTCCCCAAATGGTTTGAAACTCTTATCAAACTCAATCTAACCCTAAATAGATCCTAACACATGCCCAATTGGGTCAAGTGAACCAAAATGAAAAAAATAAGAAAAATTGCAATTCAACACACACATGTGCTTTTGGACATTTTGCAAATCTTTGACCTAGACCAATTTGGCTTTCACCACTAGTTGTAATATGTTACTAAACACTTACTATAACTTTTGTAATCAAAGAAACTCAAATCAAATCAGTTTTGAACTCAAATTTTGATCACATGTAATAATGGTCAATTCTGCCATTTACAATCTGGTCACTACTTTGAGCCTCTGTATTTGGAGATTTTCAAACCAAACAAATCCATTTCTTTGCACCACATCCAAGTACACATCAAGATGAACAACTTTTGTGAAGACCACCATATCAAATTCATCTTGGATCAAAAACTATTCTCAAGCAAAGTTGAGACTTTTTAACAACATCAACATTCTCCCACTTTGCAAATTTTGCATTTCTTTTATTTCTAAAATTCCACCACCACCATTGTGTGTCTACTGGTCATTTGCAACCAACTCAACCCACTCAATTTCAAATTTTGGAACTACATTGCATAGACCAAATTTGGCAAAATCTTGAATTTGCAAATATGCCCAAATCCAAAACACTATTTAGAATAGTGTTGGACCAACCCTACTCTCACACTTGTGCTCTACCTTGTCCCCTGGTCCCCTCTCCACCTCATCCTTGCACCGAAAACCCTAGAGGAGGGCACACATGGCCTAGCCATGGCCATGCCGGCCATGAGCACATGCATGCCACTCCCCTCTCTCCTTCCCTCACCAGCCACGGCCACCTTGCCAAATGAAGACACCTCACTATACTGGACCTACTGGAATGCACCGTTGTCGAGGAGGAGCCCTGCACGCGCCAGAACAGCTCGCGCCCATGGCGGCCAGGTCATGCCGACGCCGTCGCACGCACACTCCCACAGACACGTACTGGACACGCGCCTCCTGGCCACCTCGCGCAACCCCTGGCCCCCCTCTCTGCACGTTGACCTTCGCCGTGCCATCGCGACGCCGCCGCGGACAACCTCACGACACCGACCCGTGCCCGCCGTCGCCGGAGACGAGGACGAAACCCCGCCACTGCCGCCCAACGTCTCGCGACCACCAGACCAAGTTGGGCACCGCCTAGCCTAGCTGTCGCCACCCCGAGGACCGCCATGATGTGCTGAGCAGTGCGCCGCCCTCACCTAGCCCAATAGCTCGCCGAAGAAGCCGCGCCCATGTCGACTTCGCCGCAGCACCCACGGCCACCTCCGCCATTATAAATAGAGGCCTCCATTCTTCGATTTCTTCACACCACAGCACTCCTCTCTTCTCCCTCGACCTCCTGAGACACTCCACCGTCGACATTAGCCACCACCGCCGCTCAATTTCCACCTCACTGCCGTACGCCGCCGCGGAACATCGTTGTCGATTGGAGCCGCCCCAGGACGCGCCACTGCTACCTGGAGCTTTGCCGTCGTCTACCACTTCGTCGAGCATACTGCCCACCGCCACTGGAGCCACGGTGAGCTCTCCGACCCCCTAGCGCCGACGCGCCAGTAGCATGTTCTCGCCGGAGACGACGACGTCGCTCGTCCGTCCGATCTCGATCTAATCCTGCGTTCCAAAATCCCCCATACCGTTTCGGTGTTTAACAGCTGCTGACAGGCAAGCCCCACCCTGTCAGGCAGCCCACGCGTGCGTGGACGCGTGGTGGGCTGGGTTTCGCCGTTTGAATTGTTTTGGCCCGTTTAGTTTCCCGCCGGCCCATTTCATTTAAATTCGAAATTCCAGTTTAATTCAAATTCAATACTGGCCCTGTTTTCAAAATTGAACAAATTGGCTCAACCAAATTTAGTGAATTTTATACCGTTGGAAAGCTAGTGAAAATATATACACAACCCCACTGGTCTCACTGTGAGATTCATTGTAGAAATAATGTGACAAAAAGAACAAGTCAGGGACTTTTGCACATTCAAACAATTATTAAAAATCAACCAAAAATGATATTAAGTTGATTTCAACTCTCATACCTCACATTTCACTTACACTAATTGTTTCTACAAAAATATGTCATGGTTACTTTGAGTGATCATGGCCTAGTTTAAATAAAGGACTATATGACTATTCTAGTCAAATGATATTGTCCAAAACTATTATGTAAATTTTATGAGAGGCTTGCTCTCATTTAAATGTTTTCCCAAGTACTTTCATATGAAGTTGTGACCCTGGTCTAATTACTGTCACATGGAATTACATGGTGATATTAAATCATAAGTGGTATTGTTAAATGGTATGAGGTATTCTACCTCATTTAAATTGTTTTCTCAAATAATGATGATGAATAGTTGACTTTGGTCAACATGGATTCGTGCATGATGGTTTGAGGAGATTAAATCTTAATAAGATTCAAGTAGAGGAAATTATGTCCTCAAGGACTTAAATGAAAACCCTAAAGTAATATTTGTAATGAGAGGAAATTATTTTTTCTCTTAATAAGAAAACCAAGCCAACTCACATGCTAGTAAGTGTGGAATGCTAGGATAGTTGTGTGAACCAATTTTGTGTGCTTAGTCTAGCTCTTGAACCTTGTTTGGTGATTGTAACTTCGTATCTGTTTTTAGACGCTAGCACCAAAGAGTACCAGGAGGAGGAGGTCTACCATCAAGAGGAGGAAGACCACTTTGACCAGTACACCAACAAGGGCAAGCTAATATTCTTGCAAGTGCAAAGCTCTCTTGAGCAAGGCACCATCCACTTTACTTTATGTCAATGATCCTAGCCCAAGTTTTACTTTGCAAGCTTTTACTTGGTTTATTTAAAGCTTACTTTTATAGTTAAATTTGGTCTAAGTTTAGAGTTGAGCAAGAGTATCAAAGTTAGCCTAAAGAGCTACAAGTTAGTTAGCACCCCTCATGACTAGTTGCTAGTGCTAAAACTAAAATTGACTACTCTAGATGGGAACTTGTGAAGTGAAATGACTTTGAAAAACCTTGGAAAGATGAGTCTTTCTATTGAAAGATTTTTGAAGGTGAATATGACTTGGTGAAATTTACCAAAACTCGATAGTTGGGTTTGAATGCGATACCTTTCCAATTTTGAGTACCCCCACAATACCTGATTATGGGTAGGGCTTAACTGGAAATTTATGCATCTTAGTATGGGTTCCCTCTGAACAAGCATCATAGGGGTTATGCCGAGGCTGCCTCCGTTAAAAGTGATATGATGTGAAATGAGGTGAATTGTCCGGCCCAAGCCTTGTGAAGTTCCCAGGCTGACGGTTTGTCTTCACTGGGAGGCCAAGCTCATGGGGAGAGGTACCTATACTAGGGTATGTAAGTGAAAGGTTATGGTTGATGATCCACGTACCGAGTTACGATGATTCGGGGTTATCCCTGACGGATGTAATCAAATGTTGTGGCACAAGTGTGCAACCTCTGCAGAGTGTAAACCTATTCGAATAGCCGTGTCCACGGTTACGGACGGTTGGAAAGGCCATACTGTTACTGTCGTTGCCTAATCGACGGTACCTCGGAGGAGGGATCCTCACGAGGGGGAGAAGAAGTAGGGGCCATAGGGCGGAGTGCACACGGGACGGTGGTACGCGAGTTACCCAGCTTCGGAACACCCGCACGATGACGGGGCCTACTGCTGCTTGTCTGGAATTATCTGGGCGCTTTCGCGTTGTTACAATGAGTTGTCGTTGTGCCTCTAGGGCTCCCGGGATCCGGCTTATAAAGGCGCACGGATCTAGGGTTTACATGGAGAGTCCTAGCCGGATTACAGACAGCCTAACTACGGTACAATATCTTGCCGTGCACGTCACGGATCCGCCTTCCATATACGTCGTACTGGATCCGAGATCCTCATGGGCCTCCATGGATCCGGGTTACTCCTATGTTGGTACGGATCCGGCCTGCTGATCCTGGGCTGGACTTCTTCCTTCATGATCAACGGCAAGCTCGGGCCGCCCGATGGGCCACATGCCTCATCACCGTCTCGTGGGCCACCCGGGCTTGCCGGATCTAGGCACTGTCGATGGTACACCTATGAAGTATACCCACAACAGTAGCCCCCAGAGTTCTCCGAGTTTCACCTGCAGTTTCCGCCTTGCTAGTTCATAACAATCTCCGGCAAACGTTGGTAACGCGGAGAAACTTGAAGAGCTCCAACTTTGCATTTTCCTTTTTTCCAACTTATAGCCGGAAAATACTCCCACCTCACGGGACTTCATCCATCGACGTCCAAATGAACATCTCCGGGTTACTCCTCACTTGAATGAGAGACAACGTATTTACCCGGAATCTTAAGAGACTCAAACGGCTTCGGAAATCCTTCATCTTCAGATCACGCTCAATAACGGAAATTCCGTATTTCCCGCGCACAACTTCCTTGTTTCCCGCGCTAAAATTTCGCAGATGCAAATCTTCAGCCGGAATTTTCGGGAGTGCATGGTCAATTTACCTCCACGTCGTTTTACCGCATTTGACCTGAACACGTGTCATCCATCCAACGGCGTGACCGTTCAATTTCCACCGTTGGATCCGGATCCCGAATCTCCGAGCGCGGCCTATAAATACCCCGCGGCTCGGTGAAAAATCATTCTTTCACCCCCTCTCACCACATCGTCTTCCCCCTCGCGCCAGCGCCGCTCGCCAGATCTCAACTCCGGCGACCTTCGCCACAGCGAACTTCGCGCGCCGCCGAACCAAGGCTCCCCTCGCACCAAGATCCTCACGGTTGAACGAGAAACTTGCTCCGCCGCCGATTCGTGGTCACGCGGGTTGATTTCCTCCAAGTTCGGCGACCTTTTCTCCGCCGGAGCTCCGTCGAGCCACCGCGCCATTAGCGGTAAGTACGCCGGCCTTGTAGAAGACAACCTAGTGTAGAGGTTAGGCTTAGTGATCCGGGTACTCAAATACTTTGTATGGGTGCAGCCGGAAGCATGCCACTCGAATCTTCACTTTGCACTGGTAGCTCTTCGAGTAGCCCGGATCCCAATCAGATAGAACCCATATGCCCGGATCCCATATCATTCCTGCCACCATATGTTTCCGACATCAGACTAGCTCAACCTTTTTCCGCATCTTCCAGCACCGCTCCAAGCCGGATTCCTACCCTCCAAGAGCTCCAAGAAGAACTCGAAGGGCAAGCTCGGATGGCAGCTAAAGTACAGGAGGCGGAAAACAAGAAGGCGTCCAAGGCCCGGATCCGTGAGGGAGAACGGGGTCAATGGTGGCCTTGCGAAACCACCGACGTGGAGCTTAGAGAGCTCCAGAACGAAGGAATGATCTCCTCTCATTGGAGTTTCACACGTGACTCCGTCGTCCCCAAGCCTGAAGCCGGAGAAGTTGTTATGACTAAGGCTTGGGTGGAACGCGGACTTTCACTCCCCTGTTCGGAATTTTTCCTCTCCATCCTCAGCACCTACGGGCTCCAGCCCCACAACATTTGCCCGAACTCATACCTTCTTCTGTCCAACTTCGTGACTCTCTGCGAAGGACATCTTGGGATCCGGCCCGACGTCAAGTTGTGGCAGTTCTTTTTCCGGGTGAAGAAAGAAACCAAGGAGAAAGCTATGGTGAACTGCGGAAGCATGACTTTTATGCTCCGCCCTAGTCGCATGTACCCTCCTCATGACTCACACGAATCCGTCCGGTACTGGAACGCCGGATGGTTTTATGAGAGGAACGCCTCAGTTCCGAAGGTCCATGAAGGCCTCCCCGGCTTGTCAACGAGCCTCCGGAAGAGCTTGCAAGGCTGGAGCTTCGTCCCTTCGCTCGCCCGGACCCCAGTGCGGAGAAGGCTGCGCGGAGAATCTCCTGGCTAGTCCACGACGGACTAACCGGAGCCCGGCTCACACTCGGCTGGTTTTCTCGGAGAATCCAGCCTCTACGCTATAACGCGCGCCGATGTGCGCCTATACCGGGGCGGATGATCTTCTCCGAGTAACCCGCCACGACCTTCCGGCCGATTCTACGAAAGAAGGATCAAGACACTGGTGAAGATTCCGAGGGGCCAACAAGTCCCGGAACTGACCAAAGACATATTTACAAACGACCAATGCCCTCCGGTAAGCTTTGCTCCTTTCGGTGCTTCCAAACTTCACAAGTTTTTAGATGTTTTAACTTAGCTTTTATCCATCCTCCTTCCAGCTCAACGCTTTGGCGGAGGAAGACTTTCGCGCCATTCTCCGCGTCCCCGTCACCGAAGACACGGCGGAGGAGGTTCCGGATGACGATGAGGAGGAAGAGGAACGAGGCACCTCGCAAGGCGGCCCCTCGCCCTACAAAGCGTCCCCGCGCCAAGGCTTCCGGCTATGAAGCCGGAGCTAGCGGCGAGGCCTCCGCCAAGAAACCGAAGACGGTAAAACCACCTCCGCTAGACTCAAGGAAAGCGGAGCGTGCACGCATAAGGATGCTTTCGACGGCCGGCCAAGGCACGCGCCCCATCATCCCCGGCGCCCCGTAAGTTTCCGAGTCATGATGCGATTTTAACTTAACAAAATTATCTCTTGTCTAAACCCTTTCACTTGTTCGCAGGAATCCGAAAGTCACTGCCACGCGGACCACCAGCCAAGAGCCCATCACTAAATATATGAAGAAATCTCCGGCTATTGGTCCCTCTACCCCAGTTCCACCAAGCGTCACCCACCCAACTCCCCAACCGTCGCCTCCTCAAGCGGATCCATCTCCCCACCTGCTGCAAACACTCCGCCGGAAATAATTCCGGTTAGCAGCGAGAATGTGGGCGATGAAGATCCTAAGGCCAAAGGCCCAGCCCAAGAGGAGGCGGGAAAACAAGTACAAGGAGAAGTGGAAGTAACTTCTTCTGAGAAAGCTGGAGAAGGTGCTGGCGACATGGTCGTTTTTCCGAAGAACTTTGGAGATCCGGCTGACATCACTTCCACCCCAAAGGCCTACGCCACTAAATTTTTCAACAAGCTGACTGAGGCGGAAAAGTGGGAGCTTCAACAAGACCCGCTTAACGCCATGCTGAACAATGCACTGGGGAAGCTCTGATTCCGGGACGTCGGAAATCCAGGACTTCAAGAAAAATGTTGGCCGGTTCCGCGACCAACTCATCTGCAAGCAAAAGGTACTCCCCAGTAGCCCCCAAGCATGTAAGCGGAAACTGAAAAAGTAGTTAGCGCTTAGATGCTTAGAGAAAGATTACTTCCGGGAAAGTTTTTTTAGAATGAACCAGTATTTCAGGCGGAATTTTTACTCCTGCACTATTTAAAATTTACAGGAACAACAGGCGCTGCACTACGAGCTGCACAAGAACATTGCCTTGCAGCGCCGCGTTACTCTGAGTCAGGCGGAGAACATCCGGACCCTGAAGGATGAAAAAGCAGAATTGGCTAAACAACTGGCGGACGCCCAAGGTTGGTTTCCGCCTTCTTCTTCATTAACCAATTTCCGACTTTGAACTTATTATTAACTTATACCATTATAGGCGCATCCTCTTCCCTTGCTACAGCCTCAACCGAACTTGAGAACCTGCGCTCCTCGTACCAAGAATTGGAGACGAAGCTAAAGGAGGCGGAACTTAAGAGGGAGCAAGCCGAAAAGCAGTTGGCGGAGAAAAACTCCGAGCATGCCAGGGAAAAGGGCGAGCTGGTGCTAAAAAAGAATGCTGATAGCGAGACCATCAAGAGGCAGCAGAAAGAGATTGATGGACTCCGGAAATTTATGAGGACGGCGGAGCAGCACTGGGATTTGCTCAATGAGAACATCATGGGTACCAAAACTAGCACCTTGCCCAGATATTTGTTCCGACGTTTTACTTTATGCTCAAAACTGTATGCTTATATCCTCACTGTTTTATGCAGAGCCGCTTGGGTATTCCGAAGAACGCCGGAACTTGTACCCCCGTGATGACCTCCTTCAACTTGCGAGCGATGACTGCAAAGATCTTATCTCCGCCTCCCGCAAGATATGTTACAACTTATCCATCAAGAGGAGCCGCACTTGCGATGTCCGGAAACTTATTAGGAAGATGGATATCCTGCCGGACCTGGTGACAGATCTACAAGCATCGTCAGCCCGAGGCGCAGCTGCAATGGCCTTAACCATGTGCCTGGCACATACTCCGGATCTTGATCTTGATGAAGTGACCACGGGCGTTCCTCCGGATGCGGATGTCAACGCGCTACTGGATGCAGTGAGCGGCTACGACACCCGTATCGCGCGTAGGATCCGGCACGAGGAGTTCTACGACAAGATCGTCCTCCCTGCTGACGAGCCCTTAGAAGCTGAACTTCAGAAAGAGCTTGCTGCCAAGGCGCGACCTGCGGAATCCGGAACCCAATTCACCTGGACCAGCTCCAAGGAAACTCCCCAAGAGGAACCCAAGACCAGCGCTGCTGCTTCCGAAAAAGAAAGTGAAGAAGATGTGTCTTCTCCGGCCGAAGGCGCCAAGGAACAAGATCCAGAGGGCAAAACTTCTCCGGCTAAGGGGGAATGAGAACTTTTATTCCTGCGGGAAAAACAATGCATCATTTTGGCCCCAGCGAGGGTTTGTAATAAAACTTTAAATTCTTAAGTAGCTAGGAACGAAACGATTATGCATGGGGCGGAAACACTTATCCTGCTATCCGTTTAATATTATGTGCATGTTTCGTTTTTTGTCGGAAAGCAAGTGCTGATCTCGTTATTCTCCGGCTTGCCCGCTTGACCTTCCGCGAGCCGGAAAACCTTAGCCGGAGACGCTCGCCAGCGGCGACGAAGCCCAATGGCAATCCGTCCATAACCGCGGAAACAAGCCCCCAGGCATAGGTGCCGGAAATCGCTACTAGGAATCCACGAGTTCGCAACAGATAACCACTTAATCAGAAAACTTAAGCTTACGTCCTAAAGGACGATTTTAGAAATCACAACTTTTATACACGCCTAGGCGGAAAACATCCAGCTCTGCGGTTTTAGTCGGAAAAAACATACACGATCTAAAATGAACAAGTAAAGGAGGTAAAAGACTCAAAGAGTGAACCATAAGCTTTATTTCATTGATCATGTATAACTATTACGAGTTTGTAACTCGGAAAAATATGCTAAGTGTAGAAAGGACGTAGCTGTGCGATATTCCAAGGGCGATCTGTTTCATCGTAGATGTCATCCGGATCCTCACGCTTGCGTTTCCGGCGCCAGTTAGCAGGTCTATCCCTCAGCTCGCGGAAATCGACAAGGTAGTACGATCCATTATGAAGCACTTTGCTAACGACAAAGGGTCCTTCCCATGGAGATTGCAGCTTATGGTCTTTCATCTGCCGAAGGCGGAGGACCAGGTCTCCGGCCATGAAGGAGCGTTTCCGAACTCGACGACTGTGATAGCGTCGGAGCTTCTGCTGGTAGATGGCGGAACGCTGGTCGGCTAGATTCCGAGCTTCTTCGATCAGGTCCACAGATAGCTGTCTGGCCTCGTCAATTGTTTCATCGTTATAGGCGGAAACTCGCGGTGAATCATGGATGATGTCGGAGGGAATCACGGCTTCGGATCCGTATACCGGGAAGAAAGGGGTAAACCCTGTTGACCTCGTTAGGGGTAGTTCGCAAACTCCACAAAACGGCGTCCGAGTTCGTCGGCCCAAGCTCCGGCTGCTCGTCGCAGCGGTTCTTCGAGCGTGGCTTGATTCCGATAATATTAGACCGTTAGCTCTTTCGACTTGTCCATTGGATTGTGGGTGAGCCACGGATGCAAGGTCCAATCGAATCCCCATTGTCTCACGAGTAATCCTTCAATTCTCCCTGAGCGAAGTTTGTGCCATTATACGTGATTATGCTTGTGTGGGATGCCGAATCTCATTACGAGGCTGATGACAAATTTTAGTGCCGTAGCACCGTCGGCTTTTCTCACTGGCTTGGCCTCGATCCACTTGCTGAACTTGTCAACGGCGACCAGGAGGTATTCGCAACCACCAGGAGATGATCTTTTTAACTTACCAACCATATCGAGCCCCCGGACCGCAAATGGCCGGGTGATAGGTATGGTCTTCAGCTCTTGGGCTGGAGCGTTTGGTTGAGTAGCGTAGTACTCGACAACCTCGGCAGGTCTTGACTATCTTATCAGCGTCTTCTTTAGCCGTGAGCCAATAAAAGCCTAGCCGAAAAGCTTTTGCAACGAGTGATCCGGGAGCGGCATGGTGCCCGCGGTCCCTGCGTGGATCTCTCCGAGGATTTCAATGCCATCTTGATTTGAGACGCATTTGAGAAATACCCCTGTTGCGCTTCGTTTGTAGAGCTGTCCATCAACAATTGTGTAGGATCGTGCTCGTCTGATGATCTGGCGCGCGAGGACCTCGTCCTCCGGCAACTTCTGATTGATGAGGTAGTCCAGGAAAGGCTGTGTCCAAGCCGGAATGGTAGCTAATACCTCTTTAGCCGGAGACACTTGCCACTACGGGTTTTCCGGGTTAGCGCCCTTCGCCGAGGGTATGCCGGAGATGCTCTAGGTAAATTCCAGGCGGAATTGGCTTTCTGCGGGATCCGAGCTTGGATAGCATATCTGCCGCTGTATTGTCGTCTCTTCTGACGTACTTGACTTCGTATCCGAGGAAGCTCTTGGCGATCTCGTCAACTTCGTCTCTGTAGGCCGCCATGACGGAATTTCGGGCATTCCAGGTTCCGGCTACTTGCTGTGCCACCAGGTCGGAATCGCCGCAACAAATGATGTGCTTGATCCCTATTTCCTTAGCGATGCGCAGTCCGTGTAGTAGAGCCTCATATTCCGCCATGTTATTTGTAGCTTCGAAGTGGATCGCGGAACATACTGCGGTTCTTCTCCGGTAGGGGACTTCGGGGTGACTCCGGCTCCCGAGCCTTGATGCTTGCTTGGATCCGTCGAAGTGCATGACCCATGTTTCTGGTTCCGGCTCCAGACTTGCATCCGGAGCTTCTGTCCAATCTGCAACGAAATCTGCCAAGACTTGGGATTTGACCGCGGTCCTTGGCTTGTAAGCGATGTCGAAGGCGGATAATTCGATGCCCCATTTAGCTGTCCGTCCTGTTGCGTCAGCGTTGTTGAGAATTGTTGACAGCGGAGCTTTGCTCACAACCTATTCGGGTGCTCTTGAAAGTAGTGTCTCAACTTCCGGCTGCCTAGGAATACTCCATAAGCTAGCTTACGAAAGTGAGGGTATCTTTGCTTTGACTCCGTCGGCACCTCGCTTATGTAGTAGACAGGTCTTTGGACGTCATATTCATGACCTTCTTCCTTTCGCTCCACCACGATGACGAGGCTGACGACCTTGTTGGTAGCCGCCGGATAAAGGAGCATTGGCTCGACTCTGCTTGGGGCTGCCAAGATAGGTGGGGAGGTAAGTATTTCCTTCAACCCACGAAGAGCTGCGTCGGCTGCGTCGTCCCGGACAAATTTGACTGCTTTTCTTCAGCAGCTTGTACGGAGGTAGCGCCTTCTCGCCAAGACGGCTAACAAACCTGCTGATTGCTGCGACGCAACCGGTTAGCCGTTGCACATCTTTGAGACAAGTTGGTCGTTTGATGCACAGGATTGCCTTGATCTTTTCCGGGTTCACCTCAATGCCTGCGTGAGAGACTATGAAGCCAAGGAGTTTTCCGGCTGGTACGCCAAAGACGCACTTCAACGGATTCAACATCATCTTGTACCTGCGGAGGTTGTCGAAGGTTTTACGTGAGGTCGCTGATCAAGTCGGATCCTTTCCGGGTCATGACCGCGATGTCGTCGACGTAAGCGTGCACGTTCCGGCCTATTTGGTCCTTTAGGCACCGCTGCATCGTACGTTGGTAAGTAGCACCTGCATTTTTCAAACCAAAGGGCATAGTAACATAGCAGTAAGTACCAAACGGGGTAATGAATGAAGTCGCCTTTTGGTCGGATTCCTTCATCCGGATCTGATGGTACCCGGAATACGCATCAAGAAAACACGGAAGTTCCGCCCCCGCCGTCGAATCAATGACTTGGTCAATGCGCGGCAGGGGAAACGGATCCTTCGGGCAATGTTTGTTCAAGCCAGAGTAATCGATGCACATTCTTAGTATTTCGGTGTTCTTTTTGGGTACAAGGACGGGATTCGCGACCCAATCGGTGTGGATAACTTCTATTACAAAACCTGCTTCTAGTAACTTTGCTAGTTCCATTCCTATGGCGCGGCGCTTCTTATCTCCAAAGCGTCGCATAGCTTGCTTCACTGGTTTAGCCCCGGATTTATGTTGAGGTAGTGCTCGGCGAGTTCCCTAGGTACTCCGGACATGTCAGAAGGTTGCCATGCGAAGATATCCATGTTAGCGCGGAGGAACTCGACGAGCGCGCTTTCCTATTTGGGGTCCATGTTGGCCCCGACTGAAACCTGCTTGGAAGAGTCACCCGGAATGAGGTCGTGCTTCTTGGTTTCTATCGCGGGCTTGAAAGAGGTTTTCTGCTCGGAGATCTGCTTCTTGGTGGTCTGCATCTCAGTCGGATCCACCGCGGCCCTGTAGCCTTTCGGCTCTTCTCCGGATATGACGGACTCGCGAAGGCGGCTTCGCCCAACTCGCACTCATGAGCCTTCTTGTAGTCTCCGGTTATGGTGATCATACCATTGGGACCCGGCATCTTGAGCTTGTTGTAGATATAGCACGCCCTTGCGTGGAACTTGTGGTAGGTGGGCCTGCCGAAGATGACGTGGTAGGAGCTTTTGAAGGGCACAACTTCAAACGTGATCTTTTCTTCGCGGAAATTGTGAACATCGCCGAAAGCCACGGGAAGTGTGATGCTGCCGAGGGAGTTCGCCTTCTTACCGGAACCACGCCGTGAAACTCGGTGGTGCTTGTGTTTGAGCTGTTCCTTGGTGAGGTTCATCCGCTCCGGAGTCTCCGGGTACATGATGTTCAAGGCTGGCTCCGCCATCCATGAGGCACTTGGAGAAGTCATACCCGTCTATGCGGGGACTCACAACCAAGGCGTAGTATTCTTTTGGCACGGAGGCGGGATGATCCCCCTGTCAAATGTGCACGGAACTTCCGACCACCGACATCTTGCGGCACGGCCGGAAGCTGTGGCGTTCGGGAACCGGGTAGCTGATTTTGTAGCACGGACCGGGGGGTTCCGAGGAAAGTGTGGTAAGCCCCCACGCTCTTTTTCTCGAAGGGGTTGGATTTTCCTGCGGATCCGGCTTTGGGATCCGGCGAGTTATCATCCTCGTCCATCGCCTCGGAACTGTCCTCCTCCTTGTCCTTGTTCTTGCCTTTGCCTCCTTTGCCGCGTGGGCGGTGCTTCCGGGCTCGCTTGTATCCTGCCTCCGGGTCGTTCTTGAGGTCGTTGACCCATTTGCAGTTGCGGTTGGTATGAGTGGACTTCCCTGTAGCCGGATCCAAGTGGGCCGGGCGAGGGCATGTCTCTGTACTCCTCGTAGGTTTGCGGGGCGCGGGATCCGCCGGCGGTGACCTCAGTGCCATGCTGCTGACCCCTGCCGGCTCCGCCTCCACGGCCGCGTCCTCTTCCGCCTCCTGAACCTCCGCGTTGGAACGCCATGGCGACCATCTCGGATCCGCCATTCTTCTGGTCATCAGGGTTTTTGCGCTTGTGGCCGCTGTTGTTACCGTTATCACGGTTCTTTTTCTTGGTGCGGGGGGATTGCTGTAGCTGCGATATCACCGCCTGCGTCATCATCGGCGGCAGTGTGATCACTGGCAATGGAGATCATCTCATCCAAAGTCGGTTTGTTGGCGTTAGCCAAACATGTAAGCTTATGCCTCAGCAATCCTCCTCTGCGCAGTCCACCAATAAAGGCGTACATGGCGGTGGTGTGATCGACGTTTTCGCACTCGTTCCTGCATGCCAACCATCGTGTGAGGAAGTTTCTTGAGGTTTCTCCCTTCTTCGGATACAAGCTTGCGGGTCGCTTGCTCGTGGCGAGGTCTTTTGTAGGTGCCCCCGAAGTGTTTCTCAAAAGCGGTCTTCAGGTCGAACCAGCAAAAGATGGAGTTCTTCTCGAGGTCGGCTGAGCCGGATCCGGGCTGGTCCTACAAGGTACAAGCTGGAGCATGCGGCGGGCGATGTTAGGGGTTCCTCCGGCGAAGGTTACTTGCATTGTAGTAGTCCTCAATCCAGGTATCCGGCCTTTCGGTGCCATCATAATGCTTCAGATTTCCGGGTAGCTTGAGGAGCTCCTTGGCTTTGGTTCCTCTCGAATCATTCTGCCAAAGCACTTCGGACCAATGTAGTCAGTTCTGTACTCGTTAAGGCGGTCCCGTGCGTCGCGTGAGCCGTGGCGGGGAGACTTTGAGCGAGAGCGAGATCTCCGGCCATTGCCTCCGTCTCCACCTCCGCCGCCACCGCTAGGTGGTGGTGAGGGAGACCTGCGAGGTGGGCGGTCTGACTTCTTGCTTCCGCCATCTGAATCTCCACGACCTTCCTGGTGCTGACTCCGGCTCCTGTGGCTGCCTTCGCCTTGGCGGCGGCTGCCCTGGTCATGCCGGCGGGGCTCCGGGTCACGGCTCCGGCGAGGCTCTGGGTCGCGGCTCCTACGAGGTTCGGGATCGCGGTTCCGGCGAGGTTACGGGCCCCGGTCTTCATTCCGACTCCTCCTAGGCTCGGGCTCACGAACATTGTTCCGGTTCCGGCGAGGTTCCGGCGAGCGCTCCCTGTTTGTTTCTTGGCAGCACGTTGTCGCGGATAACAATCGCACCGTGCCCTATGGGCCTGGTGTTTCCGGCTGGACTACGGCGGCGAGGGGTCGCGGGTAACCGTTGGGCGGAGGAGAGGGGTTGCGGTATCTGTCTCGTCCGGAGTACATCGCATCCTTTCCCTTTCTTGGATCCGACGGAGGCGTACGTGATGGGACGGGGATCGGATTTGGGTGTTCCCTAGCCCTTCTTCGCGCTCACGAGGATCCGGTGTGTGATTCATCGTCGGGATGCCGATCGGCGCGGGCGTCCTTCTGCGCGGTGGATACACAGTTATCCGGATTGGATTCCAACCTGCGCGAAGTATCTGCCTTGCTCTGCTGCTGCATTGCTGAAGCGACAAGGGTGCGGAGATGGTTGATATCGACTTCTTCGTCCTTCTTCTTCAGCAATTCCGCTGCTTTCAGCATGTTATCCTTTGGAGTTTCCAGCGGCTGGTGAACTGCGGGCGTGTTGAAGGCTATCCTGCGAGGCGGAATTGCTTCTCTGACAATACGATCAGCCTCCGCTGCGCGTAGGTCATCTTTACTTCCCACTCAGCCCTCATGCTCTTGACGTGCTCGAGTGTGTTAGTAATCTCGCGGTCCTGTCTGTCGAAGTTTTCCAGCCAGGCTGCATGATCTGCCCTTCCTATCTTTAGTGCAGCTTCGGCGTCGGCGAGCCTCTTGGCTGTGGCCAGCATCTCCTTTCTCGGCGGTTTCTAGAGCCTCCAGATCTGCGGCGTGGCCCGGAGTTATAGGTGTGTTAAGAATTGCTCGCGCAGCCACCTCTTCTGCTGACAGGATTTCCTCCGAAGGAGAATCCCTTTGGGGTCGCACCCGAGACATTGGAGATCCTTGTTGGGATGGCTCAGATTGGCTAACTTGGTCTCCAGATCCGGTTTGTCCCAGCGCTGCTACCGTTGCGAGAACACGCTTCGGCTGGGCGGAGTTGACCTCGGGCTGATCGCCGAGACCATACTCCTCCAACTTGCGCACGAAGTCATCAGATTCCATGGACGGGGTGTCTCCGGAAATTGGGCTTAGATTGCCCAAGATCGATTCTTCGACCGGAGCTTCGCTTTCTCCGACAGGCTGAGCCTGATCCGGATCTGCGTTGTTTTCCGGGGCCTCGACCTGCGCGGGACCAGCTCCGACTTCATGAGGGGCGGTTCCGGCGGTATGGGCCAAGAAGTGTACGAAGTGGCACCTCTGCTTTTCTAACACCTGGGAGACCCAGGCGGATCTGCATTGGTCTTCCACCTTTGTTTCCTGCTCAGGGGCGGATTGGGTGGGCTTTGATTTTTCCGAGATCTAAGGCGGAATCTTCGCTAGGAAGTTCCGGCGTCTCGGATCGGATCTTCGCGGCTGCGTCCCGCTCAGCGGCGGTCGCGTCAGCGCTACTTACCAGTGGGTTTCCGTCGGAATCGACGGTTTCCCCGATGAAGATGTGTATGCCGCCAACTGGGACGATGGAGAGCTTGACGGGGTCGGTTCTAGCCGGAATCCAACACTCATCCGGAGGGACGATCGGTAGATTTCCGGCGTAAAGGACACGCCCCACAGCGATGGTGTCGTCGTAGCTTCCCATGGCGGAACCCTCCCGGTTCCGGCCTCCAGACGCCGCAGGCCCCACGGTGGGCGCCAACTCGTCGTTGCCTGATCGACGGTACCTCGGAGGAGGGATCCTCACGAGGGGAGAAGAAGTAGGGGCCATAGGGCGGAGTGCACACGGGACGGTGGTACGCGAGTTACCCAGCTTCGGAACACCTGCACGATGACGGGGCCTACTGCTGCTTGTGCGGAATTATCTGGGCGCTTTCGCGTTGTTACAATGAGTTGTCGTTGTGCCTCTAGGGCTCCCGGGATCCGGCTTATAAAGGCGCACGGATCTAGGGTTTACATGGAGAGTCCTAGCCGGATTACAGACAGCCTAACTACGGTACAATATCTTGCCGTGCACGTCACGGATCCGCCTTCCATATACGTCGTACTGGATCCGAGATCCTCATGGGCCTCCATGGATCCGGGTTACTCCTATGTTGGTACGGATCCGGCCTGCTGATCCTGGGCTGGACTTCTTCCTTCATGATCAACAGCAACTGGGCCGCCCGATGGGCCACATGCCTCATCACCGTCTGTGGGCCACCCGGGCTTGCCGGATCTAGGCACTGTCGATGGTACACCTATGAAGTATACCCACAACAGTTACCGATGTCAGATGTTTCTGGAAAATGTTGATGAAATGAATGGTGACTTGTCTTGAATCACAACTGAGTTGTGGGAATGACACTAATGTTCCCACTTGAGTTAGTTAGCATATGAAAGAGTCTTTTATCAAATGCTTGTGAAACTAAAATTGGCTTTATGCAAATAAACTAGAGCTTAGTACCCCAATACTAGAAATGGTAGTACTTACACTAGTATTAGTTTGCGAGTACTTTAAAGTACTCACGGTACGTGTCCCCGGCTCTTCCAATGGCCAGACTATGAAGAGGATCAGCAGTACCAAGACGAAGGACAGCAAGACGCCTACGACAACTAGGACTACTCCTGACGTCAAGCGTTGGCCTGTGGACTAGATAGTCTCCCTTCTATTATGCTTCCGCTATGTAATGTGTTCGTTGATCATTAGATCAACTATTTGTGTAATATGGATCATGTGATCTGAGTTTGTAAGACGACTATGGTTTGTAATGAATGATGACTTATGATATCGATTGTTATGTCTCTCAACAACAATCTTCCAGGGATTGCGATGTATGGCATGACAGGCATCTGGACTTAAAAATCCGGGTGTTGACAAGTTGGTATCAGAGCCATTGTTTGACCTTAGGAGACCCTAGTTACAATGGACATATGAAAAACTTAGTTTCAAAACAAATGAAGTGAATATTTATGAAAACTTATTCTCACTCTTATCCTTGAGATCTTTTCAAAAGGAGAACTCCATGCTTTACTCTTCCTTGTAGTGTTACATAAAATTTTGCACACTTGACCACTTCTCTAACTTACTCATCCTAAATTGCTCACAGATGGAGTACACCTGCAAGTCCTATCAGCTTGGCCACAGAGGAAACCTAATGTTCGAGAAGGATTTGAAGCAACTAGTTGAATATCTAGGACGCTCGTATCCCGAGTTCTTTGGAGTGCCACTCAACAATTCATCGGGAAGAGAACCTCGGTGGGAAGTTACTGCAGATCTGAGAAGAAAGCTTGGAGCCCCAATATGGGAAACCATATGGTTTTCTGTAACGGAAAACACTTGGAAGGAAGGACTAGTCAGAGCTATGCAGGAAGCAATTGCCCGTCTGTGTGGACAAAATGAGAACAAGATCAAGAACACTCGCTTCATCTACTACCCAAGACATGACCCCATGGGAAGACCGACGACCATGCCCCCACACACGGAGATGAACCACTATGTAGCACACATGGACTTCATGCTGTACAAGACTCGCAAGGAGTTGGACGACGCCCTCGCATTTCGCCAAGCACATTACCCCTGAAGATGAAGAACCCATCGTGAAGAGTAGCATCCCTAGAGCACTTTCGTAGGTGTGAGTGTTATCAGGACCCTTTTGTATCGTAGAACGAATGAATGGTTCTTAAAACCACCGTTGTATTTGTTTGTAATGGGTGATGCTTGGTATGAATGAAAAAGTGTTGTTGGTTTTTACCCCCTCAACACTACTCGAGTTTTCAAGTTTTGAACTTTTGAAACTTCTTGAACTTTAAACCAAACAAACCATAGAAATTTCCCTCTTATCTTAGCATCTACCTCAATGTTCAGATGGCCCCACCAACCCGCAGCGCCAACCAAGATGCCATGATGCAGATGCTGGAGATGATGATGGCAGACCGAGAAGCCGAGAGAGCTGAACGCCAAGCCAACATTGCTGCGCCGCAGACGGATCGCTCGAACAACCAAGGCCATGGAAACCACGACCACCCTCGGTCGAAGCTGAAGAACTTTCGAACACCAACCCACCCATGTTCGAGCAAGACCGAAGAGCCACTTGACGCGAGATGACCGGCTCCAAACAATGGAGAACAACCTGGAATTTGCGGGAGTAGAAGCCGCGAGAGAAAGTACTTGTTCACCACCCACTACTCGTCGGGACCTGCCGGAGCTCGGTGGACGAGTGCCCGTGCAATGAATGCGGGACAGATGATGACCTGGGAGGACTTCAAGACCAAGTTTAGCAATACCATGTGCCCCAAGGACTGATTAAGAAGATGAGAGACGAGTTCCGCGAACTCAAGCAAGGCAGAATTTCCGTGGTGGAATACCGCGAGAGGTTTCTTACCCTGTCAAGGTACGCCCCCGATGAGACCGACACCAACGAGAAGCGGAAAGAGTGATTTTTGAATGGACTGCATGACGAAATGCAAACTGTGTTAGTGAACATTCCGTTCGCTGACTTGGAAGCTCTGGTGGACTCAGCCATCCAGATGGAAGGGAAGCTTCACCAAGCCAACGAGAACCGCAAACGCTGGATGATGAACCAGAATGGGTCCAGCAATGCCCAAAAGTACCGCAACAACTCATATGGAGGATTTTCCCCAAGATACAACACGCCCACTGCTCAGACCTACCGCCCAAACAACTCCAACAATCAGGGAGGACCCCCGAAGCCCGGAGGCAACAACAAGAACAATCACAACAACCACAACAGCAACAACAACAATGGGAACAACAACAACACCAACACTGGTCCAAGGACTGGAAGCAATGCCATCCCCGTCACCCCCAAGGACAAGTCGACCATAACTTGTTACGAATGTGGAATTGTGGGACACTACTCCAATGAGTGCCCCAAAAGGTTAGCCAAGATTGCCGCCAATACCGCTGCACCTGCTCAGAACCAGCGTCGCTTTGCAGCAAGGAGGAACCAGAACAACAACAACAACGGCCGCCTCTATCACATGAATGCCACTGAAGCCCAGGAAGCACCCCAGGCCATGCCAAGTATGTTTTCCTGTTAATACAATTGCTCAATCTCTCTTAGGAACCTAACTTTTCTTAAAATCTCGGGACGAGATTTGTTTAAGGGGGAAGGTTTTGTAACATCCCAAATTTTAAAACAAAGAGAAAATGAATTTCCTTTTCCAAAAATGAGAACCAACAAAAACTTTTCTTACATAGGGTGCTATGCATAGTGCTCATACCTAATGCTTGTGTTATCTCCACGATTGTTTGTTTGTTACATTGAACATTCTTCCAAAACCCTAAAACCCTAACCATCTCAAAACAAAGTGGATCAAATATGAGAAACCAAAACAAAATAAAAAGAGATGATCCTAAATGAGAAAGAGGCCTATGTAAGCCTATGGCTATATTTGCAAATAATAAATTTTGCCATGGCTACCTTGTGTAGATGATTTTAAATACCTCAACAGACCTAACCTAGTACTTACCAACAAATCCAAGTGAGAAACAAAAATAAAATAAACATATGCATAGAGGCATATGTGGCACTTAACCATAATACCAATTCTTGACCTATGCACCCACACTTTCCCCAAATGGTTTGAAACTCTTATCAAACTCAATCTAACCCTAAATAGATCCTAACACATGCCCAATTGGGTCAAGTGAACCAAAATGAAAAAAATAAGAAAAATTGCAATTCAACACACACATGTGCTTTTGGACATTTTGCAAATCTTTGACCTAGACCAATTTGGCTTTCACCATTAGTTGTAATATGTCACTAAACACTGATTACAACTTTTGGAATCAAAGAAACTCAAATCAAATCAGTTTTGAACTCAAATTTTAATCACATGTAATAATGGTCAATTCTGCCATTTACAATCTGATCACTACTTTGAGCCTCTGTATTTGGAGATTTTCAAACCAAACAAATCCATTTCTTTGCACCACATCCAAGTACACATCAAGGTGAACAACTTTTGTGAAGACCACCATATCAATTTCATCTTGGATCAAAAACTATGCTCAAGCAAAGTTGAAACTTTTTAACAACATCAACATTCTCCCACTTTGCAAATTTTGCATTTCTTTTATTTCTAAAATTCCACCACCACCATTGTGTGTCTCTGGTCATTTGCAACCAACTCAACCCACTCAATTTCAAATTTTGGAACTACATCGCATAGACCAAATTTGGCAAAAACTTGAATTTGCAAATATTCCCAAATCCAAAACACTATTTAGAATAGTGTTGGACCAACCCTACTCTCACACTTGTGCTCTACCTTGTCCCCTGGTCCCCTCTCCACCTCATCCTTGCTCAGCAAACCCTAGAGGAGGGCACACATGGCCTAGCCATGGCCATGCCGGCCATGAGCACATGCATGCCACTCCCCTCTCTCCTTCCCTCACCAGCCACGGCCACCTTGCCAAATGAAGACACCTCACTCTACTGGACCTACTAGAACGCGCCGTTGTCGAGGAGGAGCCCTGCACGCGCCAGACCAGCTCGCGCCCATGGCGGCCAGGCCATGCCGACGCCGTCGCACGCACACGCCCACGGACACGTACTGGACACGCGCCGCCTGGCCACCTCGCGCAACCCCTGGCCCCCCTCTCTGCACGTTGAGATTCACCGTGCCACCGCGACGCCGCCAGACAACCTCACGACACCGACCCGTGCCCGTCGTCGCCGGAGACGAGGACAAAACCCCGCCACTGCCGCGCAACTTCTCGCGACCACCAGACCAAGTTGGGCACCGCCTAGCCTAGCTGTCGCCAACCAGAGGAACGCCATGATGTGCTGAGCAGTGCGCCGCTCTCACCTAGCACCCACGGCCCCCTCCGCCATTATAAATAGAGGCCTCCATTCTTCGATTTCTTCACACCACATCACTCCTCTCTGCTCACTCGACCTCCTGAGCCACTCCACCGTCGAGATTAGCCACCACCGTTGCTCAATTCCACCTCACTGCCGTACGCCGCCGCGGAACATCGCCGTCGATTGGAGCCGCCCCAGGACGCGCCACTTCTACCTGGAGCTTCGCCGTCGTCTACCACTTCATCGAGCATACTGCCCACCGCCGCTGGAGCCACGGTGAGCTCTCCGACCCCCTAGCGCCGCCGCGCCAGTAGCATGTTCTCGCCGGAGACGACGACGTCGCTCGTCCGTCCGATCTCGATCTAATCCTGCGTTCCAAAATCCCCCATACCGTTTCGGTGTTTAACAACCGCTGACAGGCAGGCCCCACCCTGTCAGGCAGCCCATGCGTGCGTGGACGCGTGGTGGGCTGGGTTGCGCCGTTTGAATTGTTTTGGCCCGTTTAGTTTCCCGCCGGCCCATTTCATTTAAATTCGAAATTCCAGTTTAATTCAAATTCAATACTGGCCCTGTTTTCAAAATTGAATAGATTCAAATTGGCTCAACCAAATTTAGTGAATTTTATACCGTTGGAAAGCTAGTGAAAATATCTACACAACCCCACTAGTCTCACTTGAGATTCAGTGTAGAAATAATGTGACAAAAAGAACAAGTCAGGGACTTTTGCACATTCAAACAATTATTAAAAATCAACCAGAAATGATATTAAGTTGATTTCAACTCTCATAGCTCAAATTTCACTTACACTAATTGTTTATGCAAAAATATGTCATGGTTACTTTGAGTGATCATGGCCTAGTTTAAATAAAGGACTATATGACTATTCTAGTCAAATGATATTGTCCAAAACTATTATGTAAATTTTATGAGAGGCTTGCTCTCATTTAAATCTTGTCCCAAGTACTTTCATATGAAGTTGTGTACCCGGTCTAATTACTCTCACATGGAATTAATTGGTGATATTAAATCATAAGTGGTATTGTTAAATGGTATGAGGTATTCTACCTCATTTAAATTGTTTTCTCAAATAATGATGATGAATAGTTTACTTTGGTCAACATGGATTCATGCATGATGGTTTTAGGAGCTTAAATCTTAATAATATTCAATGAGAGGAAATTATTTCCTCAAGGACTTAAATGAAAACCCTAAATTAATATTTGTAATGAGAGGAAATTATTTTTTCTCTTAATAAGAAAACCAAGCCAACTCACATGCTAGTAAGTATGGAATGCTAGGATAGTTGTGTGTGCTTAGTCTAGCTCTTGAACCTTGTTTGGTGATTGTTACTTCGTATCCGTTTTTAGACGCTAGCACCGAAGAGTACCAGGAGGAGGAGGTCTACCATCAAGAGGAGGAAGACCACTTTGACCAGTACACCAACCAAGGTAAGCTAATATTCTTGCAAGTGCAAAGCTATCTTGAGCAAGGCACCATCCACATTACTTTATGTCAATGATCCTAGCCCAAGTTTTACTTTGCAAGCTTTTACTTGGTTTATTTAAAGCTTACTTTTATAGTTAACTTTGGTCTAAGTTTAGAGTAGAGCAAGAGTATCAAAGTTAGCCTAAAGAGCTACAAGTTAGTTAGCACCCCTCATGACTAGTTGCTAGTGCTAAAACTAAAATTGACTACTCTAGATGGGAACTTGTGAAGTGAAATGACTTTGAAAAACCTTGGAAAGATGAGTCTTTATATTGAAAGATTTTTGAAGGTGAATATGACTTGGTGAAATTTACCAAAACTGATAGTTGGGTTTGAATGTGATACCTTTCCAATTTGAGTACCCCCACAATACCTGATTATGGGTAGGGCTTAACTGGAAATTTATGCATCTTAGTATGGGTTCCCTCTGAACAAGCATCATAGGGGTTATGCCGAGGCTGCCTCCGTTAAAAGTGATATGATGTGAAATGAGGTGAATTGTCCGGCCCAAACCCTGTGCAGTTCCCAGGCTGACGGTTTGTCTTCACTGGGAGGCCAAGCTCATGGGGAGAGGTACCTATACTAGGGTATGTAAGTGAAAGGTTATGGTTGATGATCCACGTACTAAGTTACGATGATTCAGGGTTATCCGTGACGGATGTAATCAAATGTTGTGGCACAAGTGTGCAACCTCTGCAGAGTGTAAACCTATTCGAATAGCCGTGTCCACGGTTACGGATGGTTGGAAAGGCCATACTGTTACCGATGTCAGATGTTTCGGAAAATGTTGATGAAATGAATGGTGACTTGTCTTGAATCACAACTGAGTTGTGGGAATGACACTAATGTTCCCACTTGAGTTAGTTAGCATATGAAAGAGTCTTTTATCAAATGCTTGTGAAACTAAAATTGGCTTTATGCAAATAAAGTAGAGCTTAGTACCCCAATACTAGAACTGGTAGTACTTACACTAGTATTAGTTTGCGAGTACTTTAAAGTACTCACGGCTGTGTCCCTGGCTATTCCAACGGCCAGACTATGAAGAGGAGCAGCAGTACCAAGACGAAGGACAACAAGACGCCTACGACAACTTGGACTACTCTCGACGTCAAACGTTGGCCTGTGGACTAGATAGTCCCCCTTCTATTACGCTTCCACTATGTAATGTGTTCGTTGATCATTAGATCAACTATTTGTGTAATATGGATCATGTGATCTGAGTTTGTAAGACGACTATGATTTGTAATGAATGATGACTTATGATATCGACTGTTATGTCTCGCAACAACAATCTTTCTGGGATTGCGATGTATGGCATGACAGGCATCTGGACTTAAAAATCCGGGTGTTGACATAGCGCATGAACGAAATTGACCAAGTGACGCTATGGGCAAAGCAGTACACCTCTGATCAGAGTAAAAAGTGATATCACTCCCAGCTTCCGGGTTTGGAAGTGCGTTTTGTGGGTCTTCCTCTAACACAGGATGTAAGATCCCACGTTGTCTGCCGTCAGCAGATTTCATAAATAAAAATATGGTTTTCCTACAAACGGGGAATCAGGGGATTATTTTTCCTAAAAGTGTTGTCGGTCTGACGGCTCACTACCCGTTGAGTTTTTTATTTTCTTTTAAATAACCTGCCACCCCTCCACCCCGGCGACTTGCAGAGTACGTATTTTATACGTGCTCAGCCTTGCTTTCTCCGTTGTTTTCCAGAGGCCGTGATGTATGACAACTCTGAGGAGATAGAGACCGGTGCTTATGATGAATCTGGCGCTTGTGGTGACTTTGACTCTGACTTTGCTGAAGTGGAGTATGAGTATGACGAAGCCGATGTCCAAAGCTATGAGGAGTAGAGTTATGGCTTGTAGTTCTAGCGGGTGGGATTGTATCGCCTTAGTATGTCGGTTAAAGTGACACTTTGTGTGACGATGTAATAAAGGACACCGCTTTCAAACGGTAAAATTTTCCACTATGTACATGCTACTGTTCTCTTTAGCTGGTCCTGGCACAACTCTGAAGTGACGATTTCCGTTACGCTTGATTTAATCGAACGTAACGGGGCGTCACACGCTCATGGTCAGTGGATAACCTCCTTTTGTAGCTAGTGCTATGAAAAGATTGATTTCGGGTGGTGATGTGCCTTACATGAGAGCAGGATAAAACAAGCAAGCGCCCTTGAGATGAGGTTGTGTGTTTGGTGCAATGGTTATGGGCGACATGGCTTCGTTGGTTGTGTGGTTATTTGGCAATGTTTTCCGTATAAAAAAGGCATTATATAGTTTTGAGATCTAAATTTTCTTTTAAACTAGGTAAGATCTGTTTTCTATATGAATTGTACGGGTGCCTTTGCCGTCTTAAGAAGTACTCCATCCACCCCACAATATAAAATATCATTATAACTAATACGGAACGCACAAACAAACACTCACTATAACAAACATCAGTGGTAGATCCTAACTACTAGCCTAAAAGGGTGCACATTGGTAAATGGAGAAGTACGATAGCGTAATTAATGATATTTCCCCAGGAAACAGAACAAGTATAGTGAACAATGTACATTTTCAAAACTCCACTTTATTAGACGAGGGTGTGTGTTTGGTGCAAAGGTCATGGGCGACATGGCTTCGTTGCCTTGTGTGGTTATTTAGCAATGTTTTCTCGTATGAACAAGGCATTATATAGTTTTGAGACATGATGTTTCTTTAAACTAGATAAGCAATGTTTTCCAGCGCCTTGCCATTTGAAGAAGTACTCCATCCATTTTATAATATAAAATACTCCCTCCGATCCAAAGTAAGTGTTGGGTGATTTAGTACTGATTTCGTGGACACTTAGTTTGAACCGGAGGTAGTATCATTATAACTAATATATGAACGTGCAAACAAACACACCAAGTGGTCGTAGATCCTAACTAGTACTACTACCCTAATAGGGTGCACTAGTTGGTGCATGGATAATTAGGATAGAGTAATTAATGAGGTTCCTATAGAAAGAGAAGAAGGGATTTATATATAGGTTCCGAGCTTGAGTGCCCCTTTATGTAAAACCAAATTGAAAATTATATTTCCAAGTTTGTATGGAAAAAAAGTATGGATCTTAGTAATAGTGAACAATGCACATTTTGAAAACTCATGTTTGTGTAGCTAAAAATACAGAGAATTTTGTGTTGTCATTTTGCATGCTAGCTTGTAGGATACATCATTCACCACACTCGGAATTTTTTGAAGCTTGTAAATATGAATTTTTTTTGAAAAAATGAAATAAAATAAAGAGAGCAGTAGAGCTGGGAAGCCAAAGACATTTTTCGCTGTAGAAATAGTGCCATGCATACACTCCAATTCCATTGAAAGGACTCCATGCATCAAGACTCTGATTTAAGGATCCCAAGTACATTTAAGTCGCACACATGCCAAAGTGTTCACTAACTCGGACCAAAGAGTATTCATCCCACATAATTATTTATTTTTTGAGCCACATGTACATATTCTCGTGGAACACACACATGGCGCAAAGAGGAGAGTCTACCGGTTGAGCAGTAGGTGGACGACGGCGAGCGCGTCGGCGGCATCCTTGATGCCGGTCTCGCGGGCCAGCTTCCTCGGCCACTTGTAGCTGTTCCCCTTTTGCCTCCGCTCTAAGATGGCTGAAGAGAGATCACCCCAGTTCTGCATGTAGGCCGGCTGCATCTCGCTGAGCCTGCTGGTTTGGCCCCAGCCGCTGTTCACTGTCGCGTAGACAGAGTCCAACCTGGCGGCTTCGCTCACCATGATCATCAGTCGGGCCAAGGCCAACTTGGTGGCCGCGTCAGGCGCGCCGGCATGCACGTATGCTGCCAGCTGCCTCACCGCCGCCTCTGCCACCGCCTTGCCGAGGTCCATGTCCTTGAGATTTTTCTTCACCTCCTTGCTTGTCTCGCCGCCGACGAGCCCTCTGTACGTGAAGCCACAATCCAGCAGGGTTGAGCCTGCGATGATGTGCTGCTGCTGCTTCGGGCCCTTGGCCGTCTCGTGGAGCTCGTACCAGGTTCCGGACGGAGGGCGGAAGCCGACCACGTACACGTTGTCGTCCCGGATCGCCAACGTCGCCGACGCGTTGCCGGCGGACAGCTCGACTTGCAGCAGCCTCGCCGGTGGATGTCCATCACGAAAGCGCTCCTTCGTCAGCACCGGATGTCCCTGGACATTGTCCGGGCTCGGGTGGGTGGCGAGCACCGTGCGAACGTTGTCGACGAACGTGCTGTAGGTCCCGGACCCCACATTGTACGAGATCGGCACCACCACTGGAGGCTGTGGAGGCTGTGGCAGGGCGACTCCTGCGGGAGAAGATAGAGAACATCAGGCCAAGCATGTTAGAAGAAGAGAGGGCTGTCAAAAACTTCAGAGAATTGTGAACGTGCAGAGGAGGAAGAGGAGGAGGAGGAGGAGCAGCAGCAGCCTGAGTGCTCCAACCTGCGAACGAGCAGAGCAGCAAGCCCACGAGCAGCACCTGAACACCCATCTCCCCCGGACAACCTGAGAGCAGAGCAAGGTGCTGTGGACGATTGGTGTGGACCTTCGATGCTTGTGCCTCTCAGTGTTGCGCATGGACGGCTATTTATACACCTGACTGCTCCTCAACTTGAATTACTCGCAGCTGACAGCTACATGGAGTGCAGCCGCAAGTCTTTCAGTTGTAGGCTTTCCATTGATCTGAAGTTTCTACTACACGAAACATTTCTTCATCCTTTGTACCCACTATTTGGGCTACAACACTTCCTTAATTCTACACTAGTATGCACACATATACTTTCATTTCCCATCTCGTTTCTGATATATATACCAAGTTAAGGTGCCAATGCTATTTTCTTCTCACTGATTATTTTGGCCATACATGATGTTTCAGACATACTGGAGTACACTGAACATTGCTTGGGCTGGAAGAAGTAATATGTTGGACAAGGAGGATATATATCGTTTGGAATCAATATTTTTCCTTTCCTTGTACTCGGGTCTAGTTATTTTCTTTGGCTTCAACTCACCCTCCGAGGGTCGGTTTTTCTTCCCTTGTTTCCTAGCCAGAGCACTCGGTACAATGTGTTTCACTGTCCGAGCGGCTATATCTTTACCCCGATTGCCATGTAAGGTACCTTGTGTAATTATTTATACGAGCATTTTTTATACTGTTTGTTAAAGGGTGGTCTTTACCAAGTGTCCGATTCATTATGTCCACACTCGGTTTTAAAAAAGATTCACGTAATAGGTAGTTACATTGCTTAAACCTGCATATAATTCCGAACAAATGAAACTCAATCAAATCTATCATATTAGACTCTTCACAAGATAAAAGCAAAAGAAAATATGAACTATTCTTGTAGAAAAAAAATCACCTGTTTCAGTTGATTTCGCTCTCGGTGAATATGGCGCCAATGGAGAGGACAAAGCCTTGCACCATCAAGCTTTCCTCTATGGGCTTTCGGTTTCGAATCCTTCACACTATACCTTCCAGGACTAATCTAGCTATTCCACTAATACTATAATTTATGAGTGGAGGGCACAATAGTGCTTAACTATATTTGTGAGTGGAGTAGATCCTAAAAATGATTAGTGTGGTAGCTTTATATGACATTTTCCCCCTTCATTATTTTGGCCACGCTATTTTCTTCCCCTTTGGCCATACATGACACTTGAGAGCTGGTGGAGTACACTGAACCCGAGACCATGCAGCACCTACTCATCCACTGCCCCTTTGCCAAGCAAGTTTGGCTCGAGGCTTTGGCTTGGTTGCGTTTGTCCTGCCGTACGCCACGGGACACAGATGATTCCATCTTCACTTGGCTGGTGGAAGCGAAGCAAACGACGCCCAAACCTCTCCGCAAAGGGCTGGGATCTGCAGCGCTGCTCTTGCCATGGATGATTTGGAAGCACAGAAACGACTGTGTTTTTGAGGGAGCACGGCCATCTGTGCACGACCTGATGTCCAAAGTCAAGGACGAAGCATCCCTCTGGGCTAAGGCGGGTGCTATAGGGCTTAGGGTAGCGCTGCCGGCGACCTGGGATGTAGTGTGTATATTGTATGCTACCTCCTAGGAGGATTGTAAACTCTCTATCTTTTCAATGAAATGAGACGCAAAGGTCCTTTGCGTTTTCTCGAAAAAAAAAGGAGAAATATGTTGGAGAAGGAGATTCGTTTGGAATCAGTATTTTTTTTTTATTTCACTTGACTCAGGTCTAGTTAATTTCTTTTGCTTCAACTCACCCTCCAAGGGTCGGTTTTTCTTACCTTGTTTCCTAGCCAGAGCACTCAGTACAATGTGTTTCACCGTTCAAGTGGCTATAACTTTACCCCGAGTGTCCTGTGAGGTACTGCTTTCTGCAAGAATTTTTTTATACAGTTCGGTAAAGGGTGGTGTTTACCAAGTCTCCGATACATTATGTCCACACTCAGTTTAAAAATCTATTCCGGTAATAGGTAGTTACATTTCGTAAGCCTGCATATAATTCGGAACGAATGAAACTCAATGAAATGTCTCATATTAGATTTTTCACAAAATAAAAGTAAAAAAATATAAATTATTCTTGTAGAAAAAACTCTGGTGTCGGTTGATTTCGCGCTCGGTGTAACTAGTACATCATCATCAGGGAAGAGCGTGATATTCAGGCTAAACTCTGAAGTTTCTACTACACGAAACATTTCTTCATACAGTGTACTCTCACTATTTGGGCTACAACACTTCCTTAATTATACACTAGTGTGCACACATAGACTTTCATTTCCCATCTCGTTTCTGATATATATACCAAGTTAAGGTGCCAATGCTATTTTCTTCTCACTGATTATTTTGGCCATACATGATGTTTCATACATACTGCAGTACACTGCACATTGCTTGGGCTAGAAGAAGTAATATGTTGGAGAAGGAGGATATCGTTCGGAATCTTTTTTTTTGCTTTCCTCGGACTTGGGTCTACTTATTTTATTTGGCTTCAACTCACCGCCTGAGGGTCGGTTTTTGTTCCCTTGTTTCCTAGCCAGAGCACTCAGTACAATGTGGCTATAACTTTACCTCGAGTGTCCTGTAAGGTACCTTGTGTAGTGCTTTTTACGAGCATTTTTTTATACATTTTTGGTAAAGGGTGGTGTTTACCAATTAGTATCCGATACATTGTGTCCACACTTGGTATAAAAAACTATTCCGGTAATAGGTAGTTACACTCCGTAAGCCTGCATATAGTTCCGAACGAATGAAACTCAATCAAATGTCTCATATTAGACTTCTCACAGAATAAAAGTTAAAAATATATATATGAATTATTCATGTAGAACTTTTTTTTGTGTCGGTTGATTTTGCCCTCGGTGAATATCGCGCCAATGGAGAGGACAAACCTTGCACCAGCAATCTTTCCGCTATGGGCTGTCAGTTTCGAATCCATCACACATAAGGAATCCTCCTTTTGGACAGATTATGACTCCTGTCCAAGTGGCACCTTTGGTTGGTAGTTCGTCCCAAGCTGCGGCTGCTAAAACTAAGAAATCTGTTGATGGTATTCTCTGTTTTAGATGTGATACAAAAGGTCATGTTGCAACAGAGTGCATGGTGGTTCTTTGCATATACTGTGACTCTTGCTAAACATCAAGATAAGGACTGCCATCTTTTGACAATGCCAAAGCCGATTGCTGTGTTGTATGGCTTATGTAGAGAGGGCTTGAATTTCTATGATGTGCCTCACATTAAGGACATGAAACAAAAGAATGATAGTGGCAAGGTTAGGAGGGTACGCATTACTGGCGGCTCGATGAGTATTCAACAATTAATTATGGAGTTCGAATGGTTAGTTCCGGATGATCATCAGTGGGATATTACTCCAGCTGGTCCTGATGCTTTTGGTGTGGTTTTTCCAACAAAAGCAGATTTCGTGAGCATGAGAAGGCTCAAACCAGTGGACGTGCAAGGGACAACCATTACTATGCATTTTGAGGACTGGACATCTAGGAGGTTAGAATAATGGGGAATCTATGACATTTGGATAAGAGTTTTCGGATGCCCAGAAACTTTATGCAGAGATTTTTTAGGCTTATCTGTTGTTGGGTCTCTATTAGGGAAAACAAAAGAGGTAGATATGAAATTCACTCGGGAGCATGGGATCGCTGTATGCGCATTGACTGTACCAATCCACAGCTTATTCCAAGATATTTGGACCACTTCTATGATGGTGAAGGGTTCGGTATTGAGTTTCATGTGGAGCCTATTGATGGGTCAGTGGTTCCCGCTGGTTTTGCTGATCAGGAGGAGGATGATGCTGGGGATAATACAGATAAAAAGGAGGATGCTACTAGAGATGATGATTATCTTAGTAAGGACAAGAGAGAAGATACAGAGAAAGCAAATGATAACGCTGTAGATGAACAACAAAAAGACAATATTTAAGACAATAGTTATTCTGAAGAAATGGTGGAGACGGTGGAGCACATTCAGTTTGGGTCTGGTCTGGATCACCACTGTGGGTCTCCAGTTCGTCCGTGCTTGCCTCCTTCTCTTCGCGGCTCTAAATCGGCTCCCTCCAAGAGGTTGTATGAGATTGTTGAGGAGGAGGAGGGGGAGGAGGAGGAGGAGGAGGAGGAGGCTGAGATGGCGCGGTCAGCGCCTCAGCGTGACAGCAGTTCGATGGGTAAGAGGATGTCAAACCGAGAGAATGGGCATATTCCTAGATCGATGGCCACGGTAGAAATTTCGCAGCCACGGCACGATACCACAGCAGAGTCTCTGGCAGTTTCGATGCCACGGCAGGCTATCGCAGCAAAATTTCTGGAAGTTTCGCTGCCAAGCCCGGAGGCATCTCTTTCTCATTTTTCAGCTTCCATTAAGACCACTGCAGATTCTCCTATGGCTTCGCAGGTCTCGCAGCAGGTTGAAAGTGCCAGGTCAGTGGATGGGTCTGTTACACCGATGCGAGTGTCTCCAACACATTCGGAGACCCTGATTTCTTTGAATAATAGTCCGGTTCGCCTCATACTCCACAAGTGAGCGTTCATAACCTGGTTGTTTCTGTACCGTCATCCCCTATTGTTAATACTGACAAAGAGACTGAGTCCACAAGGGGCACGGTGTTTTTTCTTGGCAGAAGATATTCAAGGGAAGAAGTGATCTCTTTCGGAGGAATTCCGGAGTCGGTGGTGCTTAGTGTGCATACAAGTGAGCGTATCAAGGCCCAACCGAATGCCGACGCAACCCAGCTGGAGCGTGCTCAAAATGCGCAGGCTCGTGATGATATTTTATACTCAGGTACTAAAATTCCATCTCAGTTTACTATTGCTGCAATTCATAATGATGTTGTAGTTGCCCGTGCAACTAAGTTAGGCATTTCTCTTGGTACATCACCTTTTCGAAAATGGGCACTTTATTACTTTAAGCAATAGACCCGGCCTCAACATAGCTAGGATGCACACAGCCGTACAAATATCTGTTACAAAACACGAAACCATCCGACGATAAAAATCCAAAGTTCTCGATAAAAAAAACTAGCTAGGTGGATCCAGGCGAAGATCACGCTGCCACCCATGTTGGGAAAAAATATCCCTCGCCGTATCCTCCAACCGTGAAGACACCTCCATAAAGAGGTCTCGATGCTCCATCCGCTGAAGAGGCACCCATGAGCGAAGCTTAGCTGTTCATCGGTATATGACCTACATAAGAGAGGAAGAAATATTATTAAAAATCTTGTCATTTCTACATAGCCAGAGCGACCAAATAATGGCAATCTTGGTACATCACCTAGTACTGTGACCGAATCTATTCATAAAATAAAAGATTTAGATTTACATAGGACTTTAATTTTGTTGCAAAGGAAAGAGTGTGAGGAGATTAAGGATAGGGATCCTACTGATAGCTTAGTTTTAGACGAGGATACTAGACTTAGCACTGATCTGCTTGTTGAGGAGAACGATTTTTCAGAGACTCACAAGGAGCCTCCTCTGCATTCTAACAAGCCAACTAGGGTACATAAAAGAAGAGCACCTGGTTTTTCTGTAGCTAGACGTTGTAGTGCTCGTTTAAAAAATAAAAAGTGAATGCTGTAACAATGAAAGGAGCTTTTTTGGAATAGTGATGGTTTCCGAGATCCACCCAAACGCTCTCTGGTTCATGAAAATATTAGAGATCTAAAACTTGATTTTTTTTTTGCTATTTTGGAAACTGGTCGTGATAATTTTGCTCCACCTTTTCTTGGTCATTTATCGGGTGGACTTGACTTTGAATGGTATTGCTTACCGCCACAAGGGCGTTCTGGCGGAATTCTTGTAGGAATTAATAATGCAACACTTAAGGTGAATAAAGTTACCAATGGTGACCACTGTGTTAATTTTCATCTTAGGTCTAAAGTAGATGGGTTTGAATGGTCCCTCATTCCTGTGTATGGAGCGGCTCAAGATGAGCACAAACCAAAGTTTTTAGCTGAGCTTGTGCGCGTGTGTGAAGCGGAGACTCTACCTAAACTTATAGGCGGAGATTTCAATATAATGCATAGACAAGAACATAAGAATAATGAGAATTTCAACACTCGATGGCCTTTTGTTTTTAATGCGATCATTGAAAATCTGGATTTACGGGAAATTGAGCTCTCTGGAAGGAAATTTACTTGGGCTAATCGTAGAAATACACCCACATATGAGAAGTTAGATAGCGTTTTGGCAAGTGTTGAATGGGAACAAAAGTGTCCTCTAGTAAATGTTAGAGCTCTAGCAAGAGCTGAATTGGATCATACCCCTCTTATTCTTGATTCTGGTGAACAAGCTCACCTACGGAATAGAGCTCAGTTTTCGTTTGAACTATCTTGGTTGCGCATTGAGGGTTTTGCACACATTATAAAAAGGGAATGGAATTACATAATTTATGGGAATAGTCCCATGGAGATATGGCAACACAAAATTCGTCATTTTAGGAGTTTCCTTAGAGGATGGGCAAAAAATTTAAGTAGTCTTTATTAAAAAAGAGAGAGACCACTTGCTTTATCTAATTGATATGCTTGATAAGAAAGCTGAATCAATGCCTCTCAATGATTCTGAATGTGGTTAACTCAAGAATGCAAATGAGAGGTTGGGTAAATTAAGACGCGATGAGGACTCCAAATGGGCTCGGAGAGCTAAGGTTAAACGTATCCAAGAGGGAAGTGATCATATGAAATATTTTCATCTTATAGCTAACGGTAAGCATAGAAGGAAGAACAATTTCCAGCTAGAACAAGATGAGGGAACTATTGTTGGGCAAGATAATCTAAAGGTTTACATTACTAAATATTACAAAAGTTTATTTGGGCCTCCAATCCCAAATCATTTTTCCATAAGGGAATCAGACAAGGCTGATGTCCCCCAACTTTCTACTGAGGAAAACAATATTCTTGTTGCTGGCTTCACCGAGCAATAGGTGTATAATGCAATTATGCAGATGGAAAAAAAAAGCACCGGGACCAGAACCAGATGGTTTCCCGGCTGAATTTTACCAAACGTTTTGGAATGTGGTTAAGGTTGATTTAATGAGAATGTTTTAAGATTTTCAAAATGGTGAATTACCTTTATTCCATCTTAACTTTTTAACCATTATTTATCACCTAAGAAAGAAAATGCAATACAAATCCAGCAATATCGACCTATTTTTCTTCTAAATGTAAGCTTCAAGATATTTACTAAGGTAGGCACAAATCGAGTGTCGGAGATAGCACACAAGGTGGTTAAACCGACACAAACGACTTTTATGCTAGGGAGGCATATTTTAGAGGGATTAGTGATTTTTCATGAAACCATTCATGAGATGCATAGTAATAAGATGGACGGTATTCTTCTTAAGATTGACTAGGAAACATGCCCGCGCGCTGCCGCGGATATAAATCATGTAACCTGTTTAACTGCATGTTTACTCTATCATTGCTTTATTGTTGTGCATGATCTGATGAACTTTAGCTAGGTATAGATCGAGTGGATTGCGGATAGAGCCTTTGTTGCCTCCTTTGCTCTCATAGTATGACTCCAGCTACCATTCTAAGTCAACTGCTCTTATATGTTCCCATTCGGACTCATGGGCATGTTGCCGCTCTGCTTGGACGTGACACTTCATTCATCATGTAAATTTTGCATGGTATCCTTCTCCACCTTCTAGTGCGTCATGTTGTCCCCTGAACTCGCCCAAAAGATCTAGTTAGTCACCAATCCTAGTGAAACCATATCCTCCCTTGGTCACGTCTTGGCCGCGCGCACACGGTCCATCCACCTCGTGCGATCTTGTTGCCGTAACATTGATCGACTATCGTGACCGCTAACATAACTTGAAGGAAAGCGTAAAATTTGACACTCTATAGGTCAACTTAAAGGGCTCTCTAAATAAATTAGCATCATTGTAAAAAAACTCCCCATTTTACGTCCATTTGTATAATTTGGACAACTTGTAATCAACCGCTCGTTTCATTTTTCACTAAACACAGTGCGTGTGTTTATCGGTATTTTCGATCCACTCAGGTGCAGTTTCATTTTTGGTCTTGTTCAAAGTCACGTGGAAATCCACAAGAAGCGCGGGCTGGTGTGGTGATGACGCCTTTGCATACATGCGGCTCTCGCCCCCGCGAACTGTGTCTTCATTCTGTGCAGCGATCAGCGCGGCAGGCTCGCCAGGCCACAGAGCAGGCAACTCTCAGACGCGCACAGCTTTTGACCATGGTCCGGCACACTCGGCTCCTCGCGTATGCTTGTCCCTGGAGTCCTCGACGCCTTATTGGGTCTCGTCAGTAGTAGCTGACTCTCACACGATTTCGGATCCTTTCTTGCTCTTTCCTTCCATATTCGATTAAGCTTTCCTTTCCGGCTGAGCTCCCATGATCGCTGTGGCCGCCACCTAATTTAATTCCTTCCTGATCATGGTGCTACATCTCTTTTCTCCTAGGTGGCTTGTCCATATCGATGCAATATGCGTATATAAACAAGAAAAACTTCCTATCAAGCAGCGAGGTGGGACTAATCCACGATGTACGTACGGTTCCTTGGCCGGTTTTTGTTGTGTCGCTTGTTTTCCTGGCATGAGATGACTCGATCGTGCTTTTTGCTGCCGGGCCAACCCAGTAAGGAACCAAGCCGGTCCACACCGGCAATTCAGGAGAAGATTCAGGATATGTACGTTTACGTGTAGCTTACAAACTGCATCATTTTTTTAAGCTGGTACGCGACTACTTCAGTATGCCCATAATACATTGTAAGTTCACGAGAAGATTTAGGATGACCAGATTCGCTGCCGCTGTCCCGCATCTCGTTGAGAAGAAAGACCGCCCACGCCCAGTCGCCAACATGTCGTTCCCAAATCTCGCTGAGCTATTATGTGATGTAGAAGTAGGCAGATGAGGTGCGTTGTTTGGTGTCCAGCAAAATGGGAAATTGGTCCTCGCCGGGATCAGCCGAGGTCATCCTCGACTGCTCACGGAGGCTCAGCCCGCCTATTTTCACAATGACGCTCTCGCACACAGGACGGCGTACGCCGTCACGAGCAGGCCAGCGAGGACTGCTAACGAGCAGGCCGGGCCAGGACTGCTATAGTTTCCTTGTTCTTTGTTTAATTGGATTGGCTGCCCGTCTGCGGCTGGCTGTTGTGCTATTGAGCCATTTAGTCGAACATCCTGCGCGCGGTGCTGACCTGATCGTTCTCAAACAACAAGTCAACAACCTTCATAAGCAGGTTGCGTTCGGCTCCACACTATCCTTTCTCGTGTGGTCACCGACACCACCGCCTGATCTCCCGGAGCGAGCGCGTTGAGCGGAGGTTGTACACCCGCACGGTGGGCCTGGCCGGCGGCGGGAGGTGCGCAAGAGGAGCGCCGGGGGCGGGGCCCGGCCAGCAGCGGGAGACGCGAGGGAAGGGCGCCGGTGGTCGGCGTGGGCCCGGCGGCGGGGGCATGGCCGGAGGAGCGCCGAAGGCGGTCGACGAGGGCGGCGGTGGGATGCGCGCGGCTTGCGTTGGTTGGGGAGAGCAGTTCTCTGCTCGGCTAGAGGAACCAAAACGAAGAAACGAACCGGTATAAACGTATAAGGGTATTTCGCTGTATTATGTATTTTGGTGTGAGGGTAAAACGGTCCAATGAAAAGTTGGACGAAAATTTTGGCAGAAACCTTAGCTCCTTTATTATTAGGTATAGATTTCGAATGGCTACAATGTCCACTTTTTATCGGTGCAAGTAGGTTTTGATTTGGGCCCGCCTCCCCGGCTCCCCAAACCCCCACAGGTTATAGATGAAGGCTTTCATTTGCAACTAGCTCCTTTCCCACACCCCTTGCGTGTCGTCAACAAAGGTCGCTTCGCCCCTGAGCGCAACCTAATGCTACGAATAGTGGTATCCTCACCCGACGAGTCATGACTGTCCGTAGCCGTGGCCTCTTCCATCTGACCATCAAGCGTAACATCATCCCTAGATGTCGCCGCCATCTCCGGGTCAGCCTCCCTGGCTGCTCGTTCGAGGGCTTCCTGAGCCTTGCGGGCACCACAGCGGCCAGCGCCGCTTGCACCCGTTCCTTGGCCCTAAGCCCCTAACCACATCGAATGCCTCCACCAGGGTGCCCTTGCTCGAGACAATGCCGCTATCCACAACCACAAAGTAAAGGAGCGAATCAGACAGAGGGGGAAGGATAGAGAAGTCCGCGTCCGTACATGTCGCCGGAGGAAGCTCCAGGTTCTTCGCCACCGCCAGGGACTGCACCTTCTTCATCATGTTTGTCGCTGCACCCGCATTCCTTGCACTCTTCCCCACCGGGGTCGCCATCACCGTCGCCGTCTTGGAGCTCTTGGTCGGCCCAGAAGCCGGCACCACCTTGGGTCGCTTGCCCTGCGTGAGCGAGATCGACGCGGTCATCTCACACCGCATGTCCATCACCGGTGCCTGGTCCTTTGTGCTCTCCAAATGTCCAATCACACCCATCATCGCAACCTCCACCATGTCCTTGGAAGGAGAGTTGAGCTCGCCAGCCCCCGGCCACCATGTCATCGGGCTGCGAGGTAGGGCTAGCAGGACCCACCGTCGGGCTGGCAACCGGCCACGAGCCCACCGGGTCCGTCACCTGCGAAACCGTCTCCCCCGAGACAAGTGACGCCTCCTCGATTCCCTTGGACATGTCCGAGGGAGGCAGCTCACCGTCCTCCTCCCCCATCACCCCAACTTCGTCCATCCCGGCAAGAACAACGAACCTGCCAAGGCCCGCCAGCTTGGAGAAGATCCCCAAGTTTGACCCGTATTGGTCTGCCACCCTGTCCAGCTGCGGGACGCTGCACGACCCCCATTTCCCGGTCAGCTGAGAGGTGCCCGGGCCCCGCCCTTCTTATATGTGGTCTTCGACTTCTCCTTCTCAGTCCCACGCTTGCGGTGCTTGTTCCACGCCTCCCCGTCCGTGTTCCCCTCCTCTGATTCCAGGTCGTCGCCATCCTCATCATCACGTGGTGCTGGTGACCGTGGCGGACCACTAGAGCCCCCCCGCCTCCGGCGCCCCCAGCTCAGCGTACACCCCCAAGGTGAAAAGGGTCACCGTTGACACATAGCTACACTGTGCCCTTCACCTGCTCCGAGAACCTGCACTGGCATCAGACACGCACCTGTTTTGTCTTCCACTTTTTGGCCGACAGCTCGTCGACGTCCACCGGGCGCCCAATCATCGTCAGGACTGCCATCAGCCTGTCCTTCACCATCATGTCTCCAGGAAGCCCCGTGATCTGAACCCAAACCAAAGGGAAGGCTGGTCCAGGGTGCGGGCTCACGAACGCTTCCCTAGTGTCCACATCACACTTGTTGAGCGGGAGGTAGATCTTGCCGCGCCGCATGCTCATCCTCAGTGTCTCCCGTGACGGGAATTTGACGCAGAACTTGGTGTCCGAGACCCTGGCCACCTGCCAGTCCCACATGTCGTCAAGCAAACTCTTTAGTTCGTCGAACAGTTGCTCCGTCGTGAAGTGGATCACCGCCTCAAACTGTTCCCTGTCCGCCTTCATAATGAGAGGCTCCACCTCAATGTTGAAGAAGCCACCTCCCGTAATGCGGTAATGGCGTGTTCGTAGGACTGGAGCATCATCGCCCGACCACGCATGGGGCACCCTGTCGAGACGTGGCCGATCTTGCAGCACAAGATGCATACCGGATCATTGGTGCAGTCCGCCTGGAAATGGCCCTCCTAGCCGTAGCGGAAACACTCGCCACCCATCGGGCCTGACGACGAACCTCCGGTGGCCTTGACTTTCCCCTTAGCCTTGGGTTGGGGGGGGGGGGGACTCCGTGTGCCCCACACTTGTTCTTGCCTGCCTAGCCACCGCCGCCCCTGGCAGCGCCTTGCTGGCCTCGCGCACGCGCGCCCTCCGCTTGGCGAGGCCGCGGCTCCTCTTGTTGTTGCATCCGCTGGTCCTCGGCTTGTCCTCCTCCCTCGCGGCGTCCCGAGTAGTAGTTGTTGTAGTTGTCGTTGCGGCCGCCACCAGAGCCATTCCAGCCACCGCCGTACCATCTGCCTCTGTCGTTGCATCCACCACCGTCAAACCGCCCAGTCGTACCATCCGCCTCCGTCGTTGCGGCCGCCACCGCCGAACAGCCCCCCTGCCATAGTCGTTCCTCCCGCCTCCGTCGTTGCGCCCGCCGCCGTCGAAGCGTCTGTTGCCGTTCTCATTGTAGTTGTTCCTCCCGCCGCTGGAGTTGGATCCGCAGCGGTTGTCGTTGCAGATCTCCCCCTCGCCTTACTCATCGTAGAGGCGCTTGCGGCCATCACCTCCTACCGCCACCCGCTATGGACACCAACCTGCACGAAGGAACGCACCAGGGGGAACGAGTTCGGACTCGAGTGAGAGTGCGGAATGGGACAGGGATGCCGCGCCGCATTCGTTCGGATGGTCTGGCTGGAAACCCTACCGCGGGGTCCCTGCACCCCCTAGGTATCCAAAGCCACCACATCGCCTGGGCCTAGGCCTCGCCAGCCTGCTCGCTAACCACCCAACGCAGAGGCGTGAACAGACAGGCCACTTCCCCCAGCGGGGCCTAGCAGCAGGAAATGCTGGTCCAGCCCAAAGCGGGGGCCCATCCCAGGGATCGAACCGCTCTAGTTGTAAAGCGCAGCACAGCATCACACATACACTGCTGCTTGAGCAGAGTTGAGCTAAGCATTTGCTACGTGTACATGTAAAAAATGCTGTTCAAGTTCATGTCCATCACGATTTCCATCAGAATCAGACGAGAAAAACAAATCAAACATTAGACTCGAAAAATGAATTTAACACATATGACAGCTAGCCTAGGAGAACTGACAATTTTGTTCAACTCATAAAAAAGGTCTCGTCCATCTGATACAAGACCAACATAAATATTTAGCCACAGGATATTTTGCTTCCGCTTTACTTTTGGACTGATATTGAAGGAATTATGAGAGGAAAAGCTTATGTTTACTCACACAAATACAAGCGCACAAACAGAAGGGACTATGAACATTACCTAAAGTATTGTGTCAATATGTCAAAGAAAAAAGTATTGTGTCAATGAGATCGTCACTTCGATTTCAGCACCACTCTTGCTGATAAGACGTGCCATTTGCTTGCCTTCGGTGAAGGGATGAAACTCTAGTGTTTCTCTCATAATCTCGTCACCGTAATAAGAATGCAGATCCAGCTCAATTACCAGTAGCTTGTACAATGGCACCACAAGCAGATTTCTAGCCAACGGAATCAGGTCTCCTGATCCTACACATATGCCCTTCACATGTTCGTTGTAGAAAAGAACACAACCGATATCAAACAGCTCACTGCGAGCAACAATTCTCCCGAAAAGGCTGATAGGATCTTCTCCATCCTGACGAGCAAGCGTCACTGCAACTTTGCATTCAACTCCCTGGCTCATGATGGCGTAGATCACCTCTGCAGGACCATAAGGAGTATTCACTGTCACTGATATTGGCCTGTCGTAGATGCGTATATCCTGGTCTAAATCCACACCATTCTCCCAGCTTTCTTCAGAAGAGAATTCTCGGCTGTTGTCATGGAGATAGATGTGGAAAGAGATACGTCCATCTGACGAGATGGTGCGTTCTGGACCAGTCAACACAAGATTACCCTATTTCAGAGAAAACAATAGGTGGTTTACATGTCTGTTAATATTGTGCCTCCTAAAAGGTGCAACTTTATGTCTCAGTAGATGCAAACCTAAAAAAGTCAATCAAATTAAAAGTATATATGTTCCATTTACTAATGCAGCCACAGCCCAAATGGATGTTCAAGATGTTCACGCACCGTTGACACAAACATATATACTCATTCATTAGCTTAAGTTCAAGTGGTCAACTGTTTCGCAAAAAACTTCATCATCTCTCCTAGGCAAACCAGTTGCTTAGTAAAAAAATGTTCCAACACATGTCTGTAATATGTCTGCACATGTTATCAGAACAAGTCAAGGAATATACTTAGAGCCAGCATGTCCTCTCTATAACTAGCTCCATGGACTAGGAAAACAAGGAGTGCATCATAGAACTGTATGTTTACCATGTATATACAAAATAGATTGGGAGTTCCTAATGAGCAGCCTACACCCAAACCTTATCTCCAGGGAAATATTGCAAATATTGCACGAATAGCTAAAATTTCATTGAAATTGGAAGTTCCGAAATACCAGATGCTAGTGGGTGATGAAATATTGACATATCATTTCCAATTTTCATTTAACTTGAACTTTAAGTATTTCAAATACAGAAAGTGTTTGCAAGCCATCAAATGTTATTTAGCCAACAGGAACTCTCTTCCAGGCGATCTGAAGGACTCGAGATCGATTCCCACTTCAAGCCATCTTAATTCACCTTTTAGATGAAAATAAAAATAATAATTTCTGTTGTGGGGATTCTATCCAAGGTTCTGGCTATGTATTACAATGAAAGTATTGCTGTGATACAACAGCACCAGAAATGTTTGCTCCTTAACAACTTTTATTCCACCCCGTGAAGTTTATTTTTTTGAAAAATTCAAAAGCAATATCAGTGGGTTGTGCCAAATCGGATTTTAAAATTGAACCTTAATCGCATCCTCTAATGCCTTTCCATGCAATATTTAGATCCAGTAAAAAAGGACTCCCTCCGATCCATAACAAGTTGCGTGGTTTTAGTTCACTTTTAGTCAAATTTGAACTAAAACCACGACACGTATCATAGATCAGAGGGAGTAATAGAAATTTTGATTTTATTTGAAAAATGTACATTCAAACTTATGTTGGCAGTTGGATGGTCAAATAGGACCAAGGATTACGAGTTCGACTTGTCGGCTTGTCGCAACTTCACTTACGACAACCTGGAGCGAAGCGACACGACAACTTGTAGTTGTCGATCGACAAGTCAACTTGTAGATGAAAAATCACGACTAGCCTATGTCCACGAGTCGAGCGACTGCTTTTGGCGGAGACAAAAAGGCCTAGCCTGTAAACCCTACCTCTTCAGAAACAGATCGGGTGACTACTTTGTTGCTAGGGCCAGAGGAAGAGGCAGAGAGAGGTGAAAGCATGGAAGGAGGAAGAGAATGAGATTACAGAGGCAGCGCCTTTGAAACAAAGCGTCATCGTACCGACGCACCAGATGGCTCACGAAAGCCAGGGTTTTCAATTGGGCATTGATGGGCCAGATATCCTATACATTATTAACTTGGAGTCTGTCTTCTTCCTGGATCTCATCATCCTGCACCGAAGCAACGGGGCCATCTCTCAGCCGCCAGGACTTTCTTGCTCTAGTCCCCTTCTCCCTAACCTCTCCAAGCTCCTCTGCGACTATGATTACTCCTACGACCATCCCTGATGCTGCGAGCTCTCCCTCTCCTCTCATCCTGTCCTGCAAATTCCTCCAACTACATATCGACTAGTCGAGCACTAGTCTTGACTAGTCACGACTAGTCTTTGAGTCGGTACCCCAGCGACTAGTTGCGACTCGTCGACTCATAATCCTCAAATAAGACTTATGTTAGGAGTAGAAAATCAAGTAATTTTCAGCATTTTAATTGTCAGAATTTTCTCGTTCCTAATCTTAAAACAATATGTATTTGAGCTAAAATATGCACAGTAGTTTTTGAAGTATATGCACTTTTTGCAGACATTTTTGTGAACCATGCTAGCAGATCGAACAATGCGTTCCACGTCTGCCTACCTCCTGCCCCAATCCATTGCTACCACCCTACCAACCTACATGGCCACATAAACTTCCTTACCCTACCCAGCATACTGTTTTCTCCACTCTCGTCAGCATCACCCTTTTTGCAGAAGAACATGGAGTAGCTTGGCACAGAAGCTAGCGAATTTGACGGCAATCCACTCGTGGGTAAATAAATGAAGAGATAGGCAGCTCTCAGTCAAACGAGAATTTTCAAATATAATATATTTCATTAAGCAGATGTGTCGATATTGAATTTTCAAATATAATATATTTCATTAAGCAGATGTTGATTATTTCAACAATGAGTTAGCGTGATGAGATTGTGCATTACTTTTCATGCAACATAGTTTTCTGGTAAGAGGAGATACATTGGACAATTGAAGAAAAAAAACCTACACCAATAGACATTATCCCAATCGCTAGCTACAGAGTTTCCAGCTAACATGTCATTTTAAGCACTAGTATTTGTCTATCCAAGTAACAAGCAATCAGAGTAGATAAATATAATGCCCACTTGCCTGCTAATATAGTTCTCAAACTACACATGTAGATTCAGATGTGGCCTAGTTTATATATGAAATTGGATTATTTGACTCATGCCATACCATAATACAATTTCGTGCCTTAACCTTAGACAAAAAAAAAGAAACAAAATTGAACGGTAGAGTGGGTAATTAATAAGCATGAATCCGCACCTGGCTATCACAGGGATGTGGGGAGGTGGGGTCGTCGCAATGGCTCCTGTTGAAGATCAGAGACTGAGAGAAATTGCGGCCAAAGACATGGATCATGCCGCATGGTGGCGGCCTGTTTCCTCGGGAGGAGGTGGCAGCACCAGGAACACGCACGGCAAAAACCTCCGCTAGTTTTTCCCCGTAGATGGGTAGATCAATGTAGTCTAGTTCGGCGTACGCATGCAGCTGCTCATCATTTGGGCCATCGTAGCCGGTTGCAGCTGCCATGGGGACTCGTGGGATGAACAAGATGGCCCTCTTTGTTTGGGCTGGAGCTGCTTGACAAGGAGCTGGAACTTGGAAGATCTTGAGCTGGACAACTATCTGAAAGTGGCAGAAATGTTTGACAAGATGCTTTTTGAGATGTCTGATGGCGGAAATCTGATGTCCCTGTATGCTGAAAATGATGAAGTCGTGATTAAGCACAGGTTTTTCATGTTTTCTGTAATTTAGCACAAAGCACATGTTGAGGACACCTATTTGAAGGAAAAAGATTATTATGTGCAAATAACCGAGAGAACAATGTATTTCAGATTTTCTGCAAATATATAAATATCCAGAAATATAATTAAATAGCCCCTGAAACACACACAAACAGAGCCAAGGATACACACAGATCTACCGAAACTACAGTTAAGTTGCTTACTTCCAGATACAAACTGACTCCCTCTATATAAAATTGGTATCATCCCACCAAATTAAGGATTGCATTTTCTAAAGTATCACCATCTATCTTATTTCTAACAAGAAGCATGGATTGGATCTCACCTTGGTACTGGACGGCGGCCGCTGTAAGCGACGGGAGAGGACAACGGTCCGGGAAAGAAGGCGTGGACCGTGGCGGATGCAGGGGAGGACCTGAGGGCGCTCGACAGGGCAGGATTCAGGCGATGACGGCAATGGACGCTACAGGGAGGAACGCGGCGCCGAGCAACGGCGAGGCAGGGGAGGTCGATGGCGCCGCCGTGCCGAAACCCTATTCGAGCGCTCGCTTGTCGCCAGGTTTAGATCTGACACTGCCACGTTCGACCCATTTGGCAGCACAGCCAGGCCAACGCGTCGCTTGCCACTTCACGACACTGACAGACTATGCATGCAGAAACAAGAGAGAAGGAAAAGTCAACAGGGGACAGGCAAGGGTGCCCGGCGCAAGCACTTCGAAATCCGGAGCCTTTTTTTTTTCTTAACAAATAAGTTGTCTTGTAGGTGTTGAACTGTGGGACGTGAATTTTTGGCTCCGAGCGGCCAGCGCCCCGCGTATCGTGACCGTTGGAGAGCATGTTTAGATTCGTGGACAAAGTAGTGGAATTTCAGCGTAAATTACAATATATCTGGTATACATGGGAAAGCGAGGCAAATACGGGACGTGTACGCATTCAATGGGCCGGGTGTGGACGTCACGAAACAGCCCGATACAGAATCTGGGCCGGTCCAGCGCGTGTGAAGCAACCTCTCCAATTAATGCATCTGCTCCTACCGCCCATGAAAGTCTGCTCTAGATCGAGGTTCACCTTGGCCACCGGCGGCAGGTCGGAGCTGGGCGGCGATAGGGCAGTGACGTTTCGTGCGGCAGCATTAGAGGAATAGGATGACCATGGGGGAGAGCAGCTCGGGTGGACACAACGAAGGCTGCTGGTGAGTTTCTGAATAACAAATTTAATTATCTCGTTCTTTGTTTTCCTTCCTAGATCTGCTGTTTGCGTTCATGGAGATCCTGGCATGTATAGCTAACAATTTTAAGAATCAAAGCACAACAACTGTGGATGCCTGCGACCCCTGTCCTGGTAAATCAATTTGATATACGGGGGGTATGGTTGATTCCCCATCAACAATGTCATGCTTGACCAAAGTCTAGTGAGAAAGTGTGTGATTGATTACTATATCCTACACTAGTTTTCAAAAAATCTAATCTAGCACTGTTCGGTATATACACCGCATGCCTCAGCATGCTTAGTGATACATTTTAGCTGTCACTTTTTTAATGTGGCCCTTGAAGGATAAGCATATGTGTTGATCGTAGAGAATGCTACATATACCATTTTAAGTTTGCAACGGCATTTCCTCATGTGCTGTTTTGCTTGTGTTCCACATAATGATCAGCATCGATGATGCTCGATGAACGCCGCAAATGGATTGTGCACGGTGCATGAGTGTTCGAAAGCGAACCGGCGGAAGAACTACCCAGCCCCGAACCAGAAATGGAAAACACCGCCCGAGCCGCTCACGCCCACGGAAGCACTACCACGGCTGAAACTCAGGGATGGGTCGAAGGTATGTCTGTACAATTATTTTTTTGTGCATGTGAATATGTTAAATTTACGAGTCGCACTTTATCAGGCGGAGCGAGCCTCGCCACGGAAAAATGCCGGATGAGCGGGTGGTCTCACCGGAACGTGTGTCGGCGCTCGGAGAAAGCGTTTAGAGGATTTGCCGACCGAGGGGCAAATGCGGTGGTGTTACCATCTCGTAGGACTGACTTTTGATTCTATCGGCGAAGCTTATGACTTTTACAATCTGTATTCCTGGGAGGTTGGGTTTGGTATAAGGTATGGCAAAAGCGTGAAGCAATGTTAAAGGCACGAGGTCAATGCGAGGAACTGCTATGCGTTTGTTCGGTGAGTTGTGTTTGTAAATGTTGATCAGCTGAACACGATGTACATTTCTTTCCCATCTGACCGTACCTGAATTGTATGAACCTGCAGGGCAAGCCGAAGAATGAAAACACCACATCTAGCCGGTGCCGGTGTCCGGCACTTGTCGGCTGTTAAGGACAGATGACCAAGGTTGGTTTATTTGTGAGTACAGGGGGACGCACAACCACAGGTTGTTGAGCACATGCGCGGAGAAGCTGCACTTCCCTTCGCACGTACACATTGACAAGTACACGCGCGAATTGGTCGCTCAGCTACGTGCGAATAATGTTAACCTCAGCAAGGTGTATAGCATAATAGGGACTTTTTTTGGAAAACTTGAGAATGTCCCGTTCACGAAAAGGTGCCTGAAGACGCTTTGTGGCAAGATTAGCCAAGAACAAGCAGATGACGATGTCAAAAAACCATGGAGATGTTCTCGGAGCTGAAGGCAAGTGACAGTGAGTTCACGTACCAGGTCCAAGTTGATGATGAGAGTAGGATACGCACCCTGATATGGTCCAACGGACGGAGCAAGCTTCAATACCACCATTTTGGGGATGTCGTCACATTTGACACGACTTACAAGACAAACTTGTACGACATGCCGTTTGGGCTCTTTGTTGGCGTCAACAACCATTTTCAGAGTGTGATATATGCTGGGGTGTTGATGCGGGACGAGATCTGTACGAGCTTCGAGTGGGTCTTCCGTGAATTTGTTAGGTTGATGGGTGGGAAAAAGCCAATTACAATCCTAACAGGTATGTCAGCCGTATTCTATATGTTAGAATTTGTTGGCGGTGCATGCAACATCGAAATGAAACTGACGACCCATATCTCGTATGTTTGCACTGCAGATCAGGCAAGAGCTATGGAAATTGCAATTAGCAGTGTAATGCCGGATGCTACCCATCGTTGGTGCAAGTGGCATGTGCTTCGGAAAGCAAAAGAGTCGTTGGGCACCCACTACAGCAAGAAATCAAATTTCAGGCTGGATTTTCACAACCTTGTTGATGAGATGTCGACGAAGTGGAGGAGTTTGAGGCTGGGTGGAAGGAGATCATGGAGAGGTATGGGTTGACAGCCAACACATTTCTAATACAAGCTTATGAGGTCAGACACAAGTGGGCAAAGCCATATTTCAGCGGCAAGTTTTGTGCAAAGCAAACAAGTACCCAACGAAGCGAGAGCGCGAACCACATGCTTAAAAGTTATGTGCCACCTGCCTGTCCGATGAATATTTTTGTTAAGCAGTACGGAAAACTGCAGTACGACCGTGAGCAGGAGGAGGGTTTTCAGGAGAAGAGGACCAGACTGGTGAGGACATTGTATCTAAATAGTTAACTCGCAAATTAACATAATGACTCCTGAAAAGGACCTAATCCTTTGTTTCACGCAGGTGGCGCTGTCATAAAGTCCAATCTACCAATTGAGAGGCACGCCAGCAAGGTGTACACGCGCACAATGTTCGAGATGTTTGGTAGAGTCCCGTTTGTTGCCGGCTCGTACGAGGTAGAGGAGGTCGAACATAAGAAGAAGTATGTAGCCGCGCACATAAACCCAGATGCAATGAAAGATTGGTACAAGAAGAGGTTTGTTGTCGAGGTGCATGACGATTGCTCGTATTTCGTGTGTGAGTGCGGAAGATTTGAGCATATGGGCATGATCTGCTGTCACATTCTCAAGGTGACTAATCTACTGACTTTGGCTTTCAAAAAAGCAGGACACGACTAATGTACCTTATTTTATTTTTTCATAAACAGGTCATGATTTTCCTGCGTATCCGCGCAATACCACCCTTGCACATTGTAAAAAGGTGGACGGTTGATGCTAGGGACATACTGCCCGATCACATTAAACATTACCAGAAGGACATGGGTCCGCCCGAAGCCTCTACCTTCAGACACTCTGCTATGTATATTACCGCACTGAGTTGGTGCACATGGGGGATAGCAACCCAGATTCTTTCGAATGCGTGATGACAGGTCTGTGTGAGCTGAAAGCAAAGGCTGCATCGCTTTGCGAGTCGAAGGATGGGAAGAGCATGGTGGAGAAGTCGAAAGAGGCATCCGGAAGCATTACCGCCTCGTTGGACTCTATGCAATCAAGGTTGTCAAGCAAAAAAGCGACAGTAGTGACATCTCGTAAGTCAGTGCAGGCGTGCTCCGGGGATGGTTCTTTTGTGCAAGGAGGGTGCAGTGCTATTGTACAAGAAGACAATGCAGAGGTGTCGTCTACTCTCGGAGGTGGAGTGTTGTTACCACCAGAAAGGAGACTGAAGCGGGGGCATCCAAGCACCGCCAGGGACAAGCCGCCTTACGAGACTTCAGGCAAAAGATCAAGGTTCTGTAGTATATGTCGTGGCAAGGGGCACAAGAGCACGACCTGCCCCGACAGGGGCGACACTCCAGTGAAACCAAGGAAAGAAGCGCAGTGCAGCAATTGTGGGATCACTGGCCATAGGAAAACCAGTTGCTCCAAGCCACTCTTCAGTTCAGTTGCAGGGATTGCACACATGACAGGGTAGCTGTCTGCGTGTGTAACTGAATTTTTTTTTAAATTTTTTAGCTGTGTTGTGGTAGACAGAAACAAATAAAGATTTGCTATATCTGGATTACTGTTCTCCTGGATTCTCTTTGGAATTTTTTCTGTTTTGCATTAAGTGTAGCCATGGATATATCGGACAGCATTAAATAGTGTGCTAGCAGTTTGAATTTTGAATTTGGCCAGAACAGTGCCACAGCTGGCTTTCGGGCTTCTATAAATTGATCAAGCTAGGGCAAGCACTCCCTCACACCAAGCCGGGAAAAATAAGGACACCATGAATCGGGTAGCTCCACCGGTGGCCACTGCATCTGAGGTTCAGCTGCTGGCAAAGGCGGCCAATGGAAGTCTGCTTGAGCCTACCGATTTGGATGAGGTAAGAACTTTGTAGCTCTCGACAAATACTGTATGCAAAAATACGTATACCAGTGTCAACTCTTCTGAGATTCACATACCCGCAGAGTATGGGATCGGTGGTGGGGAAGATAGCATGCGCAAGCAGTGAGGAGTGGGATGACGATCTGGAGGTTTGTGGTTGCACCGTTCAAAAAATGTGTGCTATGTGTGGATCCGTTGCCTTCAAATGCCTGAATAAGTTTTCTGACCTTTTTTGTTTTTTTACTGTGTAGCAGGATTCCGCTGATTCGAAAACGGTGATTGTTCGGGTTTTGGGAGGAGACGTGCTTGTCATCGCCAAGATGGTCAAGGTTAGAGCAACCGTCTATTTAGCAGATGTTGATTCTACTTCTGTTAAGATGTATTCGTGCCTTTAGGCTCACACTCTAAACGTATTTCATTTCTAGAGGAACCTGACTCTGGAATTCGAGATGGAGGCACTGAGTGCAGCTGCACAGCCGGCGTGCTCGTCAACTGAATCGAGCCATGGCTCAAACTGGTCTGACGGACGCATGTATGTTGAAGAAGAAGCATCAAGCCGGGCACCAAAACGGATTAAAAAATAACCATATTCAGTAGATTGGCCGTAGAAACAAGTGTAACTGAACTACTGCGCGTGTGTGTGCCTGCATGTTGCAACCCGATGAGTTGCTTGAATAAAAATGAAATGTTTTTTTCTGTTGTTTATACACAAAGTACACTTGGTTCGCGTTGGGAATGAAAGAGCAGCTGTCGTGGGCGGCGTGTGCAACAGTGAACAGCTGCCCCATCTCGGCCCGCTGGGAACAGGCGGCCTGTACGGCAAAAGTAGTGTAGTCAGTTTGCAGACCAGTTGGGCCTCTCGGTGCAAATGCAACACAAAATTGAAAAAGTCGTAGTGTGTGTGCGCGTTGGCAGTTTTTGTCACGCTGCATTGAAAGAAACTTGCCTGATAAGCTTTGTTTTCGTGAGACAAAATTAAAAAATGTGCTCGTATGCTGATAAGAATTGAACAAGAGAGTACAAATGTCAGTACTTATTACCATTTTTCTCTTACTCTTGCTAGTTGCACGCAAAAACGTAGGCTGTATCTAGCTCCCTGGCCGGTGAGTTGACACATACCCAGAGCGTTGATGGTGGGAAATTAACTCGGCCCTTACTTACCCACCCCGCCCTCTCTCCGCAGTGCAAGCTGCATTCAGTGAACAAAGAAGCCATCCAAGACGACGGAGGGGAGACTGGAGCTGGGCATCTCGTCGTCGAGCTGCGACTTCTGAAGCACGGAGAGTTGAGCTGCATCTCCGCCGAGGGTGTGAAGCCTGGTCCGCCTTGCTCCCCTGCAAAAGAGGTTAGTAGCTGAATCTGAATGCAAAATAACACTCTGGAGTTCTTCTTGTTCTTGCTTTGGTTCTTCTTTTACCTGGTTTTTCGCTGGGCATCTACTGGGTTCGGATCCATCTGCTGCCTACTCCCTTCCCCTGCATTCTTACTCTGGACCACGGTTTTTTTTTGTAGATGCAAGGGGTTTGGCAAGGTGATGGTGGCGGGAGCGGACGATCGTTTGGTTCTGCTACCGCCGAAGCTGATGTGGATGTGTTTGTCTTGCCGGCCGACATAGGCAGGATGGCGAAGTGCGGTCGCAGCACCGTGAACAGCTCCTTCTCGGCCAAGGACATGGCCGTTGCAGCGGAAGGTGTGGGTGCTAGGGAGCTGGGGTGGGTGTTTGACATTGGGCTGGCGGATTTAGCCAAGGTTGACATGTTCACACATTTCAACCGAGACCACTCCTTTTTCTTGCTGCAATGTGTGGATTGTAACAATTCCAGGCTAGTGCTAGGCCAGGGTAGATCTGTTCCTATAAATGGACCAAACATGTGCTCAATACTTGGGATGAAGGATGGTGGATCTGTAGAACTAGAACACCTAGAAGGTCCGCCCGAGGCTGAGGAGGTTTATGATGCAAGGTTGATGCTAGGGTTAAGTCTGAGTAACATCGAGATTGACACGGTTGCTCTGGTCAGCATTGTAAAAGAAGAGCGCTCAGCTGAGATTAGTGAGTTCCATGTGAACAGATTCAAGCTTGCATATGCGATGCTCGCTGTTTCGGTTTTCTTCAGGCCTGGTGACAAGAGGTGGCATGTGCCTCGTGATGCATATCTCCTTGCGGGCATGCTTCCGGATCTTGGAAACATAAACTGGGGCAATTATGTTGCTCGTGGCATCGTCGATGGTTCCTTCCAAGTTCAGAAAGATGTAGCTAGAGGAAGCAGGGGGCACAGTGTGTATGGATGCCTATATGCTTTGGAGGTATATCTCACATTTGCTGTGTCAATTGACTGTTTTTTGTTTTGATCACATGCTAATCGGGATGCACTCTTGCCTTTGCAGGTCCTGTACTTCGACCATGTTGCTGGCGGAGCTTATGCAGTTAACCCAGGTCTCCTCCCAAGATTGTTGCATTACGGCGCGGCGACTATAGCAACATTGATAAGGCAGGACACACTTAATCTTGCTCTAGAGAAGGTGTATGGCATGTTTATGGTAATTTCCACTTGAAACTTACTCTTGACATGTCCATGGAGGATATGTGCTTATGTTGTGCATTGTGCCTTGTTTGGATGTATGTGTGAATAATTACTTATTTTTTGTTACAGCGGAACTTCAGTGTCGCGCCGCTCATCCACACCCGCGCCACAAGTCTGGGGACCGGTGGTGTGACACCGGTTGTGGGACGTATGGGCATTGGCGTCCATAATGTAGGAAGCTGTGTTAGTGTTGCGAGCGGGTCGGCCCCTGCAGTGGCGAGTGCGGTCATGGAGCAACAGAATGTAGCGGTCCTGCAAGTTAGCGTCGAGGACATACCAAAGCTGGTTAGATCGGTAAGTGGCCTAGCATCCATGATCATGCAAGCAAGCAAACCTTTCTTCCTTTATCATGCAGTGATTGGGCATGTTTTTACTATGTCTTGTGCAGGCAGAGGATTGGCTCAGGGATGCAATGGCATCGGAAGAAGTAAGGAGCAAGGAGCGGACGTCGAAGTTCTATGCTAATTTGTCAACTGACATCCAGAACCACGACCCCCGTGTGGTTGACAAGGTAGATGCCCACGAGAAGAAGGAGGAGTGGTTACTGTTATTCCATCTAAAGAAGATGTTGGAGCACCTAGTTGACAGGGGCGTCGGCCAGTATGTACCTGGTCTCCTAGATAAGCTGGGAAAGATAAACACTTCCATTGACAGTGAGTGCTACATGTCCGCCTATGTCTGACAGTGCTGTGTAAACACAAGCACAACCTTACTGATGTGAAAAAATAACTTAATACACGCAGGTACAACTGCAAAAGTGGTATCTTCATGTGTCCGTAGCGGGCTGGGAGTATGTGATATGCCAGGAGCCGTCATGCAAGGTGAGATGGATATGGCAAGCAGTTTGCGGTTCTCCAGGTGGTTTTTTGTTTTGCACTAGCTAATGTTTTTGATGAACACACAGGGACTCCAGTGGCTCGAGTTGTGAATGGAAATGTCCAGAGCGGCGGCAGATGTGGTGTGTTTGCTACCCCGCAAGGAGGACACACGGTTGCTGGCTCATGTAGTGGGGTGAAAGATACAGGTGGGAGTAGTAGCCACATTCCTGGGCTTCAGGTGGGCGAAGGACATGCTGTGTTTGGGCCAGTGTTGAATGCAACACCATTGCGGGCAGTGCGCGCGCGATGTACCGGGACGGATCTATTTGACAGAGTTTCCAACCAATTGGGCAAGGCGTCTGCTATACACGGCGGGGTGTCGCCAATGAGCGGTAAGTTTATATGTATAATGCACTTCTTCTGAATGAGTAGATTGTGTAAAGTAAATTAGCAGCTACGAAACATGGGTGATAATGTTGCATGCATTTGTCGGTAGGTGTGGGTGGAGTTGCAGGAACACCCGATAACATGTTGCCACCAAAAAGAGATCAACTAGCGATGCAAGTTACGAACCGGAAACAAAGGAGTTGATAGTGTATACGAGCAACCAAGTGTAAGTGTGGGTGGTTGTATCGGTTCCGTGGCTGTTGTTTTATTAATCTAGGTTGTTGCCTAAGTTATTGTTATGTTGATAGGCAAGCGGGCAAGGGCGAGAGATCAATTATGTCGTGTGCACTAGCAAGAAGGTGAATGTTGTGGAACGAACGAAATGCCCCTTTTCGCTAGAAGTTGGTTTCAAAATACCGACCGATAGAATTGCCGAGTTGGGATATCGCAACATGATTTTTGCGAGGCAGGCTGATATGAAGAAGTAAGCCACTGCATTTTTTTATGATTATGTTTGACACCTAAGGCTGACATCCATGTTTAGGTATAACAAAGAATTCTTGTCTACAGGCTCTGGGTTATACACCTGACGCCGACACTTCTTAAGATGTCTGGATTTGACATGCTGACCGAGTTCCATAGGTATGGTTGTCTGGGGAAGAAGGGGTACATTGCTGTGACTAGGATGTTGGCCGAAGGTGAGAAGACATGGCACGGTGATGGGGATCTGTCGAGGTGGAGGCATCCGATGCCACTTGAATGGGCGATAAGTTCGCCCTTTGTTTTCGAGTACTAGGTCCACATAGATAGAGTTGAGTTGAGTTTGATGTTCAAGTTAATCTTAACAGGAGGAAGTGCTGGGTGGCTGTGACTGTCTTGAAGACCAAAGGTTGAGGGAAATGTTTGTTGGAGAAGGGATAGGATATAAAGTTGAGACATGTCAGCTGGTTAGTCTATCTGTGTTTGTTTGAATTGAAAAGCAGTATGCACATGATGCACGCAACACAGCCTGTATTGACTTTTTATCAATGGCGTGCAGGTTTGGGTGCCCAGGATGACCAGCAGTGGGTTCATGGTCCTGTACGGGTTTGACTTCGAGTGCGAGACCCTGCATGTGTTTGATCCAAAGAGGTGCACAGGGGGGAGGGAGCTTCTTGAATCAATTCACTTTGATATGTGTGACAAGTTGCTCCAGGGCATGGCTGATTGCATAGAATCTTGCTTCGATGGATGGCAAGTGGATCAAAGCAAGTGGAAGTTTGTTTGCCATGAATATTTGAATGAGCCCATTGCAAGGTATGGTGAGCTATGTTCCATTGTATTCTGTTGTGCATCACCTAGGCTTTATGAATCACCAGTTTCCCATGTGCATTTGCAGTGCTTGATGCAGTCTTGTATGTGATACACTATATGATGTACTTTGATGGAGTGTGCGTCCGGAGGCCATTACGGAATGTAGGTTGATGTAATTATAAATGTGGGGTTCTTTTAGGCCCGACCTGCTAATTTGTGTGTTCTTAATGTGTAGGCTGACCTGTATGGCATGAAGCTACGCCTGGCTAACATGGTGCTGAACATGCCAGGGAATGTTGGGCATCCACCTGATAATGTGAAATCTCCAGAGGCCGGTGATGTGAATCTTGGAGAAGCAGTGTGAAATTGCAACCAAGAAGGAGAAGGAGTTTGTAATAATTGGGACTCATTTTAATTGAGCGTGTAATATTTGGATTCCGAGTGTTCGTATTCGGTACCATGGTATGTAGTATGACATATTATAATTTGGAGTTATCTTTGTTGCCTAGCCCATGGTGATTTTTAACAGGAAGATCTAACTGTTTCCTTTTCCCAAATGGCAACAAAAAAAGGTTTTTTTTCCAATGCAGCTTTGGTTTATATGCATGTTTGCAGGGTTGGGGCGGTAGTGCTTCATCTTTTTTAAAATTTAGTCCATACTAGGATCCAAAAAGTTGGGGCCATGGCAGTTGACTGGACAGTTTGTGATTGTTGCTGTGCGGTGGGCGGAGTGATTTACCGATTATGATCTATTAGAAAACAAGCGTAAACACATATGGCAGGCAACATATACAGCTGAATCGAGCTAGGTAATATTGATATGTGTTAGAACCGAAAGAATTACATCGATGTGCACCGGGACGGCGGGAGTGCCGACAATGCTATAGGTGTGATTTTGGGGTAAAAATTTTGAATTCAAAAATCAAACTGTCACCATAGCATCGTTTGGTTCGGGGTCGGTACGGTGGGGGGAAAAAGTGAATAGGCGTCCCCATTCTGAACAGCCAATTGTGCACAACTGGGAAATGTTTTCTACCGATGTGCGACTGGAGTTTTCCGAGGATTCCACGTTGTGGGTAAAGGGAAAATGAAAGTGTGTGAGAATGCACATGTTAGGATCTGGCTTGGCATATTTGATTTGAATGTTGGTGTTTGTATAAGCCGCCAAGAACATTTTTGTGTAAGCTGCATTTGTTAGTTGTGTGGTATAGTTACAAGCAAAACTTAAGTGTGTGTAGGGACAAATGGTAATACGGCATCAAAAGTATTTATCGGGGAAGAGGTGAATGATACGTCTCCGACGTATCGATAATTTCTTATGTTCTATGCCATATTATTGATGATACCTACATGTTTTATGCACACTTTATGTCATATTCGTGCATTTTCTGGAACTAACCTATTAACAAGATGCCGAAGTGCCGGTTCCTGTTTTCTGCTGTTTTTGGTTTCAGAAATCCTAGTAACGAAATATTCTCGGAATTGGACGAAACGAAGACCCGGGGCCCTATTTTTCCACGGAGCTTCCGGAAGACCGAAGAACACACGAAGTGGGGCCACGAGTTGGCCAAGCTATAGGGCGGCGCGGCCCAAGCCCCGGCCGCGCCGACCTATAGTGTGGGCCCCTCGTGACGCCCCTTGACCTGCCCTTCCGCCTACTTAAAGCCTCCGTCGCGAAACCCTGATGCGAAAAACCACGATACGGAAAACCTTACTGAGACGCCGTCGCCGCCGATCCCATCTCGGGGGATTCTGGAGATCTCCTCCGGCACCCTGCCGGAGAGGGGATTCATCTCCCGGAGGACTCTACACCGCCATGGTCGCCTCCGGAGTGATGAGTGAGTAGTTCACCCCTGGACTATGGGTCCATAGCAGTAGCTAGATGGTTGTCTTCTCCTTATTGTGCTTCATTGTTGGATCTTGTGAGCTGCCTAACATGATCAAGATCATCTATCTCGTAATTCTATATGTTGTGTTTGTCGGGATCCGATGGATAGAGAATACCATGTCATGTTAATTATCAAGTTATTATACATGTGTTGTTTATGATCTTGCATGCTCTCCGTTTCTAGTAGAGGCTCCGGCCAAGTTTTTACTTTTAACTCCAAGAGGGAGTACTTATGCTCGATAGTGGGTTCATGCCTGCATTGACACACTGGGAGTGACAGAAACCCCTAAGGTTGTGTTGTCGTTGTTGCCACTAGGGATAAAACATTAGCGCTATGTCCGAGGATGTAGTTGTTGATTACATTACGCACCATACTTAATGCAATTGTCTGTTGCTAGCAACTTAATACCGGAGGGGTTCGGACGATAACTCTGAAGGTGGACTTTTTAGGCATAGATGCGGTTGGATGGCGGTCTATGTACTTTGTCGTAATGCCCAATTAAATCTCACTATACTTATCATGTCATGTATGTGCATTGTTATGCCCTCTCTATTTGTCAATTGCCCGACTGTAATTTGTTCACCCAACATGCTTTTATCTTATGGGAGAGACACCTCTAGTGAACTGTGGACCCCGGTCCATTCTTTAATACTGAAATACAAATCTGCTGCAATACTTGTTTTTACTATTTTCTCTGCAAACAATCATCTTCCACACAATACGGTTAATCCTTTGTTACAGACAAGCCGGTGAGATTGACAACCTCACTCGTTTCGTTGGGGCAAAGTACTTTGGTTGTGTTGTGCAGGTTCCACGTTGGCGCCGAATCTCCGGTGTTGCGCCGCACTACATCCCGCCGCCATCAACCTTCAACGTGCTTCTTGGCTCCTCCTGGTTCGATAAACCTTGGTTTCTTTCTCGAGGGAAAACTTGCTGCTGTGCGCATCATACCTTCCTCTTGGGGTTGCCCAACGAACGTGTGAAATACACGCCATCAAGCTCTTTTTACGGCGCCGTTGTCGTGGAGATCAAGACACGCTGCAAGGGGAGTCTCCACTTCTCAATCTCTTTACTTTGTTTTTGTCTTGCTTTATTTTATTTACTACTTTGTTTGCTGCATTATATCAAAACACAAAAAAATTAGTTGCTAACTTTACTTTATTTGCTATCTTGTTTGCTATATCAAAAACACAAAAAAATTAGTTTACTTGCATTTACTTTATCTAGTTTGCTTTATTTACTATTGCTAAAATGGCCAACCCTGAAAATACTAAGTTGTGTGACTTCACTAGCACAAATAATAATGATTTCCTATGCACACCTATTGCTCCACCTGCTACTACAGCGGAATTCTTTGAAATTAAACCTCGCTTTACTTAATCTTGTTATGCGAGAGCAATTTTCTCGGTGTTAGTTCGATGATGCTCGCTGCCCATCTCAATAATTTTGTTGAACTATGTGAAATGCAAAAGTATAAAGATGTAGATGGTGACATTATAAAATTAAAATTGTTTCCTTTCTCATTAAGAGGAAGAGCTAAAGATTGGTTGCTATCTCTCGCCTAAGAATAGTATTGATTCCTGGACTAAATGCAAGGATGCTTTTATTGGTAGATATTATCCCCCTGCTAAAATTATATCTTTGAGGAGTAGCATAATGAATTTTAAACAATTGGATAATGAACATGTTGCTCAAGCTTGGGAAAGAATGAAATCTCCGGTTAAAAATTGCCCAACCCATGGACTCGACTACTTGGATGATCATCCAAACCTTCTATGCAGGACTAAATTTTTCTTCGCGGAATTTATTGGATTCAGCTGCTGGAGGTACCTTTATGTCCATCACTCTTGGTGAAGCAACAAAGCTCCTTGATAATATGATGGTTAATTACTCTGAATGGCACACGGAAAGAGCTCCACAAGGTAAGAAGGTAAATTCCGTTGAAGAATCCTCTTCCTTGAATGATAAGGTTGATGCTATTATGTCTATGCTTGCAAATGATAGGACTAATGTTGATCCTAATAATGTTCCATTAGCTTCATTGGTTGCCCAAGAAGAACATGTTGATGTAAACTTCATTAAAAATAATAATTTCAACAACAATGCTTATCTGAACAATTCTAGTAATAACTATAGGCCATATCCTTATAATAATGGTAACGGTTATGCTAATTCTTATGGGAATTCTTACAACAATAATAGGAATACACCCCCTGGACTTGAAGCCATGCTTAAAGAATTTATTAGTACACAAACTGCCTTTAACAAATCTGTTGAGGAAAAGCTCAATAAAATTGATATTCTTGTTTCTAGAGTTGATAGTCTTGCCTCCGATGTTGATCTTTTGAAATCGAAAGTTATGCCTAATAGGGATATTGAAAATAAAATTGTTACTACAGCAAATGCCATCCAAGTTAGAATTAATGAGAATATAAGATTAATGGCTGAACTGCGTGCTAGGTGGGATAGAGAAGAAAATGAAAAACTAGCTAAAAAGGAAAATGTAGCTAAAGTTTGGACTATTACCACCACTAGCAATGTTAATGATTCATATGTTGCTGCACCTCCTACTATCCATGATAAAATAATTGGTGTTGGCAATGCTTCTACTCCTAGTGCAAAGCGCGCAAAATTACCCGAAACCGCTAAAACCGTTGAAACCGCTTGTGATAAAACTGCTGAAATTTTTTCCAACCTTGGGGATGATAATCCCATTGCTTTAGATTGTAATGATTTAGATTTTGATGATTGCCATATCTCTGAAGTTATAAAGTTCTTGCAAAAACTTGCTAAGAGTCCCAATGCTAGTGCTATAAATTTGGCTTTCACAAAACATATTACAAATGCTCTCATAAAAGCTAGAGAAGAGAAACTAAAACTTGAAACTTCTATTCCTAGAAAGCTAGAGGATGGTTGGGAGCCCATCATTAAAATGAGAGTCAAAGATTTTGATTGTAATGCTTTATGTGATCTTGGTGCAAGTATTCTGTTATGCCTAAAAAAGTCTATGATATGCTTGACTTGCCACCATTGAAAAACTGCTATTTGGATGTTAATCTCGCTGATAATGCTAAAAAGAAACCTTTGGGGAAAGTTGATAATGTTCATATTATGGTTAACAATAACCTTGTCCCCGTTGATTTTGTTGTCTTGGATATTGAATGCAATGCATCTTGCCCCATTATATTGGGAAGACCTTTTCTTCGTACCGTTGGTGCTACTATTGATATGAAGGAAGGTAATATTAAATATCAATTTCCTCTCAAGAAAGGTATGGAACACTTCCCTAGAAAGAGAATGAAGGTACCTTATGATTCTATCATTAGAACAAATTATGATGTTGATGCTTCATCTTTCGATGTTACTTGATATACACTTTCTGCGCCTAGCTGAAAGGCGTTAAAGAAAAGCGCTTATGGGAGACAACCCATGTTTTTACTACAGTATTTTTGTTTTATATTTGTGTCTTGGAAGTTGTTTACTACTGTAGCAACCTCTTCTTATCTTAGTTTTGAGTTTTGTTGTGCCAAGTAAAGTCTTTGATAGAAAAGTAAGTACTAGATTTGGATTACTGCGCAGTTCCAGATTTCTTTGCTGTCACGAATCTGGGTCTATCTCCCTGTAGGTAGCTCAGAAAATTACGCCAATTTACGAGCATGATCCTCAGATATGTAAGCAACTTTCATTCAATTTGAGCATTTTCGTTTGAGCAAGTCTGGTGGCCTAATAAAATCCATCTTTACGGACTGTTCTGTTTTGACAGATTCTGTCTTTTATTTCGCATTGCCTCTTTTGCTATGTTGGATGAATTTCTTTGATCCACTAATGTCCAGTAGCTTTATGCAATGTCCAGAAGTGTTAAGAATGATTGTGTCACCTCTGAACATGTGAATTTTTATTATGCACTAACCCTCTAATGAGTTGTTTCGAGTTTGGTGTGGAGGAAGTTTTCAAGGATCAAGAGAGGAGTATGATGCAATATGATCAAGGAGAGTGAAAGCTCTAAGCTTGGGGATGCCCCGGTGGTTCACCCCTGCATATATTAAGAAGACTCAAGCGTCTAAGCTTGGGGATGCCCAAGGCATCCCCTTCTTCATCGACAACATTATCGGGTTCCTCCCCGAAACTATATTTTTATTCGGCCACATCTTATGCACTTTGCTTGGAGCGTCGGTTTGTTTTTGTTTTTTGTTTTGTTTGAATAAAATGGATCCTAGCATTCACTTTATGGGAGAGAGACACGCTCCGCTGTTGCATATGGACAAATATGTCCTTAGGCTCTACTCATAGTATTCATGGCGAAGTTTCATCTTCGTTAAATTGTTATATGGTTGGAATTGGAAAATGCTACATGTAGTAAATTGCTATAATGTCTTGGATAATTTGATACTTGGCAATTGTTGTGCTCATGTTTAAGCTCTTGCATCATATACTTTGCACCCATTAATGAAGAAATACTTAGAGCTTGCTAATTTGGTTTGCATATTTGGTTTCTCTAGAGTCTAGATAACATCTAGTATTGAGTTTTGAACAACAAGGAAGACGGTATGGAGTCTTATAATATTTACCATATGTCTTTTATGTGAGTTTTGCTGTACCGTTCATCCTTGTGTTTGTTTCAAATAACCTTGCTAGCCTAAACCTTGTATCGAGAGGGAATACTTCTCATGCATCCCAAATACTTGAGCCAACCACTATGCCATTTGTGTCCACCATACCTACCTACTACATGGTATTTATCCGCCATTCCAAAGTAAATTGCTTGAGTGCTACCTTTAAAATTCCATCATTCACCTTTGCAATATATAGCTCATGGGACAAATAGCTTAAAAACTATTGTGGTATTGAATATGTACTTATGCACTTTATCTCTTATTAAGTTGCTTGTTGAGCGATAACCATGTTTCGGGGACGCCATCAACTATTCTTTGTTGGATATCATGTGAGTTGCTATGCATGTCCGTCTTGTCCGAAGCAAGAGAGATCTACCACCTTCATGGTTGGAGCATGCATGTTGTTAGAGAAGAACTTTGGGCCGCTAACTAAAGCCATGATTCATGGTGGAAGTTTCAGTTTGGACATATATCCTCAATCTCATATGAGAATAATAATTGTTGCCACATGCTTATGCATTAAAGAGGAGTCCATTATCTGTTGTCCATGTTGTCCCGGTATGGATGTCTAAGTTGAGAATAATCAAAAGCGAGAAATCCAAAATGCGAGGTTTCTCCTTAGACCTTTGTACAGGCGGCATGGAGGTACCCCATTGTGACACTCGGTCAAAACATGTGCATTGCAAAGATCCGGTAGTCCAAGTTAATTAGGACAAGGTGCGGGCACTATTAGTATACTATGCATGAGACTTGCAACTTGTAAGATATAACTTTCATAACTCATATGCTTTATTACTACCGTTGACAAAATTGTTTCATGTTTTCAAAATAAAAGCTCTAGCACAAATATAGCAATCGATGCTTTCCTATTTGAAGGACCATTCTCTTTACTTTTATGTTGAGTCAGTTCACCTATTTCTCTCCACCTCAAGAAGCAAACACTTGTGTGAACCGTGCATTGATTCCTACATACTTGCATATTGTACTTGTTATATTACTCTATGTTGACTATTATCCATGAGATATACATGTTACAAGTTGAAAGCAACCGCTGAAACTTAATCTTCCTTTGTGTTGCTTCAATACCTTTACTTTGATTTATTGCTTTATGAGTTAACTCTTATGCAAGACTTATTAATACTTGTCTTGAAGTACTATTCATGAAAAGTCTTTGCTATATGATTCACCTGTTTACTCATGTCATCACCATTGTTTTGATCGTTGCATCCACTACATATGTTTACAAATAGTATGATCAAGGTTATGATGGCATATCACTTCGAAATTATCTTTGTTATCGTTTTACCTGCTCGGGACGAGCAGAACTAAGCTTGGGGATGCTTGATACGTCTCCGACGTATCGATAATTTCTTATGTTCTATGCCATATTATTGATGATACCTACATGTTTTATGCACACTTTATGTCATATTCGTGCATTTTCTGGAACTAACCTATTAACAAGATGCCGAAGTGCCAGTTCCTATTTTCTGCTGTTTTTGGTTTCAGAAATCCTAGTAACGAAATATTCTCGGAATTGGACGAAACGAAGACCCAGGGCCCTATTTTTCCACGGAGCTTCCAGAAGACCGAAGAACACACGAAGTGGGGCCACGAGGTGGCCAAGCTATAGGGCGGCGCGGCCCAAGCCCTGGCCGCGCCGACCTATAGTGTGGGCCCCTCGTGACGCCCCTTGACCTGCCCTTCCGCCTACTTAAAGCCTCCGTCGCGAAACCCCTGATGCGAAAAACCACGATACGGAAAACCTTACTGAGACGCCGTCGCCGCCGATCCCATCTCGGGGGATTACGGAGATCTCCTCCGGCACCCTGCCGGAGAGGGGATTCATCTCCCGGAGGACTCTACACCGCCATGGTCGCCTCCGGAGTGATGAGTGAGTAGTTCACCCCTGGACTATGGGTCCATAGCAGTAGCTATATGGTTGTCTTCTCCTTATTGTGCTTCATTGTTGGATCTTGTGAGCTGCCTAACATGATCAAGATCATCTATCTGTAATTCTATATGTTGTGTTTGTCGGGATCCGATGGATAGAGAATACCATGTCATGTTAATTATCAAGTTATTATACATGTGTTGTTTATGATCTTGCATGCTCTCCGTTTCTAGTAGAGGCTCTGGCCAAGTTTTTACTTTTAACTCCAAGAGGGAGTACTTATGCTCGATAGTGGGTTCATGCTCGCATTGACACCTGGGGAGTGACGAAACCCCTAAGGTTGTGTTGTCGTTGTTGCCACTAGGGATAAAACATTAGCGCTATGTCCGAGGATGTAGTTGTTGATTACATTACGCACCATACTTAATGCAATTGTCCGTTGCTAGCAACTTAATACTGGAGGGGTTCGGACGATAACCTGAAGGTGGACTTTTTAGGCATAGATGCGGTTGGATGGCGGTCTATGTACTTTGTCGTAATGCCCAATTAAATCTCACTATACTTATCATGTCATGTATGTGCATTGTTATGCCCTCTCTATTTGTCAATTGCCCGACCGTAATTTGTTCACCCAACATGCTTTTATCTTATGGGAGAGACACCTCTAGTGAACTGTGGACCCCGGTCCATTCTTTAATACTCGAAATACAAATCTGCTGCAATACTTGTTTTTACTATTTTCTCTCGCAAACAATCATCTTCCACACAATACGGTTAATCCTTTGTTACGACAAGCCGGTGAGATTGACAACCTCACTCGTTTCGTTGGGGCAAAGTACTTTGGTTGTGTTGTGCAGGTTCCACGTTGGCGCTGGAATCTCCGGTGTTGCGCCGCACTACATCCCGCCGCCATCAACCTTCAACGTGCTTCTTGGCTCCTCCTGGTTCGATAAACCTTGGTTTCTTTCTGAGGGAAAACTTGCTGCTGTGCGCATCATACCTTCCTCTTGGGGTTGCCCAACGAACGTGTGAAATACACGCCATCAGTGAAAATGTGTCTGACTGAAGAAGTTGTGCTAAGTTCAACGGTTTACCATATCTCTTCAGAAGAAAGCAAACCAGTGCACAACAGAATAAAACAGAATACAGCTTCGGTGTCTACGGCCGGTGCCACTAGTGGTCACCATCGAAATAGCTTACTAAGATTCAGCGGACAGTTTACACGTTTCCTTGTCTCTGAATGATAATAATTAGAAATCTGTTGGTGCTACTGCTAGGGCGACGATATGATGGCCTTGATTGCAGCTGGGACTTCTATAAGGTTGCCATCAAGCTTCATCAGCTGGTGAAGTAATAATCCCTTCTCGCGGATGATAGAATCCTGGTGATATTGTGTACAGATAAGTTAATTGGTAGTGGAAATTAAGGTGTGTCACTGGTGCAGGATTGTTAGCTCACATTTGTCGAGCTGCTGTTCAAGCGAGGAACCGTTGAAGTGCCTGGCAAAGTGAAGGATGCGAGATCCCACTCTCCGATCTGTTGTTAGTATATCGAACAACAAAGTTAATCCCTGCTTAGTTAGTGGTTGGTTTCAATCGACCGTAGCGAGGCTCAAAGCTAGAGAACGCTTACTTGTTAAAGATGCATGAGGTAACAACCGGGAAGTGCTTTGTCCAGTTGGTAGAGGCGACATGCCAGTGGGTAAAAAACTTCAGAAAGCATGTGAACATTGCTACGTGGATCTTTTCAGCGATGGCTTCATGGATTTGTGAATAATCATCGGGTAGCGTAGGGGCAACGGGGTCAAAAATGTGTATGATTTTTTTTTGCATATCCCACGAATATATACACCATCCAGTCGCTAGAATTACTGGGAACATGGAACTCGGACATGCAAGTAGGTGTTATCAGAGTGTTCAGGAGAAGACAGGGTAATAAACTGAGTTGACGAAAAATACCAGGCGGCAGAGCGCTATGTTATACGGAACCCCGTCGCCGAGAAACTGATCTTGAACAGATTTAATGTCCCACACCTTTTCGCCTGATAGGATGTTTGTCTGGGAGGATGTGAGTACATGTGCATAAATTAGTTTGGTGTTGGTCGGGGAGGGCATGTCATGTGGCAGAATCATGGAATGAGGAAATTACTTACCGCGAAATCAACTTCGAACCAGTGGCGACATGCTCCTTCTGTGGTGGTGTATAAAACTGTTGTGTCAAGCTGGCGCAGACGGCGGATTATGAGACAGCAAAGCTCGTGTTCAAGAAATGTGTGGCCAACCAGTTGGTCGACGATTGTTTTTATCGGCATTGAGATGAATCTAGGGTGTGTGTGAGACATGAAAGACCTGGATATGAGGAAAAAAAAAGATATTGTCAGTTTCGGAATGCTTGCATCGGCCAATGCTGTGTATGTCAACAACCGTGCACACACAAAAGCGTACCAGGGCGGTCGGTTGAGGAATAGACATAACCAAAAAAGACAGCTTGTCTTGCTGTCCTATTGATTGGTACTCTATATCTACCAGTGCAGCCCAGTGATCAATCGCGTAATGTGTGTGCTTAGCGCATGCTTTTGTGGGTGAGTCTGCAGTATGCCCTATTAAAACTGCATGTGGAGGTGTGTTTGTGTCGTCATTGTACATCAGAATTGAGTCGCGGACAGAGCTTGCCCAGTTTTTAATCTTGGCGTCCCTTGTGTTCTTGTGGCGGATGATCTTGTCTTTTGGTGTGATATATGAAGACCCAGACTCTGCCCGCTCTGTACGGGTGGGGTAAATGGTTATGACTAGGTGTTAGCTGTCCATATATTGAATAATATATGTTCCTTCAACAAGTAGTTGCTTGTGAAATTAAGCGAAACATTTGTATTACCTGATTGTATTTCTTGTTGGTCTTTCCGTGGCGCCGTATCAGGCGTTTCTGTATGTCTACCTCTCTTCGTGCTCCTTGTCGATGAGCTATCAGCTGTGAACAAGAAAAGAGGGTTGCTAAAGGGTTGGGTGGTAGGCATTGGTAGGGTGTGATTTGGGTACTGTACCATCGGAATCAGCCTGGTCGAGCCTGCGTCTGAACAAATTTCTCGCTGAGGGGCTTGAGTGTGGGTTCTGATGTCTCTGCTGCACTAAGCAAGGCAGAGAGCGGAGGCTGCAGCAAATGCATGTGGCCGACAGGACTTGGACCAACTGGTCGAGGAAGCGCGTGCTCTCGTTTATGCTTTGTTGTTCCCGGCAGCATTTGCTTGTTGAACACCGAGAGCATTGTGCTGCTTCAGTATGATACCTAGCTCGCTCGATGCCTGCAAAAAAGGAACAAACCATGCTTTGTTAATGGATAAACAGTTGTTTCCGATTTGATAAAAAAGTAAGAGACAGCTTCACGCACCAGGAGTGGATACTTGTCTTTCATGTAGTTGGCATAGTCAGTAGCTGTGAGCAACTGTGTGCTTGGAACTGTCGGACACGGCTTTGTTTGTGCCGAACCAGTGTGATATATGTGCTCTTCGGATAAAGTAGTTGCAGGGTGCGGGAAAACAGGCGGCCTGCCTCTGGACATGGTTGGAGTGATCTGGTCTGGAGGGGAGTCAGCTGTGGCCCTCATATAGCATATTTGTGACGCATCGCGGACCTGGTGTAGGAAGCTGTCAATGAGGTACATATGTGTTTATCAATGAAAATGTTGTCGAGTATTTAACTAGAACTTACATTTGCACAGCTCCATTGCTCAACACCGTTCATCGTGGTTGAGCACCGCAATATCATGCGCCTCATCCGAGTGTCGTCGAATGCAGCTACACGGGGCATGACCGAATGTCGGAGGTTAAAAATCCCTAGATCAAGGTTGTCGAGGTAGAAAATCTGTGCCCACAAATGGCATCCGGACAGGTGGGTGGTGGGGCGGTTGTTGGCAATGTCATCTTTGACGGTTTTGACGGAAGCGAATAGATCTTGGAGAACATACTCGCACCAGTTGAAATCTTGGATGTTGTCAGTGTTTGCAAGTGCGCTCCGTAAGTCTATTGATCTCGTTGTCGTGCTTGGTGGATGGTGCAAGCAAGTGTCCCATCACAAAAATGACAAATGAAATTTTGAAACATTCTTTCTCTAGGTTGCTCGGATGTGTGCTCGTCCAACGACCTACCTATAACACTTTACGCAACTTTCAATATCTGGTTACCCTTGTCGTTCATCCCAAGAGCAGATCTAATGAATTTTATAGTGTTGGGTGAGCATTGTGATTCAGGTGCGTGGATATCGCGTGGTCCGCAAGGTATACCAAATACCTTGTGGACATCAGCAGCAGAAAAACTTATCACGCTCTATTTTTCACCAAAAACTATTGCTCTCTTGTGTACATCTATTTGCTGTAGAAGCCATCTGCTAAATCTAAGGTTCGGTCTAGTGATCCGTGGGAGCTTCGAGTATGCCAACAAACCCGGTCTGTTCAACAAGAAATTTCTTATACTCCGAGAACTCGGGATATAACGGACAAAACCTTCGAACGGATGTGCGTGAAGTTGGTGATGGGCCGGAACCTTCAGGCTGGTATGCGAGCGCGTAGAAAGCGGCGTCGTCATCAAGATCCTCGTTTCCGGCCATTCCTGTATGGAAACGCAGCTAGATAAGAACAGATGGACATGTATACTGGTTAAAAGTTGATTTGACCACGGCTGCAAAAGGTAAGACTACGTCTGGTAGTGCTAAACGATGGATAAGATTAGTGGAACTCAGATTTACCTCAGTGTCCCAGCCCGGCTCTGGGTGTTGAAGAACGAGATGTGGGTGAAGGGCTTGTAGGGGAGGAAGAGGCAATGAGTGAGAGGGTGTGGGGGTGAGCACGAGATGGAGTGTAAATGAAGGCTTGTATTAATAACAGGAATATAAGTAGATAACAATTTATTGACTCCATAAAAAGGATCACAACTGTTCGGTCAAAGCCACCGAGTTGACCACTCTCGTGCTAAACATAAGTAGACTAGAGAATTTGACTAGCTGATTACATTGTGAAATTGGATTAAGGGGTGCTAACTTACTTAGTACTCGTTGGCTAATCCAACACATCTATCACTAATACTTGGCGGCAAGGAGGAGGGCGACCACAGCTATCCAGCCCATCAGCATCCACTTGATGTTCTTGATGTCGGTCTTGTTCTGCAGCAGCATGGCCTTGAGCTCGTCGGTGCCGGCTTGCAGAGGCGCCGGCGAGAAGATGTGTCCCCAGCGTGCGATGATGTATTCGATGTACTTGTCCTCCCACCTCCAGAAGTTGCAAACAGGAGTCTGATTCGAAAAAACAGATCTTAGGGATGAAAAAAAGTGCCGGCCGGATCAAGTAAAGATGCAGATCTATGGATACATACCCCGTGGTACTCGCACTTGTAGAAGTGTCTGCCCGGGTTCTTTTCAGTGCTTGATATGAACCAGACAGTGCTACCTTTGTTGCATCTGGGGCAGCGGATGAGCGGTAGTGGGGCGACATCGTCCTGTTGGCCGCCGCCTGTCGGGACAACGGACGAGGACGAGGACGCCATCGGAATGGTGCGAGACCGAACAGGCTGGGGACGGCGGCGCTATAATTTGGATCTTTGGCTGCTGCGAGATCGGCAATGGCCGACGGGTGTGGAGAGGGGAATGGTGTAGACGAAGGCAGCTTAAAAAACAACCGGCGTACCCCAATTGATGAGGCCTGGTGCACGATTTCAACGCCGACGTCACCATATGTGGGCCAGGTGCATTTAATGGGTTTCAATATACCGTGAAATACATTGCCATACAGATTAAACAAGTATCTGTATACACATCGTGTACATATAGTGGATGGTGCGACGATGCATTCTGGACGGCGAGATACGGGTGGGCGGGGCGCCTGTGTGCTCCATCGCAATTCTCTTGAACTGTGTTGCTATCTTCGAAAGAGCCCACTTTTTGACTCTTCTTTGTACAATATTCAGCTTCTTTAGGATCTGGTCTGTCATTCTCATATTTATCCTGAGTTGGCTTTGGTAAGGTGAAATTTATCAAACAATGTAATTTTGGATCTCATGTCGATATAAGTAACTGCTTCCGTATTTGCAGGTTTCTTCCATTTTTGAGTGGTGATTGGGATGGTGTTCCTACCAAGAACTCCACATTGACTTACAAACTTTCTTGCGTGAGCCTTGGGAGCAATCGGTTCACCATCTTCGGCGATTTCTGTGATGGTGAACCTTTCATGGTCTTCCAACCTTTTTGGCTGCGCCTCGTTTACTTGCAGTAGATTTGCTCGATCGGGAAGTCTAAAAGAAGAAAAAACGTTAATATATGTATATGCACAAATCTGGAGGATTAGTTAATTAATATATATACACCTCGTCGTCAGCCTCTCCCTCATCGAATTCGTCGCCTTCTCTCTCACCGGAGCCATCTCCACGGTCTTGCTCATCTCCCTGACCAGAGTCATCTCCACGGTTTTGCTCGTCTCCCTCACCGGATTGGTTCAGATAAAGCGAGGTGACATCTTCATCAAAACGGATAATGTCCTCGATGATGTATTCCTTTTCTAGGTCTCGTTCCATAGTTTCTGCAAAAACTTACAAGTTATTCTAATGCTATAAACACAACGTAGCAATAATTAAGGATAATGCTCAAAATCAAAGATTAGAGTTACACATATATATAGCTACTAATTAAGGATAATGCTCAATACATGATCAAAGATTGGAGTTGCACATGTAGCTCGAGTCCATTTTTTATTTAACCCTAACACATCGCTACAACAAGAGTACTCCTCTCAACGTCGACTAGGTGCTGAGCCCCTCCTGGTGGTCATCCAAAGATACAGAACAGCAACCAGATCACAGCTGATATGAGATCCCTGCATAACCGCTCATCCGCCCCTATACATGGTGTCCAGTACATACATGTAACGACGGACGTGCTCGTCCTCCTCTATGGTACGCTGCTCTACCACCTTCTCGGGGGTCGGCTCCCTCCGCACCGATCGTGGCCCACGCAACTGCCACCAAAGAAGATCCGGGTCGACGACGGGACCCGAATTCCTCACCAAGCTGCGCACCCAGGAAGGTAACACGTCCCAGTGCTAGACCGGCGGAGCCCAGTCCCGAATATCGCCGGTCATCTGCTCCGTGACGGTGCCACAGCCCAGTCAAACTCGACGCGGGTGTGGTATCGGCATCGTAATTGTACTAATAAAATTATAAATATAATTGTAACAACTAAATAAAAACTATACATTATAAACTAATAAACTAATAAAATTACACTAGCAAATAAACTAACAAATAAAGTAATTAACTAATTATACAAATAAACTAACTAATATAACTAACAAATAAACTACCTAATATACTAACAAAAAACCTAACAAATAAACTAACTAATTATACAAATAAACTAACAAATAAACTATAACTAAAATAAACTAACTAATAAAACTAACTAATATATAAACCTAACAAATAAATTGAACCTTACCAAAAAAAAATTTCAACATATATATATTCAGCTATATTCAACTAACAAATTAGTTAGTGTATATACATTATATTCAACTATAAATTATCTCACATTCAAAATATATATACATTATATTCAACATATATTCAACTAACAAATTAATTAATAAACTAACAAATTAATAAATTACTAATCAATATATATAAAAAAATTACTAATCACTAATAAATATATATACACATATATTCAACTATCAAACTAGTAAACTAATAAAATTAATAAAACTAAACTAACAAAAAAATAAAAAAGTAGAGTTGGCCGGCTCACCTTGCCGGCGGCCGGGCCGGAGAAGATGAGGCAGGCGGCATCGACGGTGGTGCGCGGAGAGCCGGCGCGCGCGGATGCAGCCAGATGACGGGCGGGCGACGGCGCTGGGGAAGGGCGGCGCGGGCGAACGGTGGCGGCGCTAAATTTTGGCAGCCTGACGGCGTGGTTCGTCTCCTCGCCCGTCTGGTCCTTAGCGGTTTCGCCAATGAGCGATCTGGGCAAGAAGAGAGGAGGCGCAGCTATTTATAGTATTTTCAGCCCACCTCTGGGTAGCGCCAAGGGCACCCTTTAGCACCGGTTCCAGCCACGAACCGGTGCTAAAGGGTAAATTTTTAAATTCCAATCTTTCCCGCCTTTTTAAACTTCGCGCCGCCATCAGGCATCCGTATTTTATTCCAATATCTCGTGGTGGAGCTTCTCGAACATGTCGTTGGTGCACACGTCCTAGGACATCTTCGGAAGTTTCGCCTCTGAAAAATTTCCCGCAAGGCCTTGGAAGCCTCCATCTCCTCTAACAGTATTGGTGAAAGGGTTGGGAAATCTCCCGTGGCGGAGCTTCTCGAAGATGTCGTTGGTGCACACGCCCTAGGACATCTTTGGAAGCTCCGCCTCGAAAAAATTTCCCCGCAAGGCCCTGGAAGCCTCCATCTCCGGGCAAGGGATCTTCATGCCCTCCGTTTTGAATATAGTTTGAAACGAGCATAATAAATTCAAAAACAATCCAAACAATGTGAAACCTTCACCTCGTGTCATATTATGTGTCATAGTTGCAAGGAAAAATATTAAACTTGGAGAATTGCAGACATCACAAAAAATCCTTCCCAATATGAGCTATCTGCTCGAGGTTTCATGGCATTTAGGTCAAACGACCAATGTTATTGATAGAATCACGGCATAGTTTGTGATAATGTGCCCATATTGTGCACACATGTGCATCTTGGGATATCTTACGATGTTGCAGGAGGAAGTTTTTCCTTTTCATCGCACGAAAAAGCCAGTTTCCATTTTCGAGGTGTCGAAAACGGGGTGTTTTGTGAAGCAACCACCAAATTAAAGTTTCACATTGGTACCAACACATTTTTCAAAAATACTAAACCACCTAAGATGGATAATTTTCCAACCGGTGTATCTGGAACCTTTCCGTCCACCCCTCATGAAAAAGACAAATTCATGCTGAACCGGTAGGAGGCTGGCCAGATTTGAACTACAGGTACAAGATATAATGCTCAAGATTTTTTGTAAAAATCTTTCCTGGGTTCACAACATGCTATTTTATCAGAGATTTAGTGCAAGTTTAGCGAAAATACGCCCCGAGCAAAGGATCTTCATGCATTTTGTTTTGAATATAGTTTGAAACGAGCATAACAAATTCAAACATGATCCAAACAATGTTAAACCTTCGTGTGTTGTCATATTATGTGCCATAGTTGCAAGGAAAAATATTAAACTTGGAGAATTGCAGACATCACAAAAAATTCTTCACAATATGAGCTCAAGGTACAGGATAATTATACATTATGATCGCTTCGACCGTAACCATGGAGCATCTTCAGCATTTAACGCGGTGGTTGTGTCAATGTTCACTGTGAAGGGCAGAATTTCACCAAACTTATTATAATCTTCTGACATGTATGTCTTGTTCTCGACTCCCACGATGTTTCTTTTCCCTGAAAGAACTATGTGACGCTTTGGCTCATCGGATGAGCTCGTTTGCTTACGTTTTCTTTTCTTCGGTCTAGAGGACATGTCCTTCACATCGAAAATCTGAGCCACAACATTGGCTAGGACGAATGGTTCCTCTCTGTAACCAAGATTGTTGAGATCCACTGTTATCATTCCGTACAGCTTATCTACCTTTACCCCTACTCCATCCAGCTTGACCCATTTGCACCGAAACAAAGAGATCTTAAAAGGAGGTCCATATATAGTCAAGTCCTAATATATCCTCTATGTAACCATAATATATGTCATTTTCCCCATCGTTGTTTGTTGCATCAATGTGGACACCACTGTTTTGGCTGGTGCTATGTTTATCTTGGACGATCCTGTAGAAGGTATTTCCATTTATCTCGTACCCTTGTGATGGGGATATGCCCATAGGGGGTGGGTCGCCAGTCCCACTCGCCGTGAAGACGAAGGCCCAGGTGGACTGCCAGTCGCCCAAGCGACTGGGCCCAAAGGCGACTGGGCCGCGATCCTAAGGAGAAGATCTGTAGCGACTTGGATTAGAAGATTACTTGCTAGGGGGTTAACGAATCCCGGATTAATAGCAACGAATATGATTTGGAGTTATCGC
>NC_061508.1:316479955-316769787 GCF_022539505.1 Lolium rigidum | reverse complement strand
TAATCTTCCAAGCCCATCCCGATCGCGGCCCACCTCCTCGATTTGGCCAAAATCGGTGATAACAGACTTCATCTCTTGATGTTACTTGATATACACTTTCCGCGCCTAGCTGAAAGGCGTTAAAGAAAAGCGCTTATGGGAGACAACCCATGTTTTTACTACAGTATTTTTGTTTTATATTTGAGTCTTGGAAGTTGTTTACTACTGTAGCAACCTCTCCTTATCTTAGTTTTGTGTTTTGTTGTGCCAAGTAAAGTCTTTGATAGTAAAGTAAATACTAGATTTGGATTATCGCGCAGAAACAGATTTCTTTGCTGTCACGAATCTGGGTCTAATTCTCTGTAGGTAACTCAGAAAATTAAGCCAATTTACGTGAGTGATCCTCAGATATGTACGCAACTTTCATTAAATTTGGGCATTTTCATTTGAGCAAGTATGGTGCCTTAATAAAATCCATCTTTACGGACTGTTCTGTTTTGACAGATTCTGCCTTTTATTTCGCATTGCCTCTTTTGCTATGTTGGATGAATTTCTTTGATCCATTAATGTCCAGTAGCTTTATGCAATGTCCAGAAGTGTTAAGAATGATTGTGTCACCTCTGAACATGTTAATTTTTATTGTGCACTAACCCTCTAATGAGTTGTTTCGAGTTTGGTGTGGAGGAAGTTTTCAAGGATCAAGAGAGGAGTATGATGCAATATGATCAAGGAGAGTGAAAGCTCTAAGCTTGGGGATGCCCCGGTGGTTCACCCCTGCATATTCTAAGAAGACTCAAGCGTCTAAGCTTGGGGATGCCCAAGGCATCCCCTTCTTCATCGACAACATTATCAGGTTCCTTTTAAACGGAAGGCCCTAGGCCCGGCTTTATATATAAAGCCATCACGGCAACCACATAGTAGCGATACAACTCACACCACAAACTGGTACCTCAAAGTGCTGATAACATAGTACAAATACGCCAAGTCTGGTGCCTGATACAAGCACAAAGATACAAGCATAAAGATGCAAGGAGACTAAAGAACGAAGAGCGGCATGAAGACGTCAACGGCGTCCGCGTCCTTCATCCCGAATCCGCGCATGTAGCCTCCTAGGCTCGTCCAGCGCCGCGTCCAACAGTGGTCGGTCCCTCCGTCTGACCAGTACCCTCCAGCTCTGCATGTAGATAAACATTTTGAAGATGGCGTCAGCCGGGCTGGAGATGAGAGAGCCCTCGATGGCTAGCTTGTTGCGAATGTTCCAGAGCGCCCAACATTGCGCAGCGAAAGTAAACCAAGCTATCCTACGGAGTCTACCCGACAGGCCGTTGGCAATGGCGACAAAGTCCGCAGCCCTCGCTGGGTTCCATGAGCAGGAGAGGAGCTCCCCGATTCCTGCCCACATGAAGACGGCCATGTGGCAAGTGAAGAAAATGTGGTCACAAGTTTCCCATTCACCACATAAGGCACATCGCCCGTTCGATGGCCCGTGCCGCTTGACAAGTTGATCCCCGGAGGGGAGCCTCCCCCGGACTAGCTGCCAGAGGAAGACTCGGATTTTTGGAGGTACCCTAGTGCGCCAAATATCCTTGAAGTGCGTAATCGTCCCGCCCCGGGACAGTTTGGAGTACATCGAGGAGGTGGAGTACTCTCCGGAAGGCTCCAGTGCCCATCTAACCACATCCGCGCCCTCGGCGGCAGGCGATAGGTCGAAGATCCTACAGAGGTTGTCCCACTCGACCCTCTCAGCAAGGCCAAAGGTGCGCCTGAAGCGAATCGTCCAGCCATCATTGGACCTAACCCCTTCCACGGTCGCAAAATGGTTGTCGCAGCATGCGAAAAGACGAGGGAAGGTAAAGCGAAGGGGCCCCGTGCCCGTCCACCAATCCAGCCAGAAGTAGGTCCTCCGCCCACTGCGAACCTGGTGCTTCGCTCCCAACTTGAAGTACCATTTGATCTTCTGGATGGCGTTCCAGAACTGTGAACCTTTGGTGGGAACTGCCGGGGAGAAAAGGTCGTGGTCCCCCAGGTACTTGGCCCGAAGAAGGTCTGCCCATAGGCCTTCCTCGTTTTGATAGATCTTCCAAATCCATTTCAACATGAGGGCGATGTTCATGAACTTGGTGTTGAGGATCCCCAATCCTCCAAACGCCCGAGGTTTGCACACCGTGGCCCAGTCCACCATGTGGTACTTCCGCTTGGGACCCGCTCCTTCCCAAAAGAAGCGGGAGCGGTGTTTGTCCATTACAGCGTGGGTCGTGTCATGCAGCAAGTAAAGACCCATAGCAAAGAGCGGTAGGCTGGAAAGGCAAGAGTTGGTGAGCTCCAGCCTACCAGCGGCAGCAAGGAAAAGACCTTGCCAGGGCTCTACCCTGTGGCCAACCTTCTCAGTAAGGAAGTTCCAGTCAGCCACCGAGAGGGGGCGGTCGGCCGACGGAAGGCCGAGGTAGTGAAACGGCGGGCTCCCGGCCTGCGGTTAAGAGCGTCGGCCACTCTTTGACGCTCCGGATCGTCGACCCCGATCCACGACGGCTTCGCTCTTAGCGAAGTTGATCTTAAGGCCTGACATGTTCTCAAAGCGGAGCAGCAGGAACTTAAGATTGGCCAACCCGGCATCAGAAGGTTCGATCAGAATCAAGGTGTCATCCGCATATTGAAGATGGGTTATCCCCCCAGGGATTAGGTGAGGCACCACACCCTTGAGATGCCCAGAGCTGGTGGCTCTGGCGATGATAGCCGCCAGGGAATCCACCATGAAGTCGAACAGGATCGGGGAGAGAGGGTCCCCTTGTCTCACACCCCGAGCGTTCCGGAAGTTCTCCCCAATAACCCCGTTCACGTTGACCGCAGTATGGCCACCCGAGACCAGCTGCATAAGCCGATGAACAATCATGGGGGAGAAGCCCTTTCTCAGCGAGAACTTCACGAAGGAAATCCCAGGCTGACTTGATCAAAGGCTTTCTCGAAGTCAAGCTTGAGGAGTAGGCCCTTGAGTTTCTTAACCCTCAACTCATGGGCGATCTCGTGGAGGGCGAGCACACCCTCGTGCAGGCACCTCCCTTTGATGAAGGCCGATTGGCTGCGGTCAATGGTCCTATGCGCAAGGGGGGCGAGTCGGGTAGCGTAAGCCTTGGCAATGAATTTAAAAATAACGTTGATAAGAGCAATAGGCCTAAACTGCTTGATGGTGTCTGCTCCTTGAACTTTCGGGATAAGAGAGATGACTCCCTGAAACTATATTTTTATTCCGTCACATCTTATGTGCTTTGCTTGGAGCGTCGGTTTGTTTTTGTTTTTGTTTTGTTTGAATAAAATGGATCCTAGCATTCGTCGTATGGGAGAGAGACACGCTCCGTTGTAGCATATGGACAAGTATGTCCTTAGGCTTTACTCATAGTATTCATGGCGAAGTTTCTTCTTCGTTAAATTGTTATATGGTTGGAATTGGAAAATGCTACATGTAGTAATTCTAAAATGTCTTGGATAATTTGATACTTGGCAATTGTTGTGCTCATGTTTAAGCTCTTGCATCATATAATTTGCACCCATTAATGAAGAAACACTTAGAGCTTGCTAATTTGGTTTGCATATTTGGTTTCTCTAGAGTCTAGATAATATCTAGTATTGAGTTTTGAACAACAAGGAAGACGGTGTAGAGTCTTATAATGTTTACAATATGTCTTTTATGTGAGTTTTGCTGCACCGTTCATCCTTGTGTTTGTTTCAAATAACCTTGCTAGCCTAAACCTTGTATCGAGAGGGAATACTTCTCATGCATCCAAAATCCTTGAGCCAACCACTATGCCATTTGTGTCCACCATACCTACCTACTACATGGTATTTATCCGCCATTCCAAAGTAAATTGCTTGAGTGCTACCTTTAAAATTCCATCATTCACCTTTGCAATATATAGCTCATGGGACAAATAGCTTAAAAACTATTGTGGTATTGAATATGTACTTATGCACTTTATCTCTTATTAAGTTGCTTGTTGTGCGATAACCATGTTTCTGGGGACGCCATCAACTACCCTTTGTTGAATATCATGTGAGTTGCTATGCATGTCCGTCTTGTCTGAAGTAAGATAGATCTACCACCTTAATGGTTGGAGCATGCATATTGTTAGAGAAGAACATTGGGCCGCTAACTAAAGCCATGATTCATGGTGGAAGTTTCAGTTTTGGACATATATCCTCAATCTCATATGAGAATAATAATTGTTGCCACATGCTTATGCATTAAAGAGGAGTCCATTATCTGTTGTCCATGTTGTCCCGGTATGGATGTCTAAGTTGAGAATAATCAAAAGCGAGAAATCCAAAATGTGAGCTTTCTCCTTAGACCTTTGTACAGGCGGCATGGAGGTACCCCATTGTGACACTTGGTTAAAACATGTGTATTGCGATGATCCGGAAGTCCAAGCTAATTAGGACAAGGTGCGGGCACTATTAGTATACTATGCATGAGACTTGCAACTTGTAAGATATAATTTACATAACTCATATACTTTATTACTACCGTTGACAAAATTGTTTCATGTTTTCAAAATAAAAGCTCTAGCACAAATATAGCAATCGATGCTTTCCTCTTTGAAGGACCATTCTTTTTACTTTTATGTTGAGTCAGTTCACCTATCTCTCTCCACCTCAAGAAGCAAACACTTGTGTGAACTGTGCATTGATTCCTACATCTAATCCTTTGTTACAGCAAGCCGGTGAGATTGACAACCTCACTGTTTCGTTGGGGCAAAGTACTTTGGTTGTGTTGTGCAGGTTCCACGTTGGCGCCGGAATCCCTGGTGTTGCGCCGCACTACATCCCGCCGCCATCAACCTTCAACGTGCTTCTTGGCTCCTCCTGGTTCGATAAACCTTGGTTTCTTTCTGAGGGAAAACTTGCTGCTGTGCGCATCATACCTTCCTCTTGGGGTTCCCAACGAACGTGTGAGTTACACGCCATCAGAGGGCGAGCCGAAGTCATAGCTATGATATTCTTCTGGCTGAGGCAAGTTAGACGCTGCACCTCATCTCGAAGATCCTCCTCAGATAAATCGGTTGGGTTGACCCTCGATTTGTCCGTTACACCAGTGTACAGCCAGAGTTGATGAACCCTTGACATCACTGGCTGCACCCGATGCTTCAGGAACACCGAGACCACTTCAGTGCCACACATCGTCTGACCCCCTGTATTCTTTAGATCCAAGACCTTTTCATACAGTTGATCAGCTATTGCGCTTTCTTCGGCAGCCAGAGTGTTTTGCCAGGATTTCTTCGGCACGGCAGCAAGAACGTCTTCAAATGGTGGCAGATTGGAGAGCTGTCCTAATGCTGGTATGTCCCGAAGATAAAACCACTTCTGTCGCTAGCCTTGGACTGACTCCCTCATCGGGAAGTTGAAGTAATTAACCTCCTTCTTGACGACGAAGCCGATGCCGCCAACCACAGGAGGGCCATCATTGCCATTATGGCGCTTGACATAGAAAATCTTCGTCCACAAACCCCAGTGGGGGTCGATGCCAAGGAAAGCCTCACACAAGGTGATAAAGATCGAGAGACGAAGAATGGAATTGGGAGTCGGCTGCCAGAGCTGAATCCCGTAGAAAAAGAGGAGAGAACGGAGAAATTCATGGGCAGGAAGAGAAAGCCCGTGATACTGAAAGGCAGTGAACATGACAGTAAAACCTTTCGGAGGCCTTGGGCGAGAGGCGGAACCTGGATGAGCAAAGTCAGATTCAGCAGACGAGATGAGGCTGAGCGACCTCATCTTGTTCTCCTCACGCTTGGAGACGGGCGGTGGACGCGGTCCAGTCAAGACTGACTTTGGCTACGCCTGCAGTAGCACTGGAGCCGGCGGATCCCTTCTTCTTGCCCATGGTCGCTGAGACCTCGTAGAAGCAGAGGCAATGGCGAGGAGGAGGCAAGGAAAAAAGATGAGCAATATGGAGGCGTAAAAAGTGAAAACATGAAAAGATCCCCCATTTATAACAAGGAATCACTGGGGATCGTGGCCGTTACTTTGGCATCGTGGGAAGATGGGAGAGAATCCAATCATACACGTGTCAAAAAGAGTGGTAAACCGGTGGCCCATTACTCCCACTACGTGCGGAAATCGAGGAGGCGCCTCGGTCAATGCGCAAGGACTAGTCTTTTCCTAACTGACCGTGCAGAAGTAGGGTGGGCTCGTCAGGCCACGTCCTATCAATCGAACCCCTGCAGTGACCATGTCATTGATGATGTCATCAAAAGTATCAGTTCCTCGTGAAGCATCCGAACAAGTTTATACCATTCGAGTAGTACAACTTGAGTCTACACACGGTTGCAAGGATCCGTGCCTAGACTCGGGGGCTACGCCCATCGGGAGCGCTGGACGCACACCCGATAAAAATTATGGACTCGAAGGATTCAGAAGACCCAGAATCATGCCCGTAAACTTGATTCTGAAGTAGAGTAACGTTGTTTTGCCATCAACAGTTAACCAGTATCGATTCATCCAGTGAGACTGGGCGTGTTACTCAAATCCCTTACGTATCATCAGTTGGCATGACTTTACTCGAAGTTATTGAAGACCCGATATGCAAAAGATGTCGGATGATTTTGACAGTCTGTAAAGGCATCGACAAAAAAACATTTGAGTAGTTACAACTTGAGTCTACACACGGTTGCAAGCATCCGTGCCTAGACTCGGGGGCTACTCCCATCGGGAGCGCTGGATGCGCACCCAATAAAAGTGAGCTTTCTATTTTAAAAAAAGATCAAGATCTTCCGGCAATTATGGACATTCGACAGAAGACAACTTTAGTCCATGCCCGAAGCTTTACCTCGGCTAGTCACTCGGTGGCTAATGATGTGGGCATTACCCTTCAGGTAACTCATATTATGTTACCTCTTACATCCCAACCAGGGGCCCATGAAGATCATCTACCGCCCAAGGTGGGCCGCTACGTCGGTTCCGAAGAAATATACTTGATGAACAATGCAAGAAGACGAAGAATAAGGAAAGTCTAGACGTAGAACTCTTTGTAAACTAGTCGAACCCGGAGAGAACTCTCAAGACCCGGCTCACAATATAAGGGCCAGGAGAGGGTCTGCCGAGAGACACACAATCAACATAGCCAGAATCACCGCAAGTCTAGAGCTAGGTCATAATAAATCTTAGCTACTCGACAAGATCTTAGTCTTAACCTTCGGCTACCCCATTGTAACCCGATAGTTTCAATAATCAAGACCAGACAAGCAGGAAGTAAGTGTTTTACCTCATCGAGGGCCCCGAATCTGGATAAATCTCTTTCCCCGTTTGTTTGGTATCCGATGTCTCGTGTCAGCCTGCAGGATTCCATCAACCCTAAGACCCAAAGGGTGGGCATTGCCGAGGAGTACCCTCGACAAGGTCTTTCCAATAGGGTAGCTCCAAAAATATAGATTTCTTCTTCCACATGGGTGCGTGTCCGGTAGCGATGTCATTCGGAACAGATTGACCGCCAAGACCATTTCCAAAGATTACTTTTATGTCCTTGACCATATCAAGTAAGCATCACCAGTACGGAGGTCAGGCTTCTCCCGGTGATCTGCCTCACCTCCGAAATGCTTGCCTTTATTTCTGATGGGGTGCCTCTTTGGAAGAAATCGACGATGCCCCAGGTACACAACCTTCTTACGTTTGTCCAAATATACACCTTCTTTCTCATCTAAACAATGCGTGCATGCATTGTATCCCTTGTGTGTCTGTCCTGAAAGGTTACTAAGAGCAAACCAATCATTGATGGTCATGAAAAGCAACGCTCGTAGGTCAAATGGGTCCTATTTGTGCTCATCTCACGCATGTACACCTGGTTTAGCCCACAACTATAAGAGTTCTTCAAATAATGGTCTTAGGTACACATCAATGTTGTTGCCGGGTTGCTTTGGGCCTTGGATGAGCACTTGCATCATAATGAATTTCTGATTCATGCACAACCAAGGCGGAAGGTTATAGATACATTGAGTTACATGCTAGGTGCTATGGCTGCAGCTCTGCTCCCCAAAAGGATTCATGCCATCTGTATTTAGACCAAACCTTAAGTTCCTCGCGTCACCTACAAAGTCAGGGAACTCTCTATAGATTTTTCTCCACTGCGACCCATCAGCGGGGTGTCTCACCATCTCGTCTTTCTTACAGTCTCCTTTGTTCCATCACAAAAACCTGCCATGCTCTTTGTTTATGAACAGACATTTCAACCGTGGTATTATAGGAGCATACCACATAACCTTGGCAGGAACCCTCTTCCTAGGGGGCTCGCCCTCAATATCATTAGGGTCATCTCGCCTGACCTTATACCGCAGTCACGAGTGCATACCGGACATTTTTCCAAATTTTCGTACTCCTCACCGCGGTAGAGGATGCAGTCATTAATGTATGCATGTATCTTTGCAATTCGTTATCCTTTGGAAGATTCTTCTTCATTATTTTCAATAACTTCTCAAATACCTCCTCTCCTGCTGTAGTTCCTCAAAAAAAAAAACTTCTCAAATACCTTGTCACATATACCAGCCTTTGCCTTCCATTCCAGCAACTCTAGTGTGGTACCGAGCTTTGTGTTGCCATCTTCGCAATTTGGGTACAACTTTTTTTGTGATCCTCTAACATGCCCTTTAACTTTCTCTTCTCGTTTGCACTTTCTGCTTCTCTGTGTGCATCAGCGGTGGCCCGACGAAGATCATCATCAACAGGCTCATCTGATGCCTATTCATCTTCAGCTTCCCCTGCCTATTCATCTTCATCATGCCCCATTGCAGTATCACCGTAGTTAGGGTACATATCATCATCCTCTTCTTCTTCATTGTCTTCCATCATAACCCCTATTTCTCCATGCTTGGTCCAACAATTATAGCTGGGCATGAAATCTTTCCAAAGCAGGTGGGAGTAAAGGACTTTCCATTTACGGTATTGCTTTAAGCTCCGACAATCAACACATGGACAACACATAAAACCATCCGCCTGTGGGTTTTCCTCAGCCACACGGAGAAAATCTTTCAGGCCTGCAGTGAACTAGGGTAGGCGTCGGTCAACGTACATCCATTACCGCCAGTTCATCTACATCATATAATTAAGTTTATCAAAAAACCATTACCAAACATCATAAATAGTGAAATGACCACTGTACAAATGAAAGGGTAAATTTGCTTACCTTGATCGAGGAGAATAAAGAGGAGAAAGCTTAAGTATCGCTCCGACACCTCATATCATGTTTGTTTTGTGTAAAACCAAGCGGCATTATTCTCTCAGACATTTCATCGGGCACCTCATGTGCATGGGAAAGAAAAGTAAACAAGCACACAACCCTCACACCTTCCACCAAGAAAAAATAGAGAGAGGGCTGGCTGGAGTGAGCTGAATTTATAGGCAAAAAGGGGGGCTTTAGCACCGGTTCGTGACATGAACCAGTGCTAATGTTTACCTTTAGCACCGGTTCATGTCACGAACCGGTGCTAAAGGTTTCGTGTATGCCATGTTCCCGGCGACAAACCTTTAGTACCGGTTTGTGTCATGAACCGGTGCTAAAGATCCCGCACGAACCAGTGCTAAAGCTCTGCTGGTCCCCTTCGACGGCCTGGCCGCACGAACCGGTGCTAATGCAACCTTTAGTATGGGTTCATAGCACAACCGGTGCTAATGCTCTTTGGAGCCAAAACCAAAGCCATGTTTTCTACTAGTGAACATGCCATCTCATTCCGCTACTGCAGGGGATAGAGCCCCGCCTCTAATCCTAGCTCCACCAATGCTGCCATGGGGTAGATAGCACTACCTTCTAAATTGAGGCATATCCGACCTTGGTGAGGAGGTTGGACGGGATAGAAGAGGCGACATTGTTGAGGCTTGTCGTGGTTGGGGAGGATGGGGAGGAGCAGTGGTATGGATCTGGTGGGAAAGAGACAATGTCATACATGGTATGAGGTGGAAAAAATTCCACATAATCCCCACAAGTTTTGGGTTAGGGACACTAACCCCCCTAACTATTAAGTGGGGCAAAACACCCCCTAACTATACAAAACCGTGCAATTAACCCCCCTAGCTGCTAATTGCTGGTTTTGAAGGTTGTTTTGTGCCACGCTAGCAGGTTGCGTCACGCTGGCACCGCACCGCACCGATCCGCACCTCATCAGGTTGAGCCGCACCGCACCACACTCCACCCGCACTCCTCCCCGCACTCCACCCACCGCGTCCCCGCATTGACCTCCTTCCCTGCGTTCTTCCTCCACCCGCCGCAGATGAAAATCCAGTCGAATCCTCCACCTCCTCGTCGATTCGTGGGCGTCATCGGCCAATTCGGCCACGCCGTCCGCCGATTCGTCGCCACAGCAGCCTGCCGGCACATCCTGTCTGATTCGTCTCCCACAGCAGCCCGTCGGCACATCGTTAGCCGATTCGTCGCCACAGCAGCCCGCCGACACAACCTCTCTGATTCGTCGCCACAGCAGCCCGCCGGCACATCCTCTCCTTCGTCGCCACAGCAGCCCGCTGGCACATCCTTTCCTTCGTCGCCACAGTAGCCCGTCGGCCTATACCACATCAGCCCAGCGATGGAGCTTCTTCGTCGCCTGTACCTGCAGCCGTCGTCGAAAGAAGGGCAAGAGATGGAGGAAGCGGTGGCGGCTCTGATGGATATGGCGGGGGTGGAGCAGGAGGAGATGTTTGCTCCTCGGTCCATGCTCGATATGAAGCGTCTGGGGTGGCGTGCAGGCGCAGATGTATGGAGCTTGTCATCCGCTGGGATTCCGAGTTCAAGGTGCGGCATTTGGTGGAGATGTCGCTGCATATCATTGCTGCATACAGAGACGGTGCTGCCAAGGCCGGCGGTGAACCGGAGCACATGTCAGGTTCATACATGGGAAGGGTATAGATGAGTCATGTTCATGAAGCATCGCCAGGTTCACTGGATCTTACCTGCTCGTCGACGAATTACTGGTTCCACCTCCGTTGTGATGGTCCTCCTCCGTCGTTCTGGTCCTCCTCCGCCGCTGTCTCGAGATGGAGACGTACCTGTAGGGACAAAACAAGGATGAGGACGATGGACAAGGTAGAGCGCCGATGGCGCATCGCGGTGACGATTTCACCTCGTCACGTCGTCGGCGTCGTCGGGAGCAACCGCCGTTCTGCCGCTGCGGGATGGCGCTCCTTTCCGCACGGCGTGGGATGAGGCGTGATTGCGAGCAGTGATTGCCAGGTGCAATTTCAGGTGCGGCTCGACCAGCTTCAGGTCCGGTGCGGCTCAACTATCTTCCAGCGTGGCCTAAACCAGATGGTGACATGGCGCAAAACCACCTTCAAAACCAGCAATTAGCAACCAGGGGGTTAATTGCCCGGTTTTGTGTAGTTAGGGGGGGGGGGTGTTTTGCCCCACTTCATACTTAGGGGGGGGGGGGGGTTAGTGTCCCTAACCCAAAACTTGTGGGGGTTATGTGGACTTTTTTCGTATGAGGTGGGTCTGGTGTAGGTGGTGAGGAAAAGTGACTTGTATGAGTGTTAATTTACATGTGGTGTGAAAATACCTATAAGACTTATTTGGCGGTGCATAGCCAGGCACCTAGGTAGATTACTATTTTGATTTCAATATCAAATACATAAATCCATGAGTTTTCGGGTTATTATTTCATACACTGTAACATGTAACATACATTTGAGGTAGAAAAGAAGTAGTAATCTAGCGGTTTAGTTTGTACTCTAGATGTTTCTATAAATTTTCTTACATAATGGTACACTACATAGGCCATGTTAAGATACTTGTAAGAATGTATCATAGATATGTCCACCAAAATATTAAAGATATTTAAATATGGCAACGTATACTGTGCATCCGGCCAGATCGTGTATCCCTGCATCCGTTCGTTTTGGGCCACGCGATTAAAATCAAGGGAGCTAGCTTAGTCTGCATCATTTTTATCAAAAAGACGCCCACTCACCAGGACTCCACCCGGTAGCTGAAGTTTTGGTTTTTGCAGAAAGCCCCCCGACCCTCAACTAGATCGTGCCCACCTTGATGCCATCCGAACGGCGGCCGGCGGTAAACCCTGGGCGAACGGCGGCCAACGGTGAACCCTAGGCGAATGCCGCGCTTCTCTTCTCCATAGCAGTTGCGACCTTGCTGCCTACCAACGGCGAGGAGACCACGGGTGTCGTCTTCCTCAACCTGCTCCGCGCGTGCGACATTAAGGTCCGTGGCTTCTTCGACATTCTCCGCAAGAACCTCTCCGCTGGCCCAGGGAGTCGACGAGCGCTTCCACGCCGCCGCTGCCGCCGCCGACGGCGAGCTGCTGCTAGAAGTGGAGCCAAGGGAGGCAGCAAGGCGAGATGTAACCGCTGGAGGTTGTGCACCATGGAAAAAAAATCGCTGAGCTCGACTTCCGGCCCGACGGCATCCCATCGCCGGTGCAGGAGACGACCTGTCGACCTCAAGCTCTCAAAGGCTCCCCTGGGTCCTGACCAGGACAACCAGAAGAAGCAAGAGTGGTATTAATCTGATTTTGTTCCAACTCTGCCCAAATTGCTTCTGGATGCGTGAGATTAAACTGAATTTGTGTACCAATTCAGTTGCAGGTTTTGATGAATGACGTTGGTCTGGTGATGGTCTGTGAAAGTTGACTGTGCTTTAGTGGAATCATCGTTCCAGAAAAGGGCTGTCATGTGTACATACCATTAACACACAAGTTAGCTTATTATTCTGTGATGTGCTTCCTGAAATTTGAGCGATCAGACGAGTTAGCGAGACCTATATTAGAAAAAGGGTGTGTGTGATGTATGCTGCTGTAAATGATTGTAACCACATTGTTCTGTTCATGAATAAAGTTCTCTCTGTGAGTTGTGAGAAATTCTATACACAACTTTGTTATGTTTTGAGTTCAGTGGTAGGTTCCCAGCCTGCTATTCTAAACTGTCATCATTTAATTCGAATGATATTCCAATAGCTCCATACCAAAACCTGAAGGCCACATGATACATACTATTTCTGCTGCTACTCTACTCAGCAGGTACCAAAATCACATAAATATAGGAAGCCAAATTGACGAAAGAAACTAAAGGGAAGCTAGTTTGAAAAACACAACCATCATCCAGTACATGACTTCAGTACAACAACGTGTAAAGAATAACACAGATAAAATCATCGATGCACACTCAGTTTTAGTACATCAACTTGGTCAAATTTGATATCAGGAGGCACCATTTGATTGCTGATCCTGCACAATCCCGCTCATTTTCACTTGAGTTTTGCTTGGACAATTACGAGTATCATGAAATACTATCTGCTTGCACGTCTTGCACAACCGTTTGACCTTCACCTTCACTTCTTTGTCCTTTTTCTTATTCTCCTCCTTGGTTTCCTTCCCTCTCTTTATTCTTTTGCATCTACCCACAGTATGAACATCAGTCGGAGGATGTATATTAATTTCTGTAGGAATATTGCAACCAATAAAAGCCTCATATTCCTCTTGCCTAGTGTTCTTGGTAGCTACAGGGACCATTTGGTCCAGAGGCGCCTCAATGTTGAACACACTTGATGTTAAGAAGTCTAAACCTTCATTTGAGTGCACTGCCTTTTGAATCAGATCTTCCATCTTATCGCGTATAGTTGAAACTTTCTTTCTCGTGGCCACATCCATTGAATTCATGGGCTTTTCTTCTAGCAGGTTTCCTTGTTCATCATAAACACTCTCCCTGCAATAAAAAAAATATTTTACCCATACGACTTCTGAACAAATAAGAAATTAATCGTATGCATTATTTTTCACCTTTTGCATCTTTTCTGCCATCTTTTCAGAAGGTAGTAACTCGGAAGCTCGTCTTCGTTTTCAATCCTCAACACTTGGATAATATGGCGGCATGGAATTCCGTTTGACTCAAATAACTTGCACGAACAATTTGCTATCATGGTTGTCGTGTCATAACATACCTCCCTAACCTTACCAGCCCCACCTCTCATGCTCACAATTTTTACCCCATCACCTTGTGTAATACCCTGAACACAACAATGGTCTCTAGCGATAATAATTTGTTGCTGAAATTTCACAAACACCTCATATGTAAATACCTCACTGCCTTGTTTCTCCATCTTCCATGGTGTCAATAATTGTGGGGTGGTATGTATGCTTCTATTGTCTGCCATCAATTCCTCCTGACGCTGGCATTCTAAAGCTGTATCAAACCTAAGCCAAAACTCAACAAGAGCGAGCCTGCGATGAATGAAACGGTTGAAAAAGGAATTTGCACTTTCAGACCTTGAAGTGGTTCGAAGAATGCCTGCCAAAGATATATCCATAAAGTAGGCGGGTATCCATTTATCTCTAATGTCAAACCTCTTAGTCAACCACTCATTCTTCTCCAAACCAAAATCTGTAATGATGGATCTCCATTGTGACTCAAATTCAGCCACAGTATCTGAACCCCAAACACATGAGTTCATCCTCTTCCAAAATTGAGGTTCTTCTCTAATTAAAGGACCGATTTTTTCAGGCAGCTTATCCATTATATGCCACATGCAAAACCTGTGCACGATATCTGGAAAAACCTTGTCAATAGCAATCTTTATGCTACCGGCTTCATCGGTTATGATAAGTCTAGGTGCTACCCCTCCCATTGCTTTTAGGAAGGTTTGAAATAACCAAATGTATGACTCATTCTTCTCATTTGCTAAGAATGCAGCACCGAAAAATACACTTTGTAAGTGATGATTTACTCCTGTAAATGGTGCAAAGATCATGTTGTACTGATTAGTGGTGTATGTAGAATCAAATGATACCACATCACCAAAGTGACTGTAGTTCTTCCTGCTTGTAGCATCCGCCCAGAACACATGCATCAACTTTCCCTCGTCATTCACCTCAAAATCATAAAAGAAGGCTGAGTTCACTTCCTGCTTTCTAGCTAGCTGGGCCACAAACATTTGAGCATCAGCATTTTTGATTTTATATCTAAGGTCGCGGTAGTAATTCTGAATGTCCCTCTTTGTGCACCCAACATTTGCAAAAGTACCCTCGCTAACATGGAGTAGCCTGTATGCCTGGGAGGTGCCAATGCTTGCCTTGTGACATGAAAACAGAGTATTCTTTGCTCTCTCACTAACTCTACGATTCGATCTGATCAAGTGACGCTTATCAGGTGACACAAGACCATGAATATGGTGCTCAACCCATGATTCTATCTTGTAGGTATTCTCCCCACAAAGTTTGACAAAGATATGTGCATCACAACCGCACCGTGTGTCTGTCTGCTTACGCCTTTTCTCCGAGGGATCATGACTCACTCTACTATTTTTGGACTTGAATCCTTCCCTGTTACACATAAATCGCTTAGTCCGAACCACCTCATTCTTAATCTTTTTCTGTTGACCAATACGGACTCCAAAACCCACGTGGTGTGCATATGCCTTGTAGAACTCCTCCACTGCCTCTAGTCCTTCAAATGTCATACCTACTTTTGGCTTCAAATGCTCTTCACATTGAGGTGTAAAGGATGAACACTACAGTATAAAAATTAATTCTTATAAGCACTTGTCTGCATAGTTCGTTAAACTGGACATTAGTGAAAAGTCATGAACTTACAAACAAAGGCGTGCTTGCATTCTTTTGGGGTGTACTGAATCTTCTCTCATCAATCTGCATGGGCAAGCTATTGTTTGGCTCCATATTCCTGCGCACATGCAGTTATAATGATGCACATGATTAGCTTTTCACACTGCAAACACACATGCAAAACAAAGAGCTGGCTGAATATTCTTGTGTGTTACCTGAAACTTGTGGTGTCGCTGATTGCTACTGGTTTCATGGCACTTGTTGCTCCCTCACTGAATGTTACCGGTTCCATGGCATTTGTTGTTCCGTCGTAATTGGTTGACATTGGATCAAAGATTGCCTAACGCTGCACTAGTTTCCAAGATCACGTGAGACAGGGAAGAAAGGAGTTGGATATAGATAGGAATTTACATGCGTGCATGGGCCACCTGCCGACGGACGCCAGAGGCCAGACTGCATCAGCTTGCGTTCGACGACTGCAGTTAGACTCAAGATCGCATCTGCTATGGAGAAGAGAAGCGCGGCGTTCGCCTAGGGTTCACCGCGGGCCGCCGTTCGGATGGCATCAAGGTGGGCACGATCTAGTCGAGGGTCCAGGGGGCTTTCTACAAAAACCAAAACTTCAGCTATCGGGTGGAGTCGTGATGAGTGGGCGTCTTTTTGAAAAAATGATGCAGATTAAGCTAGCTCCCTTGATTTTGATCGCGTGGCCGAAAGCGAACGGATGCAGGGATACATGATCTGGCCGGATACACAGGATACGTTGCCTTCAAATATTAATACATATGCAAAAAAATAAGGAGGCGTGCAATTTTGTCAAATATCAACATGTATACCATAGAAAAGCAACATTGTTTGTTTTAAAAATACATTGTATTAAACACACGCTAAGTGCATATGAATATACATTACAATAAAACGAATGGAAAATTGATGTTAATAACATTTTAATGTAGTCAATTGTGCTAACTTTGTAATGGGAAAGCTATACACTCATTAAGACTTGAGTAAAATTAAAATTAAGTTATAAGGAAGTATAAAATTTTAGTGTAAATAATATTTGTTTAACTATCCGTGAGACCAAAATTTTCTTTTATATTTTTGGTTTATTGGATCAAGGAAAATGAGTTACACTTTTACACCCCTGTCCTAAATAGACTAACCCATCATGTGTGCTGATCGACATCAATGAATTTTGTCGGCATACAAGCTTTTCACAAGGAATGGAACAATTAAAATGCAAATACTTTTCCACCAATCAATTAAATAATATTCAACACATGCTACATACCAGTCAAAGAAATCAACTTGGAGGTTTCTGGTGTCTATTAATAATGTCAACAGAATCATGGCAAGACCCATGAAAAACAACCGAAGGTTTGAATTTATGTGAGATAGTGAGCATGAACATGAAGTCATGGGATCCGTATACAATAAATCCAGATGCAGGAGAAGTCATTTGTTGTCACACTTCCTATATATGAACAATCTTTTCATTCAACTTTCAGAGGCTCAAAGGTATAAGTTGATTTACCTATGGTCAGCAAGTGCCATATGATTATTCGAGAACACAGTTGATCAATCCAAAAAGCGACATGTTTTTTATTACATAAACATATCATTTTTTTTCTCATCACATGCTCTATCTAAATGTATGATTACAAGTGTTGCTTCATCTTCATGAGATATTTAAACAACTACTAGTTTTAATAGGATTTTATCACTTTTATTTTCTTTTATGTGTGTAGGTGTTCTGAACGTATATGGACAAAGCACGAGGAAATGAGCCAAAGAGAGGCAATATGGAGGAGAGTGAATAGAATGAACTCGGCGGCATTTGATCCCGCATCAAGTCGGCATTCCATTGGTCCAGCTAGATGTGTGGGGTTCATTGCTAAAGTTGTCTTCCCGTATAGTACAGTCTAAAAAATAGAACAGAATACAACATGTGAGGGGTCCTTACTGGAGAGAATTAATTACTTGATGGACCAAGATCAGGGAATTAATTGCTTCTTGGCAGTCGATCAGCGGTTCCCTGCCCACATCCCACAGGACAGGAACTGCTGCCTGGAGATCTCCACGCCACGAGCGAGAACGCGCTCTTGCTGCCAGAAGCCGAAGAGAGGAACACGACCCTTTTCTCCGGCTGCGCGTCCAGACATGCCAAGCATTCATGCCGATTCCCGTCAACACCCTGGGCGTCGGGCAAATGGGTATGCAGACTCCGCCGGCGAGTGCCTTCAGGGCCGTAGGCTCCAGCCAGTCTCGTCCATGTCCTTGAACGGCGGCAGGTTTCGGTAGCTGTCCGGTAGGTTGAGGAAGACAACAAGGTCACTAGCCGCTGAGGCGAAGAAGAAGTATGCGGAGAGGGCGAGCTCGATCGGTGGCGACGTGAGCGCGTCAGCGCCTGTCATGCCGCCCGCCGCCGTCCGCGCATAGTAGCACGGCGACGCACACGCACGTACGTGCATGCCGCCTCCGCCTGTCATGCCGCCCACTGCCGTCCGCGCATACCAGCACGACCATGACGACGCCCACGCCCGCACGCGCATTCCGCCTCCGCCTGTCATGCCGTCCCCGACTTGGAGAGCAGCCGGGTCTCGTGCACCACGCGGCTGACCGCGACTGGGGAGAAGGTCATCGAAACTTTTCACTAGAAACGACACCAGTCATGCGCGTGTGCCGCCGCCCGTCCTCCTCGGTGTCGCCTAGCTGGCTAGCCACGCATGCCTCCCGCGCCCACACGCGCATGTCGCCGCCCGCGCCTGTCCTCCCCGACATGCTACAGCTCCAGGGCCGCCACAACACCGTGCTCACCGTGGATCTCCACAGCGGCAGGGACGCCGCAGCGGCGTGCTACAGAATCTGCTGCCTTCGTGGGCGGGGTCGACGTCGCCTCCGTGAGCCACCGAACGCGGCCGCGCCCGACACCTCCTCGTCCCCCCGCGACGTCGCCCGGGAGCTCCTCCGCAACTTCCTGAATGATGACGACGGTGCCGGAGATGTACGGAGGCGCCCCGCCGCCTGTTGCCGCCAGTCTACTCGCACACATGCTGCTGCTGCGCGCCCTCCAGCTAGCCGCCCATCTCCGACCACGGCCCCACGCCGTCCAGCTGCGGCCGTGCCGCCTCTCCTCCCGCGCGTCCGCGCACGCGGCCGCCTCCATCGCTTGTGTTGCTCTGGCCGCCGCCGTACGATGCCTGCTCGCATCGAGGAAAATAGCTTTCGTGAGAGAGACTAGATGCTTTAATTGCTGGTCCCGCAGTGCTGTATTTCTACTCGTATTTTTCATCGTAATAGTTGCTGCTGTGGTCCATCCTCAAAAGCTAAGTCCAATAGAAGTTTGCCATCTGCCCGGTTCATATGCCGCCGAGTTCAAGTGAGAGTTTCCCAATATGGAGGAGTTATAGCCATCATGACTTAGCCATTTCAAGGGTGAAAAGAAGTCAATTTTTCCATCACAATAATAAAGATCCAAGACCATGGTGTTGCATCCTTTGTTGATACAAATCCAACGAGCAAAGAATACCTAAATCGGAGTTCATATAAAGAAATGACGGCCAAAATAATGAACATGTATGCGCGACTCTTTGTCTGTATTAATCCGTGAGGCCAGCTTCCTAAAACTGAAGGCCCGAGAGATGCATGAGTAGTTTCGATGGCTAATGTGTTGTCCCGGGGTTGCCACCGGATGAAGCTCTCCTTTCGGACAGACATGGATAGCCAAAATCAACGAAACATTGGTAAAAAACTCTTATTTACTCTACTATATCTATACCTAATAATAAAAATAAGAACGACTTTTTGTTTGCCCATCACCGTTTTATGTTTAGACCCTCAAACAATGGCAACTCTTCCCACATTCCCTTCAGTCGTCACCGTTTGGTACTTCAGTGCCTAAAAAACTAACCAATGTCGGATGGATGTCGACCGCAAAGACTCCCGTGACCCTAGAATGGAGCGTGAGAGCATGATGGTTTTGGGCCCAGAAGAAGATGTATGCATGACATGGTGGCCTTGGTAGGTGATAGAGCCTTGCAGTTTTCAGTTTTTTATAAACCACAAGGGGTCCGTCATTGTCGTGCGCGAAGTGGGAGAAGGAGCCCACGTGAGGAGGTCAGGTATATTTGTGGCAGCACACACAGTGCACTAAAATTTTAGGCGCTACACTACAAAACCGAGGGTGGCACGCTGTAAAACCGAAGGGAAAACCCTATGGTACAACTCAAGGAAACCATCCTCCACGTCCTCCGACTCGATCGTTCGCCACAAGTACACTTTCGTGGCGGAACGGAAGAAGGCAGGCCGGGCCTACCATGCACCTCCAACTTATTCTCCTTACAAGCTTTCATCAGTTGCTCTCCCTTCTCCCTATCTTCTTCCCATGGGAATATGCCTCCATGGAGGAGCTCACGTCGCCGCTTGTCCGTCATCTCAGCCTCGCTCCACCGCACGCCAACCACACATAACACCCAATTCTTCTTCTCGCTCATCTATTTCCTCACTAGCATCCATGGTCCCCCACATTGGCTGAGCAAAGATATTTTTGTTGACGATGTTGATGTGATGCGCCCCTAGGAGCATATGACTGTGCCGTGATAGCATACTTGCCTAGTTGCCATTGGCAGACGACAGTGTTGCGTCGCTAGGACAATGATGCTACTAGCCGTTGTTGTTGAGTTGCAAGCAGCACACAAGCTACTGCCAAGGATGACCTACGGTGTACAAAAAGTAGACCGGTGATGCTGCCGAACGGCGATCGACATGCTAGTGTTGAGGATGCTACAAACGGCGACCAGGGGTGCTGCTAGTGGTGGTTGGGGATGCTGCAAGCCGGCGGGTGGCAGTGCTGCCACCGAAGTCGAGTTGTTGCAAGGGGTGGTTGGGGATGCTGTTAGATGTAGTTAGTGATGTTGTCAGTGGTGCGGCAAGTCGGAAAAGTTTTAACCGATAGGGTGATGGTGCAGCAGTACGAGGTGAGGAGTTGTGGGCGTGCTAAGGGTTGTCGCTTTTGGGGAAGACATTAGACCTTTTCTCTGGCCACTTTTAGCGTTGTGGGGGGAGGGAGCAAGGATTAAATCGAACGACATCGTATGAACGAAAAGCATGGTTAAAAATATGGGGTTAAATATGGGGGCTCCGATCCTCGAAGGAATGCTCATCACAACCCAAACCGAAGACATTGTAGTGCAAAAGCAAATACAGTGTGCTACAAATCCGAAGACAGTGTATAACATTAAAAATGCCGTAAATATGTAAATGAAATCTAATCTAACGTCAAATTGTGTATAGATACATTTAAATTTTGACAAATTTTAGACAACTTTCATTTCATGGGATAGAGGAAATACTAGTTTTGAAGATCAAGAAATAAACAACAGGAATAAACAAATCGGACTATCAACTCAAAAGAAAAAAACTTATACAAAAAACAGATCGAACGCTCAAAGAAAAACATTTTTTTCTTTTCTTGAGGAAAAACAAAAACAGCCAGCCGTGTCCTTCGCGAACCCTAATTACAAAGATCCCAATCGCAATCCTCAATTCCCCATCGATCTCGCCGACAGCGATCGTCCTCCCACCCGCGTTTGTAAAACCCCTTGCTGTCCGGGCGGTGAGGCAATGACCCAAGCCCCTGACGAGGCGAGGGAGACCAGGCGCCAGCGCCAGCGCCTGGAGCACGAGATGGTCCCGTCGGGAACCGGGGCCGAGCCCCCTGCTCAGGACGGGGAGAGCGTGGAGGGCTCGCAGATCGAGACAACTGACGCAAGGACCGCACCTGACGAGTCTGCCTCAACTAAGGAGTCCCCTGGATTCAATTCTGGTGTTCAAAATGTCCTCACTGATGAAATGACAGAAAGGTTCATGCGCATTATGACTAGTCATGCTGCTAAGCGAAATGCTGCGAAAGGTATTCTCCCAAAGATTTCTCAACTTTTGAATACAGTTTTGAATACTCTAGAGAAAGAACAAAAAAGGCAAAGACGCACAGATGCTTGCCTGTAGTGACGAGTCTACAATATGCCAACATTTTTCTCAGCAATCTGTCAGCAAACGGTGGTTTCTAGTAGATGGAAGTGTGTGGTGAAATTCTCTTCACCTGTTATTTATAATCTGTGAAGAGGTGCATGTGTGTAGTTACGGATGCATCATTTTCCCCAAAAGGCACCAGTTAATCGACCTAGAACAACTTCCATCTTTCTCGTGTGTTATGCGCGGCTCTTGTCTCCCTGGAGTATATTATAAATGTCATTTATTTTTCTGATGCGGCAGATGCATGCTTAACTATGAGGGTTGGCTATGCGTTTTGAATACTTTTCGCACTTGACCTATATCTTTCCCAAAAATTTAAAATTAAACTATCTTATTGCAGTTCGAAGAGAATCTGTGAATTGTTGCAACCTTACAGTGGAGCGTGAGTTTTGTGACGTTGATGATGGTAGTTTTCGAAGTTCCAAAGCTCGGATAGTGGCTGTGCGAGCTTCGCCCTCTGTCGTCGGTCTCTCTTCATTTTCAGGTGTTTTTTGTTGTTGCTGTTGTTTCTCCTGCCAGCTAGCATTTCCCACCGTATAGTGCATGACTTGCATCATACTGATTCCTACTTTTTTGTTTCCAGATGGAAAGAGGATAAGGGTTTGCTCAGGTTGCGTGATAGCGTCTAATGGATCTTCAGATACCACTAAAATCTTAACCTCGGCAACGTTAGTTCGGTCTCTTAGCACAAATAACAGTGTAATTCCAGATATTAAGGTTGGTGAATGCTACAATGTATAGTTCCTCTTGAATGTACAGTTAGTGCATAACTTGTATTTTTTCTGACATGAGGTTTTTTGTCTGGGTACTGATTATAGATCAAGGTGTGTCTACCAAATGCGCATATCTTGGATGGCTCCATATCTATGGTAGACTTCCACTATAACATAGTTGTTGTTGAAGTGAAGTCTGACCAGAAATTTCCTGAGGTAGTTCTGGTGAGTGATGTTATCAATAGAGGAGCCGTGTTAGCACTCGGGCGTTTCTATGATCATGGCAGACTGATGTGTGCACAAGGCGAAATCAGAAAACAAGCAAGTTCCTTCGAGTGCTCAGAGCTTTTAGTATCGAGCTGCCACACGACCATGGTAATGAATATATTATTTACATCGCAAAGATGAGCAATCTCTATGTGCCATGCAACCATGTTAGTCAATAGATGGTTCACATAATTATAATGAGAAAACTCTTAGTATCTCTATCCATGTTAATCAGTACATGCTCCACATAACTAAAATGAGCAATCTCTTAGTATCTATCCATGTTAATCAATAAATGGTTCACATCATTAAAATGAGACATCTCTTAGTATGAAGCAGCCAAACGACCATGGTAAATAGCAGGTGATCAAAAAGAGGAAGGAAGATGGAACCTGCTGATATGCTTGCTCATTTATTTACTGCGTTAACTAAGTATGCTGAATTGTCGGCTTGGATATGATGGTCGCTAGTTTGCTTTCCTCTTGACCTTTTATCTCACAAACTTACGTTCAACACACAGGCATGTCAAGCATCGTATCTTATTTAATGCCTTAACTAAGTATGCTAAATTGCCGGCTTGGATATGTGATGGTTGCTGGTTTGCTTTCCTCTTGACCTTTTATCTCGTAATCTTACGTCCAACACACAGACACGTTGATCATCGTATCTACCTCCACCTCCTTCACGATTGATTTGAAACCCCAACACACGATAGCACCAAGGCTGGGAAGCAGACTAGGTCCACCCCTGGATCAGCCCAAGTACTTATACACTGATAGGGGAAAAAATAACAATCCAAAACAGAATATGGTTGTAGATTACCTGCTAGACAGGGTCGGGAGGAATGAGCGGAACCATAGATGGGACTAAGATCACACAAGTATGGTTGGCGTTGGAAAGAGACTAGAGAACTCCTAGTGTCACCTCATTGTTGGTTGGCTCCGCACATTTTATGTACCGTCTAGGTGTTACTATGTATATGAAATATTTCTAGCAATTGTGTAACAAAACAATTCCTTCGTCACTTGCTAGCCTAGTTACTGCATTTAGCTTTACCTCACATTTGACAGTTCATCATAATTATTCATGTTAATAGATGCAGTACATGAAAACTTGCATATCTTATATTCATGCAATATGTTACTCCATCCGACCCATATTACTTGTCGCTAATATGGATGTATCTAGACACATTTTAGTGTGTATTTTCATTCATTTCAGCGACAAGTAATATGGATTGGAGGGAGTACAATCATTTTGGCATGCTATTTAGTCCATTTTTTTTCCATATCTGTGATGTTTGTGCTTGAGATGCTATTTTGTAGCATTTTCATGATGTGTTCTTTTCACTAGGCTGGTGTTGGTGGACCTCTTGTAAAGTACAATGGTCAAGTTGTGGGTATCAATTTCTATGGAGAGAACCACACACCATTTCTGTCAACTGCAGTTATCATAAGATGTTTGGACCACTGGAAGAGCTATGGGTAGGTTCATTCCTATGGACAACACTAGTATCCATTTTTAAATTTTTTTTTATGTCTAAATACAATGCATGATATGTAGGTTAGTGCCCTTGCATGTGGTTGATAATTTTTTCTGATTTGCAGAAAAATAATTCGGCCTTGGCTTGGACTCATCTACACACCTGTTGATATGTTGCCACTTCGAGTTTTGGAAAAATGCACGTATATTGACAAGGGGTTCTATATTTCGAAGGTATGAGATTCTCTCTTACCGTTTGTAACTTTATTTATTTATTTTTAATATTTAGTTTTTTTTCAGAATTGTTGTTTTGTATCCTGAACTGCATTTCTAGGCATTTTGGCTATCATAAAATGCTATCATCTAGTGTGGATTTCATGACGCGTATGCTTTAAATATTTGTTATAGCTGTTAGACAAATGGACCTTGGATTGCTATTTAGCCAAATGGCCAGAATATACGCAAGTGCATACCCAGTTAGAATCCTGTAGAGAAGAGAAACTACATGACTAACTATCACACTTGAACCCCCCCAATTCTGTGCCGCGGACATCTTGCAGTAAAAGTCATCCACAGTGGCATCCATCTGCTGCAGTGACTGAAATCTCCTTGAGAATAGCAAAATTATTTCGTCGCAAGACCTGTACTGTTGCTGAGGATGAGCCCGTACATCAAGGCATACAGTGTCCATCGAACGGTCACATCCATACTTGAGATAACCATAGCCTTAGCCGCCATGCAACCAGCTGTTGTACACAGCCAGGTTCATCCGGTAGGTGTCCAGCTCTGCATGGAAGGCAGCGAGGTTGTCCTCTCGAGCGACATCAGCAGCAACCAGGGGAATTGCGGCAAGCTGCAGAGGCTGCACTGCTGCTGTGGTGTGCAGCAGCAACTACAGCAGGCGGCGCAGTAGAGGCATGAGGTGGCGCTCACAACAGCAACAGCAGCAGGTGGTGAAGAGAGTTTCTCTTGCTTGCACTGGCGGCTCGACGTGGAGCCATGGGCGACGATAGGAGGGGTCCTGGGAGGGATTGGGGGATGTACCTAGGAATTTGGAGGCCCTGTGCAAAGTCTACAATTCAGCCCTGCTTGGTATAAATATTTAAGTCATAGCCTAAATCACTGAATTTCGGTGAATTTGGTTTACAAGGGCAGACTTTCACAATTTTATATGAATTCTACCGAATCTAACCAAATATACCTTAATTAAGTGAAAAATATTTGAACCTGTGTGTACTATTGTTATCTGAAATAATTTGACCCGAACACAATTATTTGAATAAATGACTAAAATTTTGATATTTCATTGAAATTTCATCTAGGGTGAGCCCATAACATTTTCTTCAATACTTAAGGAGTACCTCTGTTTGAAGATAAAATATGAGATCCCAAGATCAATAGTTTGTTGTCCGCGTCGATGTATTTCGAGTCCGAATTTACATCGCAAATACGTCGGCGTGGAAACAGCGGCCAATTTCGGTCTGCCCTCTAAACTAGGGGTTTTCCAAATTTTATCCAGCCTGACCAAAATAGACACTTTGGTCCGTGTACGTCGGGCCGGATACCGGTAACTACTAGTAGTATCTATTCGTAGTTCGATCTTGAGTGCAAGAACAAATCAGAAGCCTCTCGCCACTTGCAAAGAGGGAGGAGTTGGGGTAAGCTTGGGCAATTAGTACTGCTATGCTAGGACGAGAGCACTGCTATTCTAGGAGAGCAAGTAGTAGTAACGTTGTAAAAAGGAGTCAATTTAAACGTTCTTGTTGATTAATGCTACTACATACAGTACTAGATACTGTACTTAGCAGAAATTTTGGAGGCCCCTAATCATGTGAGGTCCTGTGCAACCGCACATTCTGCACTTGCTTGCCGTACGGGCCTGGGTTGAGGGCAGGGTGAGGTGAAAGGCCCTGTGGTGCAACTCCAGTGGTAAGACAACAGCTGGACAGACGTATGTAACTATAGCCCTCTTGCTATGGATACAATATCCATGTTAGACAAATGGCTTGTATCACTATTGGACTGAACTTCCAGAATATACATACATATGGAAATGGAACCTTATATAAAGGAGAAACTATACAACTTACTTACTACCTCCATTCCGAAAAGGAAGGCGTATAATTTTTTTCTTAAGTCAAACGTTGTAAAGTTTGACCAGACTTATAGAATCAACTATTAACATTTACAAGACCTAGCAGACACGATATGAAAGTATATTGCATGATTTTTCTAATGATATAAATTTTGTATTATAGATGCTGGTAATTCTTTCTATAAGTTTGGTCAAACTTTCAGATGTTTGACTTCTAGAAATTTATAGGCATTCGTTTTTGGAATGGAGGTAGTACAGTTACAATAGCTTGATTACTTGTTCATTAAACGAATGATTTTTTGTTGTGTAGAAAACACATCTCAAATATATCATGCTGAAGGGATAGGCATTTTGTACATTCATACAAAGTTTGCATAATATATACTCCCTCTGTTCACAAATATAAGACGTTTTAGACATTTTAAAGTGAGCTAGATACACATCATAATGAATGAATCTACACACTAAGAGTAGACTAGATACGCACCAAAATAGATGAATCCACCAAAAGCTAAAACATCTTATATTAGTGAACGGAGGAAGTAGTCGGTAAGTGTTTTCTTCAATGTAGGAAGCTCAACTGCTAATGTTTGACTGTATGCCTAATTATAATTTTCATACTACTCTCGATTTCAAAATCTCTAAAGAGTGATGGTAGTGGTATTCCTGTACTTACAAGGTAACTTAATAAATTGATAATTAGGTGGCTAAGGGATCACCTGCTGATGTTGCTGGGCTTTGCGTTGGTGATGTTCTAATTGAATGTGCTGGAAAAGTCCTCAGTACTGCTCCGGAGGTGATTTTGTTTTTTTCTGCTGTCCTTATTATTGTTTATATTAATGATTTTTCTTATCATATAAAATGCAAAAAGTTAACCGCAGTATTTCACATCATCGCATCATGCAATGGCAGCTAGGTGCACTGCTACTTGATTTGTGCAACAAGCAGATGAAGTCATATACTTTAGAGAGCAACATGACTATGGAGGTATTAAGTGTTACTATTCAGGGAATGAGGATGCTATTGTATGTTCTAATAATCGTTTTATCGGAGATTTCACTAGGTTGTTGTCAGGAAGCAATTGAATGGCAGAGAAGCGAGGATGACAGTGACTGCTGATGTCTTGAGCGGATGCAGTTACTACAGGTGTCTATTTTTCTATGTTTTGTTGCACTCAATCTGCTAGAATGCTTTCCTGTTCTCATCCTAGTACTTTCTTTGCTTTTTAGTTGGTATGATCCATTGCCCAGCTACATTGACAAGATGGCTACAATGCGGTTTATGGAATATTATTAAAGGTGCACATAGAGCTTTGAGTTTTCCCAGTCCATTTCTTGCATATTGTTAATAAGTAAATTTGTTTGGTGGATGTTGCTTCTTCAGCTAATTTATGGTCAACCACATAAGCTGTCTTCAGTTTCTAACAACTCCGTTTGCGTAGTAGAAGTATAGAACAGGCATTCTTACAAAGTATTTTGCTAGCTCCGAGGAAACTTATATCTGAAAGTACATCAAATTTCAACTAAAATTTCAGAAAACTCCCTGAATATTCTTAAATTTTCAGCTAAGTTTCATATAACTTCCCACCATACTGAACACCAGCATTATTGATTCACCCAAGCAGCTTCCAAATCAATAAATTGCACATTGCAGTCTCCACAATAAAAAAAATCACCAACATCCCATCCAGAATCAGAAAAAATCAACAAAAGAAGACCTAGGATGTTCACCTATGTATCCTAGTTATTGCAACCTAAGATGAGGTGAAATTGCGATGCACTCGTGAAACTGAGAGGAATTCTTAAACTCTGAGCTAAAGTTCATAGAACTTCCAGCCTTATTAAACAGAAACATTCTTGATCCACCAAATTGGCTTCCAAGATTAATGAATTTCACATTTCAGTCTCTGGAATAAAAATACCAACCCTCAAAGCATCGACATCCCATAGAAAATCACGTCACTTTGCACGAGATAACTCGGTCTTATTGTGTGGTTCCAGCTACGGTGGTGGGGCTGTCGAGACAGTTAACCACCAAAGACTCTTTTGCACCAAAATACAACCTTAGATAAACCGTCTGGCGTCTGCACTCTATCGTACATGAAAGCTCAGAGGTCTTGTCTTTATCCTCAGACAAATGAGGACATGCTGGTTCCTTGCCTTGTTAGTGGTTTACATCGATGTGTTTAGTTTCATAGCTGAGTTCTTTTTCCAGCATCTTAACCCGCCTAAAGGCCAAAATACCTCCATTCCATATGGCTATTGTATTCAGCAGACTTGCAAATTTTCCACGTTGTTATTGTTTTAATGGTCCCAATGTGGTCCGACCCCTTCCCGGACCCCGCGCAAAGCGGGAGCTTCATGCACCGGGCTGCCCCTTTTTTAAAATTGTTTTAATGGTATATCATATATTTATTACTTGCCTTTGTACTTAACAGGAAATTACCTCTAGCTTTTGTGCGACGCAAAGGGATTGCCCTTCCAGCTGCATGTGCGTCTGTGAGGCTCCTGAACGTAGCCTTGAGCACCGTAAAAACTATTGTACAGTTCAGCGAATTCTCAGAATTCTTATGCACATACCCGGGAGGATGTGTACTCGTTTTAGTGCTCGAGCAGCACCAGTGCACTTTGTCCCATTTAGGTTGATTTTTGATGTACTCAGTTGAAAACTCGGAGTGGTGTGGCCGTGCAGACGTGTAGTCTGCAAGGGTGGTACTCTATTTTTTCCTACTAAAATGTTTACCTGCCCGATCATGTGTTTTAGTTTGCATGAACCTCATCTGGCTCACTTGGTGTAGTTTCGGTTATTTGGATGGCTGCAACCTGCAGGAGGCCTCTGGCCTTGCCCCTTCCTCCCGTCGAGACCTCAGCCGTCTCAGTACATCTCCCAGAAAGGACCCCCAAGAAACCTCTAAGATTATTCTTGTGAAGAGTAGGATCACATGCAACCTCAATCTGTTGCTCGATCTGATTACTGGAACAATTCATAGTGTGATTTGTGAATGGATTGACTGTCCGTTGATGTTTTCAGAGGTCACCATGCATCATTGTTTAGTAGACCTGTAATCTGGCGATGTTTTTGAGTAGGGCACTTTGTATTTCTTCTGATTTTGGTTTTGGGGATGCTTGCAGTGTGGATCTGTGCCGATATGTGCTTTCTTTTTGGGAAAGGAACGCGGTGGAGGATACCCCATAACAAGTTCTTTTAATAATAAGTACCCAAAATCATTTATGTGCCAATATGCTGGCGATGGGTCACTGCATGCATGCTCGGTTATCATGTGTACTCAGCCAATGATTAACCATAATGCTGCAACATGACTACAATGTCGATTATTTGGATTGGTATTACTAGAGTGCTCATTTGGATTGGTATCACACTAGAGTGAGCCTCGGTTCTACCTATCTCCATGAACCAATGTTCCAATGTTGCCGCCGAATTAAGCATACCATTGAAGCAATGTAGGTAATGATGATATGTTGGGTCCTCCAGTACAACGGCTCATCAATATAGCTTGTTTGTGAGAGAAAGTACAATAAGTTCTAGTCAGCTGGCTATAAGGATTAAACTAATATATTGTTGCTTAGTTGGAAGAGAGAGAGGAGGAGAGAGAAGAGGAGTGGGCTCTTATGCAAGAGCCAGCTCTAGCACGTGCTCCTATGCACTATGTGAGAGTGAATGGTGGGCCATACATAGATAAAGTAGTACAATTTTATAGCTCACTATTGTACATATATGCTCTACAATGACTATAGATGACATGACACTTAAAGCCAATAGTTGGCTCTACTATTAAACTTGCTCTGAATGTGCCATTTGCATTTCTCTACATCTCAATTGTCTGGTCGATGATTAAAACAACAACAGTTTAAAATGATGACCTCTTCTTTTCTCAGCATCTCCAACGGCTCGACGGAAATCAGATGCCAAAAGTGACCCGCTGCATTCCTTTGTGTCGGCCGGCGGTCACAAAAATAGTTATTTTTTTGACCGCGTGTCCGTTTGCGTCTGAGATGTCCCATCGATCCGGCGCATAATTTTATCACTTATTTTTTTGTTTTTCATTTAAACATAAATAGGAACATTACACAAACTACTATAGAGTTTGGAACATGGTTGAAGTACTACAAAATAAGGAAACCTAACTAGTATGGTTTGGTGAGACTAGCCTTTTTTGCTGCAAAGAAAGAACACTCATAGACACCTAGTCACCAAAACTAGAAAATCCAGCTGGCGGCTGATGTGCCTAGTTTTTTCCGCATCTACGGAAGAACATCTAAAAACCTACACTGGTGGCTTCAACTGAATGGTGGCCATCTTTGCTGGAAAGAAAGAACACTGACAGTACTAACTGTCATTGTCCTCGCCGGACTCGTCGTTGTGGTAGTTCCTGGCGACAGGATGTCTTGTCGAACACCTTAACGACCATCTCGCCATCGCCTTCGTTGAGGAAGGTGAGCAGGCAGCCGGCCTCGAGGTCGTGGTCGCGGGCGAACTTCTCCCACCTGGTGTGCAGGTACATCTTGCCCTTCCCATCGAACAAGACCTCGACAGGCCACCGGCAAAAGCCGCAGCTGGCCTCCCGCATATGCAACTCGGCCGGCTCGGCGCCATCGACGAACTCAGCGAATTTGTTCGGGAGCTGCTTGATGCCGATCGGGTCCTCAGCGATGCAGAGGAGGAACTCGAAGCACCTCGCCTCCTGCAAAGACGACACGGCACATGCGGTGGCGAGCGTGGGGGCAATGCTGGCTCCAGCACGGTGGCCCCAGCCGCGACGACCGCGTGCACATCCTCAACAGCCTCGCCGGCCACCCGTGGGGGTTGTGAGAGAGGAGGTGGGGGCGGCGCTACGTTGGAGGTTGTGCGACGGCTAGGGTTGTGATGATGAGGGGATGAGGCAGCCTAGTGCGCGCCCCTCTTTATATGCCGGAGGCAGTCGAGGGGGCGACACGCTTGACAATGCCATTAATTTCATTGGCAGAGGTAGGCGGCAGATGCTCGGCAGGCCAGTCGTCACCATTAACGTGGCGCAGACAGCCGAAGCGATGCATCCTCGCTAGTACTGGCGCGCCACTGAGAAGATGCATCGAGCATGTCACTGCTAGGCGGGCCCGTGGGAGAAGCGCGCAGCGTCCATCGAGACGCATTTGAGGCGCAAATTTGAACCGTGTTTGCATCTCTGTGGATAGACTGGTCACTATGCGTCAGGCCGCTGGACCTACGTATAGACGAATGTTCAGCGCCTGCGTATAGACGCATATTTCGACCGCCTAGTAGCAAACAGTTCGTTGTGCATCCGTTTGCGTCGGGCTGTTAGAGATTCCCTTAGGGCCATCAACAACACCATGGACATGATCACTAGACATCTCAGGGCCATCAAGGATGATGGTCTTCCGGGTCTCTAAATTGTCAGAGGAAGGTATACTAAGAGGCTCACTGGTAGAGGCTAGGGTTCTACCGGGTCTAGGGCGGAGGTTGTAAGGGTGGAAGTGAGGGCGGAGAGGTTGGAGAGCTCGGCGCCGGCGGCTGGGCGCCGTCGCGGAGGAAGGAGGCGGCGGCTAGGGTTGGTGCGGCGGGCGCAGGATTCTCCCGTCTCCCTTCGAGAGACGAGACAAGTAATGATACCGAATTATTGTCTGATTAATCTCGAAGGGATACAAGTGTTTATATAGGAGGACGGCCTCCTCGAAACCCTAATTTACTTGGGCTAAGCCCCTAATTTACTTGGGCTAAGCCCACAACTAGCCACTAGTGGGCTTCCTACGTGTATAGGTCAGACCGACCATAACATCTCTCCCCGCCTTCTCAAACAGCTCGTCCTCGAGCTGAACTTCTGGAAACTGCTGATGGAGATCTTCAAGCTTCTCCCAAGTCGCCTCGTCCTCGGGCAGACCGGTCCAATGCACCAAGACGTGCCAAACACCACGGCACTGCTGGGCCTTCAACACGTGAGCCACACTCGCCGGGGCAGGCTCGAGACGCCCATCAGAAGTAGGTGGAAGAGCTGGTGGTGCAGAAGGAGGGTCGCCCCGGTAGGCCTTCAGGAGGCCGACGTTGAAGACGTCGTGGAGGCGCGAACCCGCAGGCAACTCAAGGCGGTAGGCGAGCTTGCCGATGCGCTTCAGCACACGGAAAGGACTGGCGAAACGAGGTCCCAACTTGCGCCTGGAGCGCGGGTCCAAGGATTGGGTCGTCCGGTGAAGAAGGCGTAGCCAGACCCAATCGCCCACCGCAAATTCCGCTTCGCGATGGTGTGCATCATAGTACTTCCTGGCCAGCTGCTGAGCCTGAAGAAGTCGCTGGCGCGCCTCAGCCGCATCTCGTCGCGGGTACGCAGCAGGTCATCCTCCGTCTCGCACGGGCCGTGCCGTACGCATAGGGAAGCATCGCCGGTGGTGGCCTCCCATAGACCACCTCAAAGGGAGTAGCGTGCAGCGCGGAGTGGTAGGACGTGTTGTAGCAGTACTCGGCCCACGCCAGCCAGTCCACCCAACACTAGTAGGAAAAGCCTCATCAGTGGCGCACCAAAAATGGCTTCTGTGGCGCATGGGTGGTGCGCCACAGAAACGTCGCCACAAAATAAGCTTCGTGGCGCACCCGGTCGTGCGCCACGTAAATAGGTTTCGTGGCGCACCGGGCCAGTGCGCCACGTAAATAAGTAGTTCCGTGGCGCATGTGGTGTAGCTGCGCCACGAAACAGGTGCGCCACGTAATTATTTTTTGGTGCGCCACGTAACTATGTACGAGTATACTCGATTTTGTGCTCCCTGGTGTATTATACAGGTTTTATACTGGTTTTATACACCGTATACAGTGTTATATACCGATATAATATAGACAGATATAATATGGACATATATAATCATCACATCATCATCACATTACTTAGAGCCCGATCGAGTTATACATATAGCTCCATACAACTCATAATCCATGCAAATTAAGAAAGTTCTCATCATCTCTAGATACAAACGAAGTGACACCGGCCGCCGCCTACACTAGGATGAAATAGAGTACCGCCGCGACGATGGTGAGCAAGAGCGAGAGCACAAGGAAGGTCTTCATCTTGCTCTTGTTAGCTTGGTGCGCCCTCCACTTGGCAACCGCCTCGTGTCTAGTCGGGTACCCTTTGTAGCAGCTTGCCGCTGAACTTGTGCACCTGTTTCTTGCACTCCTCCCACTCCTCGTACACTCCCGGAACCCTCCTCGAACACGACGTAGTACGTCATCTCTATGGACACAAGGCATATTAGTATATAACGCAATGGAAAGAGTTAGAGGGTTCACATGCATACATATTCACAAGAATTAAAGCAAGGAAATAATAATAAACCTAAAAGAAATATAGCATCGGTATCACATAAGTAATATGGTTCAACGATAACGACTACAATAGTAACTGAAGTCCAACAACGACGACCACCGTTTCGAGCAAATTAAGCAAGTTTAGTTTACAACACGGTGCAAATTGTCTATCGATTCAAAGTAATGCTAGGCACACCGGCCTCTGGTCAACGAGACGTCTTCTTGAGCGGCTCCGGGAACGGCTTGTACAAGTCCTTCGTCGTCCACGTCCTTCCATCACCCTGCTTATGTAGGCGTTCTTCGATATCCCTCTTAGGCAACGCTCTGGCTACGTGTAAGAGCCCCGATCCGTTGGATACATCTTGTAAGATAATTTCCGAGAGCTTTACTTGGATGCGATGGAAGTCTTCTCTAAGATCATCATCACCGATTTCCCTCGACATTTTAATGGGGTCTCGCTTACTAGGTGGCAGAGACATCATCTCCGCATCCTCGACAAACCCTTTAAGGTGATGGAGGACATAGAAGGCCTCCTTAATGCTGCCACTGGCCGCTTGATACAAGGGAAGTTGATCACGTGCTTGAACCCGATCTTTTAGTGTCCGGCCTGATATGTTGCCCATTCTTGTCGAAGGTGCCTCCACTTTTGGAGTAGCCAAGGATAGCCTCATCGAGAACACCCCTTATTCTCGTGTAGTCTTTCTTCGTCGTCGTACTCGACGAGTCGAAATACTGGGCTAGTGACCACTTTGGATCTAGGATGATGAGTGTGCAGTATTTGTCCCCGCTCAACACATGCAATTGAAATGGAATGTTGGAAATGATCGGCAATGGAAGAAATATATAAGAAAGCATAAGTTCCGACGGCCGTGAGCGGATGTGTACTTACTCGGGAAAGACAAGCGTAAGAATGGTGTTGCTCTCTTTGTGCATGAGCATGAAGTTCGGAGGTACCGCACCGCCTTGGTCCGTGTCCTTGAGCCGTCTCCGGAGCCGGCTATCGCGCATGTAGTAGGGATCCGCTACCGCGATGTGGCGGGGTCTCTCTCTCGTTGATCTTCATCTGAAGATTAATCGCGTATAGGCGGACCAAGTTATAGTCGAGCCGTTTCGAGTGAAATAGATTGAAGACGTCCTCGAACGCTATGAAGAAGATATCCGCGGGGTCTTCATTGACGAAGTTCTGGTTGGACGGCACCTTGACCGAGAACACCGGGTAATTTGGATCCTTTTCTTTAAGAAGGACGCTCTCTTGATAATGAATAGAGTGCCGCAAAGGGAGCATTTGTCCACTTGCGAGGTGTTCCATGTCCGGAGGCAGTATAGGTTTACCAGCTTCATGACACCGGGGCAAGCCATCCGGTGTAGGTGGTACCATGTCGTCGGCCCGGATCCTCTTAGGAGCAGGCTGGCTCGAAGATGCGCCCTTCTTGGCTCCTCTCTTCCTTCCCTTCTTCACTTGACCTACCGGGGGTGCTTGTGGTGCCGATGGTGGTGCTTCGGTGCCGGTGGTGCTTCGAGGTTGCCGGGGTTGATTTGGGTGGATCCCCGATGATCGTCTTACGCAGCGTGTTAGGGCTAAAAACGGTAGCGAGGCTTGACTTGAGCTGGATTGCCAGCCCTCCGTGAGGAGTGTCTTGAGAAAGACCCGTGAAGACCAGTGCGCCGCTTCGTGACCGTAGGGGGACGACTAAGTTGATCGCCGTGTGTGCGGAAGGCTTGTTCATCCATAGGAGGCATGTACATATCTTGGCTGCAGGCGCCGTTGTTGATGTAGGCATCGATGTCATCATCATCATCTACATCATTGCCATCAAGTGGCGCCATGTCCCTGGACCTTAGGTGGTGGCGGTTGCGATGCCGCCGCTTGGCGTACCGTGCGTCTAGTAGGCGGTCGTTGCGGTAGCGCTCCCAACAACCGTTTGTGGCGTCCGGTGGTGACGGCGATCGTCGGTTCCTTCCGGGTGGCGGCGGCGACCGCTCGGTTCCTTCAGGGTAGTGGGGGCGGCGACCGCCGTTTCCTTAAGGGTGTCGTCGGCGTTGGCGATCTTGGGCCGGATGATAGGGGAGGTGGCGCCGGTGCTTCTCTTACAACCTCGGAAGACCCCCCCCGCACGAATCTGGTTCTTCGGCCATTTCATAAGCCATGAGGTGCAATCCCCAAGGGACAAAACCTCGCCTTCTTCCGTGCCCGGAGGTTGAAAGGGGGGATGGCGTAGCGGTACTCCGGCACTACCATTACCAACTTGACCTTCGCCACGTCTTCCGTCAATGTAGCGCCGTGCATAACGCGGGAAGCCATGACAAAGCCGCTAGCAACTTCCACCAACTTGCCGCCGGCTCCACCGTTTGCGTAAGTATGCATTGTTCATCCCGAGTCGTGGGCGCCATGTTGGGCATCGTGAGATGGCAGATCACGAAAGGCATATATAGTTAAAGAAGATGACGCGAAGGAGTAACTAATGAGTTTACCTCCTTGATGGCGTCGATCTCGGCCACCGTCGATACAAGGGCGGCGGTTGGGGGCGTCGATGCGACCGGCTGGAGCCGCGGCGGCGGTTGGGGCTGCGGCGGCGTCTCGGTGGAGCCCCGACGCCGGCGGCCGGGTGGAGCGGCACCGTCGGCGACACGTGGAAGCTTGAGTTGCTGCCGCTAAGGCTGGGCACATGTATCGGCCCCACTTGACCTCCCGCATTCCAAGCAGCTAACCCCTCAATCAACCCAGGGGGATGATCTCGCCGGATCTTCTCGTCCAATAACTTGTTCATCATCTCCGTGTTCTCCACAGTGCTTTTCGGCCACCAGCTTCTCTAGTGACTCCACCTTCTTCTTCAGCTCCCGAACCTCGGATTTATCCTTAGCCGATGACCTCCTCTCCAACTTTCTCGTCTTGGCATCCGATCCGTAGTACTCGGATAGCTTCATACTTGTGCCAAAGCCGGACACATGGCCAGCCGACGTCGGTGGCTTGTCTGGCTCCCTCTCCTTGTACTTGTTCATCGCCCTGTTGAAAGGCGTGTCCCACGGTTCCGTCGACCCCCGGGACGACGGGCCAGCCTTCGTCAACTCTTCATCCTTTAGACAAAGGAACTTAAGGTTAGCCCATTTGGCTTCATTGCCTAATAAGATGAGCGAAATAATATAGAACTATCCTTACCAGGTACTTCTCGAAACCCTTCACGTCTTCGTGATCCGTAATAAATTCCCCCGTCTTCCAGCCTAAGTAGTAGCGGGACCGGACAAAGTTCCTAGCCTCGTTCATCCCGGATTTTGTGCCAGGGGTTTTCTTTCCCCGTACGTACCATCTCGGCATCCTCCTTGTCCCAAGTGGGCTGTTTTCCTCGGTAACCGCCGCTTCCGCAATGGTGGGTCCCTAAGTTCAAATCCCGCATTTTCTTCCCCCGTGCGGTCCATTTTTTAACAGCATCACTCGTAAGTAAGACTTGAATGCATTAAAGTCTTCTAAGGAGAGCGACGGGTCTTTGCTACTTATCCTCTCCCAGCTTTCACCGGCCTCGATCTTTCCCTTCAGCTCGGTTCTTCCAGCCTGCTCAAGGCGGTGCTCATCTTCGTGAGAGCTAAAGAGTCCACCTTCTTATTTAACGGCTCCGGGAACGTGTATCGTTGGTGAAGCTTCGGAGGAGGGATTGGACGATAGCCTCGTTCTCCTTGCTTCGAGGTCCCGAGTTAGGATCGGCACGGTTTCACCGGACGATGCACCCTAGTTGCATGCCGTACCCTTTGGCAACCCACGAAGGCTCCAAGGGTAGGCCACTTTCGGAGACTACCGTGAAATGATCGGTGACGTTGGCGAGCACTTGCGGCCTCCGATCCCTCCTTGCCCTCCTCGCCGTCCTCTTCTTCTTACCCTCCTGAGGGTTGCCGCCGCTATCACCTTCCGTGCGGTTGGCCGCGTTCTCTTCACCGGCCGTCTCTTCACCGGTCTGGGCGGCGTCGTCCCGCCGGTGTCGGCGGCGGCCCCCCGGCCCTCTCCCTCGGAGGCAGTGTCCCGGCCCTCTCCCTCGGAGGCGGCGTCCCGGCCCTCTTCCTCATCGTCGGGCGACTCGGCGGCGGCCTTCCGGGGTGCTCGTAGCCCTCCCGTAAGTCTTTGTTGGCCTCTCTCGCTTCATCGTTCGGCTCCCGGGCTTAGAAGTGTTGCCCGACATGTTTATTTGCACTTCATTAAAAAGAGGCAACAAGTTAGTACAAAAGTCAACCGTAAATTTCGGCATGACTTTTGCTAATTTTTCTACGTAGGAGTGCCCATTTCTCAACCGAAACGAAGTTAATCAACGCTTCGGGAGAAATGGGCAACTCAATGAAATCCCTGCAAAAATATCCACCATATACACCATATATCCACCATATCCACCATAAACCGTAAAACCCGGACATATATTGCCGGACATATATAGTTCCTATTTTTTTAACCTGGAGCACTACAACAAATTAACCTCGAAGCATCTACAATACATCAAACAAAACCTGGTGCATCAATACAACTGGCATTATTAACCTAGAGCATCAATACAACAAATATTATTAACCTGGAGCATCTACAACAAATTAACCCGGAGAATCTACAATACATCAAACAAAACCTGGAGCAATCACCCGGAGCACTACAACAAACCCGGAGCATCTTTTTAACCAACTCGTTAGCATATTTAGTGCAGCCAAGGCAGTAGCTAATGACTTAGAAAAATGACTTCAATAGTAGGCAGTAGCATTTCATTCAAAATCAACTAGGCAAGATCATTTCATGATTAGCTTGTTCATTTTTTCATTTGTATTAAAAAACCTAACAAATCCTAGCTAGCAAGTAGCAATAAAGAACATCAACATATAAAATTCCAGAGATAATTAAATAGCGTAAGCTTGAGCATCATATGGAAATGCTAGTGTCTTCAAATGAAAATGCTATTACTCATAATTACTTAAATTTTTGGTAGATAATTACTTAAATTTAAAAAGGCAGTATATGATTCTTCATAACCAAGAATACAAGCTTAAATTTAAAAAGGCAAGATATGCTTCTTCATAACCAAGAGCAAGCCAACCAAGTAGCTACCGCCAACATGTGAGCATGAGCATCATTTACGTACAGAGAAACAACAACAACATTAGCTTGTTCATTTTTATTTTTATTCCCAAATAGTAGGTTGTAGCTTGTTCATTCAAATAGTAGGCAGTAGCTTTTTTATCTCTAAATTCAAACAAGCAACATTTCATGTACTAGTAGCATTATTATCTTGAAACCCCAAGCAAGAATCGGTATATCATGACATGTGACCAGTAGCTACCGCCAATATATTCATGAAAGCATCATCCAATGCATTATTTGGGGGAAGCAAAATTGGGGTGCTATAGGATCATAGGCATTCATAGGTTTAAACATTTGACATGTGACCAAGATAGCTACCGCCAATATATCTCGTTAACCCTCTTTTAAACATTTTCAAAATTCTTATCATCTCGTCTAAATCAAAATTCATACCGACCATCAAATTTCTATTTGACTAACACATCAAAATTCATAAATTGAATGTCCACATAAGCTATAGCAAGCACTACATCAAAATTCATACCGACCATCAAAATTCTATTTGACTATATGTATATGCAACATTGTCAATTGCTCAATCAAAATTAACTACATCACCAAGCAAGAAATTAAGCAAATTGAGAACCAAATTGAGAGGCGGTGGAGGGGCCGGGGCACAGGGGAGAGGGAGGGGCCGGGGCACTGGGGGAGAGGGAGGGAGGCCCAAGGGAGAGGGAGGGAGGCACAGGGGAGAGGGAGGGATCTCACCGACGGCGGCGCTAGGCGGTGATGGCGAGCGCAGGCGATGGTCCTCCTCCTCCTCCTCCCGCTGCCGCGGCGCGGGCGGGGTGGTCCTCCTCCTCCCGCTCGCGGCGTGTGCGGGGTGGTCCTCCTCCTCCCGCTCGCAGCCGTGGGCGGGGTGGTCCTCCTCCTCCTCCTCTTCCTCCCGCTCGGTGGTGCTAGGCGGCGGTGGCGAGTGCTAGGCGGCGGTGGAAGCTAGGGTTCGTCACGCGGATACGAATGGGGAAGAGAGAGATGGGGGAAGAGCGAACCGCTCATTTCACCAAGTCGTAAGCTTCGTGGCGCACCTAGTTGTGCATGCGCCATAGAATTCCTTAACTCCGTGGCGCACCAAGCGGGACATGCGCCATAGAATTAAGGAATTCTATGGCGCATGCAGCACTAGGTGCGCCACGGAATTTACCGACTTGGTAAACAAATCGGGCTAATGCTGTGTTCGTCGTAAACACAAGATTAGCCCGGTGGTTAAGCCCACCGGTAGGCTTGGGTAACCCAGTGTTCGAACCCTGGTTGCCCCTACTTTTTTCCCTTTTTAAAAATGTTTTTGTTACATTTTCAAGAAACAACACAACATTTAATAATAATTACTAGAGATTTTCAATTACAAATTACTTGTCTCACACACACATGTTCTTTTCTCTCTCACACACACATGCATGTACTTGTCACACACACATACACCAAAAAAAGATCTTCTTCGTCCCGGCTCCGAGCTCTAGCGTCTCTTCGCAATCTTCTTGCCCTTTCGGTTGTTGGCGGTTGAATACTTTATACCGGCCACCTTGAGATTTCTTCGCGTGAATGGACAACCTTTAGAGGGTAGGGAGGTCTTCCTTCTTACTTTACTAGTAGTAGGCATGTCGAAGTGCCTCGTCGAATTCCTCCTCCATCTTCGGGTCACCGTTCTTGTCCAAGTCTTCCTCGTTGGCGTCTCCTTGCATTCCTATGATGCTCCTCTTGCCCCTCCTCACGACAACACGGCTAGGCCTCGACGGATCGGTGATGAAGAAGCATTGGTCAACTTGGCTACCGAGTACCCATGGCTCATTTTTCGCGGATGCGTTCTTCGATTTTGCATCGGGTATAACCATGGTTGTGAAATATCGTCCTTCTTTTTCGACCTTCTTGGCCCATCTCACACGAAACATTGGCACCGTCTCTCCACAGTAATTGAGCTCCCATATCTCCTCGATCCTTCCAAAAATCTTTCCTTGACATTAGTCTCGTCATCGGCGTATGACAAAGCATAGTTACTCCCGAGTTTTGATTTTCACTATTTCTGTCCTTTTCCTCGGTGTAGAATCTGTAACCGTTGATGTCGTACCCCGATAGGTCCTTACGTTATGCGCGGGTCCCCGTGATAAGGTGTATATGAGTTTTTCATCTTCGGTAGAAGGCGTATTTCTCTCGTGCTTCAACCAGCTTGAGTTTGCTTGAACCAACGCGTGAAGCCGGAGTTGTGCTTTTTGGTTACGTCTCCCATCTTCCTCGGCCGGCCCATATCGATGTAATTCTGCTCGACCATGCTTTTGTGCTCTTGCACGAAAGGTTCGGTCAGTTTTAAGTGTTGTAGCGCGACCCGGTGAGCCCCGTCAAAGTCGTCGCGTCGATTTTCAATGCCGACATGGACTGAGCGGTAGCCCTCGCGGTGACCGACTCCAGCCGAGCCTCCCGAGGTGCGTCCCGGGTGGTAGACCAACATGATCCTCGTCGTCCTCGGTGCTTAGATAATTCTCGCGTAAGGAGATGCACTCGTAGGTTAGAAACCCCTTGGCCATGCTTGCGTCTGGACGGGCCCTATTGCGAACGTATCCTTTCATGACACCGTTCTGCCTTTCGAAAGGCATCATGTTGTGGAGGAACGTTGGGCCGAGCTGCTTGATGTCTTCAACGACATGGAGAAGGAGATGGACGCATATATCACAGAATGCAGGCGGGAAGTAAATCTCGAGCTCACATAGTATCACCACGATCTCATCCTCGTAGCATCTTGAGCTGCCTCACGCCGATCGACTTCCTGGTGATAACGTCAAAAAAGTTGCATAGGCCAAACAGCGTATCACGGACGTGCTCGTCCATTATGCCTCGGATCGCAACGGGAAGTATCTCGCGTCATTAGCACGTGGCAATCGTGAGACTTCATCCCGGTGAACCTCTTCTTCGCTACGTCCGGATATCTGCTTATATTCCCCGAGTAACCGTGAGGAACTTTCACTCCTAGGAGGCACCTGAAAACTCGCTCGAGCTCCTCCGGACTCGTTGTGAAGCAGTGCAGCGGGAAGCTGCACCGCGTTCTTCTTAGCCCTTTTACGTGAGACGTTGAGTCCCTTCCGTCTGATCATCATCATCATCATCATCATCATCGTCAGTATCGGGGGCTTGAAGATCTTTCCTGATGCCAAAATGTTTAAGATCGTATCTTGCTTTCGGTCCATCCTTGGACATCTCTGAGTTGCAAAGAGTGCCAAGCAGACTCTCGGTAACGTTCTTCGTAATGTGCATGACATCGAGGCTGTGGGGCGTGTGGAGGACCTTCCAGCACTCCAAGTCGTGGAAAACAGACCTCGCTTTCCATACACCGAGCAGCGGCTCCAGCTTCGGTCGCTTCTTTCCCGGCGCTGGGCACTCCTTCCAATTTTTCGAAGATCATCGATTTCTGCGCCGCTCCTCGGGCGTGGGGGTCCATCGGGCTCATCTTTACCATTGAACAGATCACCGCGTTTTCTCCACGGGTGATCCAAGCGAAGCCACCTTCGAGCACCCGGGTAGACGGTTTTCGAGGACCCGGGATCCCTTGGTAGTTGTAGATGCGGGGTATCGTCCATGCACTTCACACAGCCGTTGAATCCGTGGCCCACCCGGGCGGATACATATGCGTAACCAGGATAGTCCGTGACCGTCGTGATCAACGCGGCTCTCATATCGAAATAAGTTCTAGTGTAGGCGTCCCACGTACGGGGTGGCGTCTTCCACAACGTGTCTAACTCCTCTTTCAGCAGCCCGAGATACAAATGCATGTCGACACCTGGTTGTTTCGGCCCCCGAATGAGAATACTCAGGTGTATGTACCTTTGCTTGGTGCACAGCCACGGGGGTAGATTGTAAGGCCATACAAACACAAGGCCAGGTGCTATGCGTGCTACTCGGTTGCCGAACGGATTGAGTCCATCGGTGCTCATACCCAGCCTCGATGTTCCTTGCGTCGCCCCGAACCTAGGGAAGGCGATGTCCAATGTTTGCCACTGTCCGACGTCTCGAAGGGTGTGTCAAGCATATAGCCCATCTCCGGATCTTCTTCGGGCTTCCGCCTTTCCTCGTGCCATTGCATGAGCTTTGCTTCCTTAGGGTCCACGAAATACCGCCGCAGACGGGGAGTGCTAGGAAAGTACCATACCACCTTTCGAGGTACCTTCTTGTTCCCAACCTTGTACCGTCCGTGGCCACACACCGGACATGTGGTTCTCGTCCTTGTACTCGCACCTATAAATCACACAATCATTAATGCAGGCGTGGTATTTTTCGTGCGGTAGGTCAAGGGGACACACGACTTTCTTGGCCTCCTCGGTACTACTTGGCAATGTGTTCCTCTCCGGGAGACGATCGTGCCAGAATTTTAAGTTCTTGCCGAAGCTGGAATCGGTCCACTTGTTCTCGCGTCTTCATCCGCAGGTAATCAAGCGTTACATGCAAGCGCGTATCCTCGCGGACGACACCCAGGAAAGATCGGAGTCATCCCGTCTTTCTCCATTTGCGACAGCTTGGCTCTCTCTCTAGCCGCAACTCTATCGTTGCTCGTCTCCCGGAGGAGCAGATCTTGAACATGAGAGTCCCGCAAGGCCGAAATTAGCGTGGTCGCACCGGAATCTTCTTCTTCATCATGATGATGTTCTCCGCCGGCATCTTCTTCTTCATGATGATCTTCTCCGTCGACTTCTTCTTCATGATGATAGTCCCCGTCGGCATGATGATAGTCTTCTTCATGATGATAGTCGTCTCGCTCGACATGGTCTTCATGCGCACCATTTGATGGGGCCGGCCGCGCCCGGTTGTCTTGCATGAAACCGCGCCTCAGCCAGGTGCTCCTCCAGCTTGTCCGGAATCGGGGTTGATCCGAGCGCTCGAGTTTGCATGATCGACACGGACATCTTATCTCGGCGCCTATTGTTCCGAATCATGTCCTCCTTCGCGTCTATCTTGTATCTAGAGATTCGAGCGGAACTCATCGAGAGGACCATGCTTGCCTGCAAATGGTATACATAGAACAGGAAATTAGAACCGCACCAAATGCACACACATGCATGGGCCGTACCTCTCCTCAAGGTATTACATGGAGTGGAAAAATTCGGCATGACCTCTCCTCAAAGTAGGACATATGGGTAGTGCAAAACTTGCCGAAACGGAAATGAATCAACATTTCGGCAAACATCCATGCACCACACCGGCACACACACAAGCGCTTCACTCCGCAACAAGCATCCATACACACGACGGCCACACAAGATCTACAAGCATATGCATGTCTCCTCCAAGCATATGTATGTCTCCTCCAACTACTCACCTTCTAGATTCGATACCGAGACGAGACCGCGATCGATGACTTCGAGAGGAGGAGAGAGTATGGAGAGCCTTCTCCTCAACTCCAATTAAGTATCAACCAAAGTAAGTGTAATAAATACCCAAGCAAGTGAAAAGTGGAGTCAAAATGGTATGAGAGAGAAGGGGGGACGAGCTAGATGGAGGAAGAAGAATGGCTTGTGTAGTGTGGTAGGTGGGAGGTTGCTCACTTTTGTAGATCTGGTTCGCTGACTCCGTGGCGCACCAACCACAAGTGCGCCACGTGAATAGCTTATTTCTGTGGCGCACCGACCGCAGGTGCGCCACGTAACAACTTATTTCGTGGCGCACGTACATGCGTGCGCCACGAATACCTTATTTTTGTGGCGCACCGTCGCCGTGCGCCACGTAAGAAGTAATTTATGTGGCGCACCGAGGTTTGTGCGCCATAGAAATTGTAAAACCAATGATTGGGGGTGACAGGGTGTGGGGCCCACCAAGTTTTTGTGGCGCACGGTTTAGCAGTGCGCCACAAAATTAAGCTATTTCTGTGGCGCACCGAGCTTCGTGCGCCACAAAATAAGTTTCTGTGGCGCACCAAAAACGGTGCGCCACAGAACTAAGCTTCGCCTATAAGGGTTTTCCTACTAGTGCAAGCTCGTGGACGATCCCCGGTGATGCAGCGCAGGTACATGGCGATGATCTTGTTGACGACCTCGGACTGGCCGTCCGTCTGAGGATGAAACGCCGTACTCATGCGGAGCTTCACGCCCGCCAACCCAAAGAGGTCCCTCCAGACGTGACCCGTGAACACAGGATCACGATCACTGACGATGGAGGACGGAAACCCGTGGAGGCGAACGATGCCGTCGAAGAAAGCGCGTGCCACGGACGCCGCCGTATAGGGATGGCCCAGGGCGATGAAGTGCGCGTACTTGGAGAAGCGGTCAACCACCGTGAGGATGACGGACTTGCCGCCAACCTTCGGCAGCCCCTCGATGAAGTCCATGGAGATGTCCGCCCACACCTGGGACGGCACATCCAGCGGCTGCAGCAAGCCTGCCGGACGGAGCGTCTCCGTCTTGTTCCGCTGGCAGGTGACACACGCCCGCACCGGTGGGGGCGGCGGGTGCTGGCCGGTCTTGATCTCCGCGAGCTCGAAGCGGATGGCGTGGAGGCTGTCGGCGAGGTCCGCCAAAGTAGTGGGCAGGAGGTCGAGGCCCATGGGGACGGCGGCGGCCTGGTCTCCGTTGGCGGCGGCGGCGGCCCCCTGCAGCGCGTGGGCGCCGGTCATGGCGGCGGAAGTGGTGTTGGTGGCGGCGGTGAGCGTGGCGGCGATGGTGTCGACGGGGGGGCTGTTGGAGCCCATAAGACCAAGGCAATCTGATACCAAAGTGGTAGAGGCTAGGGTTCTACCGGGTCTAGGGCGGAGGTTGTAAGGGTGGAAGTGAGGGCGGAGAGGTTGGAGAGCTCGGCGCCGGCAGCTGGGCGCCGTCGCGGAGGACGGAGGCGGCGGCTAGGGTTGGTGCGGCGGGCGCAGGATTCTCCCGTCTCCCTTCAGGAGACGAGACAATAATGATACTGAATTATTGTCTGATTAATCTCGAAGGGATACAAGTGTTTATATAGGAGGACGGCCTCCTTGAAACCCTAATTTACTTGGGCTAAGCCCCTAATTTACTTGGGCTAAGCCCACAACTAGCCACTAGTGGGCTTCCTACGTGTATAGGTCAGACCGACCATAACACTCACCGAAACCTCTGGCAAACATGGCAGGCCATAGGAGAAAATGGTCTGCATCTGAGTGTAGTTTTAGATGGATTTGTTGAGGTGCTCATCGTTCTTAGGGTGATCCTAAGAAAGACAGTGTACCAGTAGTGTTCCACATGTTAGATCAACCAAAACAAGTGGTAGGTTAGGAAGTACCAGGACGTGACCTCTGTAGTGTTCAGTCTCCAACACAATGGTGCATGTGTCCTTATCCCATTGTGCACCGTTGAGGTCTCTAAGAGTTGACACATGGAGCCACCTGGTTCTGCACTTCCTAAGATTGTTATATACATGATGGGAGGGCACCTCTGTGCCACAGAAGGAAAAAAAAATCAGCTTGGCAACAACATTCAGGTGCACTTCCTTAAACCTTTTTAGTCCACTGCCCACTAATGATGAGATTACACATCTTGTTGAGGAAAAAGGTCGACGGGAAAGGATGCCACTTCATTGTAGTCCCCTTCATTAACGTACTTGTGTGTTCCTTTTGGTACCCTTTTCTAGCTATCTCGATCGTAACAGCATTCTCAGGCATATCCACTAAAAAAAACACACGCGAGGCACCTCAAGCCCCTCTGCATTCCGCGCAAACGTGAGAATTGGTTGTGTGACATCAACAAAGGAGGGATACTCCTGGGTATCGACAACGCCAGGGCTGGCTAAACCCATCGTTGTTCATGGCCTACAATGATTACTCATGTGAGTAGAAATTTAATCAAGAACAAGGTAATTGTATGATGGTTGTGAACAACAACCCTCTTTATCCATGTTTAAATCTGATATTAGTCAAGTAATTTATGAAATATCTCTCCCAGCTTGCCACTAATGACTAATTATTGCAAAGATGTGCATTTTTTTTATTTCCTCGTGTACAGATATGAACATTTTTTGGACAGAATTTAGGGCAATTAATGAACATTTGCAAGTTACCTATTTTCCCAAGTTGAAGAGGCCATGAAGATAAGTATCCGAGAAGTATCAGAGAGTTTGGCGAGCATTGTTACGGTGGCGGCCCGCCCATACAACGTGGCTGTACCCTGTGCCTCGCCTTCCCCTCATTAAACGGGACAACTTTCGTGAAGGGACCTATATATAATTGACATCACATCCGTCACAAACAAGAATAAGAAGAGAGAGAGAGAGAGAGAGAGAGAGAGAGGCGACATAAAGAAGCCACGTGAGATCCATTCTACCAAATCACATCTGAGGAGAGGGGAACTGCTGCTCCACCGCCATCTTCATCACCATCTCCATCCCCAACCCCTCTCCATAGCCATACATTCTACTTGTACTTTTGATGTCATCACAATTGGTGGCATTGTAAAACTATTTGATATTGATCTTAAGAATTTCTATACAATGTTTATTATTGTTGATCTTATCATGTGTGAGTAGTCAAGACAGGCTGAGGGCTGAGGCCTAGCCTGACAGCATCATGTGCATCTAACTTTAATTACATGGGTGTTGTGCTTAATTTTAATTTAAGATTTGTATGATTGTATACCTTTCTCCTACCTCAATCTAGGACTTGTCAGGTACCCAAGACCCCGACAATTGATAAAGATAATGATGCGAGATTAGTGGTAACCTGCAGCTTCTTGCGAAACCCAGTGACAATAGGGAGAGTACGGTGGTAGTTTGAGATCAGTTAGGGAATAACTGTGACATTGTTAATTTTAATACTTTGGTCTATGCTAAGCACTTTATAATCCTTCATAACCAGCGTGAATGGATTGATTGAGTTGGACATTAGTCAGTAGATAACCAACGCGCCTGGAGTTTATAGTACATAATGGCAAACCACCCACGAGAATCCGATCTGAATTGATTATTCACAATTAATTATGCTTATTATTTTCCTTTATCCTATTTCATGTATGCACCGCTGCAGGTAAAGCCTTAGCCCTGGCCTATCTCCATCTATTGATTCACAAACCACAAGTAAACTCGAAGGTCCGATGAAATGAATAGTTCACAAGCTATCAAGGTCTTGCTTGAGTAAATCACCACGACAGGAGTTTTCCAAGGATTGATATAAACCTAGGTCTTCTAGGGAAAAAGCAACGAGTACACTATATCTGGTATTCCGGATCGAAGGTATCAACATTTTTTCTAGCGTCGTTGCCGGGGAATTAATTTCGCTATATTTGTGAGGTTATTAGAGATCTTGATGATTATTTTTATTTTTGTATTAGTTTATAAAGTATTTTTAGAGTACTTGCTTTTTTACTTATTGAAAACCAAAAATATTAGGTAAGCTTTTTTTTATTACTAGTCTTACTTTATTTGTTATTAAAAATCTAACACAAAAGAATCTTGGGGAATATGCTACCCCTAATGATGCTTATTTACGTGCCCCTATTACTCAACGTTTTGTTACTGCTGAAAATTATGAGATTAAGCCTCACTTTTTTAAATCTAGTTCAACAGAACCAGTTTGAAGGCTAAGCTAATGAGGACGTAGGTATGCATCTAAAAACTTTCAATGAAATATGTGATGTGATACGGATTAAATATGTTGAACAAGATGTAGTCAAACTATGTTTATTTCCTTTCTCACTAAGTTGAAAGGCTAAATATTGGTTGCTAGCTTTGCCCAAGGGCGTTATTAATTCATGGTAGGAATGCACTAATAATTTTCTGTCTATGTTTTTCCCTCCAGCTAAAACTATGCAGATCTGATCTACCATCACAAGTTTTAGATAAGAAGAACGCGTGCCACTAGCGCTTACATGGGAAAGAATGAAGGAATCTATTAGGACATGTCCTAATCATGGGATGGAAGAGCGATTAATCCTTTATTTATTTTATAAAATAATGCTATAAATACAATGTCTAAATCTATGACTGACACTGCTGCAAGAGGAACATTCACGAGCAAGCAAGTTAATATGTTGCCACAAGACTCCTAGATGACATGCAAAATAACCATGCCCAACGGCATGCGGAAATATCCTCTTCAAGAAAGATAAAATCAATCAATGAGGAGAGGAATGAAGAACTTACTGCAAAGGTAGATGAGCTTATCCCACTCTAATTAAGGGCAAATAATAAGCCCAAGTTAATGTCATCACCAACACTGCTGTAGAGTATGTAGACTTCAATGCTAGAAATCCTTATAATCCAGCATGGAAGAGTCAAAACTATGGCTTAAATTTTTAGATGCAATATCCTAACATTGTAGGTGATCCTAATAATAATATGGGATTAAACAATGGTATTCTGTTCGTGCTAGAAAATACTTTCAAATCATTTATCAATCTCAAACTGAGCAGAATAATATCTTAATGAATATGATAGAGAACCACGATAATATTATTAATAAGTTTTCTAACCAAGTGATATGTACATTTTACATCATCAATATTGTGACTCATATGATTATTTTTGAATGATATTTGCCATTATCCATCATTATTCATGCATTTTTAGTTGATTTACGGAATTTTCCTAAAAAGTCCCTTTTCATTGTTATTTAATTTCTAGGAGGCAAAAACCCTCCTTTTCATATTTTGTTGTTTCAGGGACCTTGTGAACACCTAAAAATCGAAGGAAAAATACATGATCATTTTTTCACCGAGAGAAGGACTGTCGGCCAAAGAATCAGGCGAGGGGATCTACGAGGGCCAAAAGGGACCAGGTGGCACACCCTACCTAGCTAGGTGTGCCAACCTAGGCCATTTGGGCCTCTCGCATCATCTTGACTGCCCCTTTTTACAGATCAATGGTCCAACACAAGCCATATTTTCCCAAGATTTATTGAGACGGCGACGAAGACGAATGTCCCCTCCTACTCCGGGAGAGGGCAGATCTTGTCGCACCGGAGGCTCTGGTGAAGGGGAAATCGACGTCATCGTCATGACCACTCCTCCTTGAAGCAGGGGAAGCATCTCCATCAACATCTCCATCACCACCATCAAGACCACCATCACCATCTCCGAGACCGACTTCACCCCCTCATAGTTTGTGTTTGATTGAACTCCAGATATTGTTCTAAGGGCTAATTGCATGTTTGTGATAGGTACTTTTATCTTTATTTGGTGGAGAGATTATACTTTCATATTGTGTTGTAATTATATGCCTCTGATCCACACCATGTTTGGCACTTGTGAGTAGCCTCCCATGTTCCTGAGGGCATATGATGATCCAGCTGTGATTCTATATGATAAACAATGAGTATTTGGTTCGATTTTTATCTTTATGTTGTTCTATGATGGTTGTATGCAAACATTGACTGCATATTACTTCACCTATATGGGCCCATAGGGTTGCACTTTAATGCAATGATAAGTGTTGGAAGGAACAAGCAGACAAAAACTATCTTCCAATACTTTAAGTTGCATTAGAAGGGTTTATGTCGGGGACCAATGAACTAATTGCTATGAAGGGACATTTATGTCTTAATGATTCTTATGTTTGCTCATGAAAATGGCTCTAGGACCCATCATAAGGGGTGTACTTGCTTATATCTATGGATGCACCCAATTTAGACTCCGCCCCTAAGGGACTGAAACTTGACAAAATATTCACTATGTTGTGTAGAAATCTAAATGCTAGTAAATCCATGCCGCCCTCGGGAACACTTGTCACATATAAGTTCACACACACTTGAGCTTGTCCTCTTGTTCTCAGCCAGCGACGCTCCTCTTGACGCAGAGACTGTCCCTATACCCATTATAAGCATAATCATCATTAAATACGAATAAGCCAAAATATTTCTATGTTGTTGGAGGTACTCTACGTCCTCATAATCCACAAGCTTCAAAAAATCTCATATTTGTCTTCCCTGGACTTAAGGACACATTGGTGAGAGCTTGAGTTAACATCCTCATACCACACAAAAACACATAAGTGCTCAGGGAAAAAAGTTAAAACCTCTGCTAACAATTGCATCTTTTCTTCCCTAATTGCTACCTCACATGCATAAAGAGACAATCAAATGCATGATATTATATATGACTAGCAGAAGTGCCCGTGCGTTGCTACGGGTTAATTTTTGTTGAAGCACATAACCAAATGAGCTTTTAGAATTAGGTCAAAATAGCAAAAGCGCCCGTGTGTCTGCTACGGTTCCAAAACCATTTAATATATGCACACAACCAAGAAACAACATGATGTAATTTTTACCAACATCGGTTTATAAAATTTTGAAATATTTAGGTTTTTGCTTTTGATTTAGTTCCCTTGTTGCATGCACATCAATCCACTCAAAATAGAAAGAAAAACTCAATATCTGGACCTCCTTGTGGCACATCGCCAACCAACATGTAAGCTGGCTATGGGAGAGAGGATGGGGTTAGGACGAAGGAAGGGGTCGGTGTATGGTCAGTCGCAACAGAGCCTTGCAAGGCACATATATCAGTGTGGCGGTTATACGCAATGGGGTTGTGAGACTTTGCTAGACCGTGGACCGCGAGTTAATTCACAAAAATCGAGGTGCGAAAATGCAATACAACATCGACCATCTTGGCCGCCGCCACCACCTCGATGTCGTCTCGCCTTGCTCTCTCCCGCTAGCCTCTCTCTTCCCCATGTGCTTGATCACCTACAGCAATTTCTAGCGCCCAACACTGCAATGCTCTCTCCCCTGCTATGCCTCACTGTCTTCGTCGTAAAGGCCTCCTCGTGGATTTAGTCCTGGTTGCTTGGACTGTTTTGTCGAGGCAGAGAAACAAAATGTTATTTCACTTTGGCGGTCGTAGATGGTAGCATCGGCAGAGAAGTAGGAGTAAGAAAAAAAAATAGAGATTTAGATAATATTCTCTCACATACAGCAAACGCAACGAAGAAAACGAAGTAAAAATAATCTACTGGATCTGTCTGCTATGTCGTACAACATGCACAACCAAAATAAATATCTCATAGCTTTTTTCGATCTGTGCTTTTAGGTAACGGCTTGTAGGTAGAAAAGAGGTAGAAAACACAAAGTAAATTAAACCAAGTCCCATCATCACCGCTCAATCATAGCTTTTTTCGATCTGTGCTTTTAGGTAACGGCTTGTAGGTAGAAAAGAGGTAGAAAACACAAAGTAAATTAAACCAAGTCCCATCATCACCGCTCAATCTCAAATTCCCGGTTTTCTCACTCGGCACTCGGCGGAGCTCGTGCTATTGCGAGCTTTGTGGGACCGCGCCGGTATCCGCGCGCCCATCCATGTCTATCTGAAAGGCCGCCGCTCCGCGCGAGCGTCAGAGCCTCTCTAGTTTGGTAATTTTCTCAACTTCCCGGGCGACAGCGGCTATCTCCCTCCTTCCCTGCTGCAATTTCCTTTCCCATACTCTCTCCCTTCACGATCTCCTTTTGTCCTCTTTTCCGAGTCATATCTGGTTGAACTCCCATGACCGCCACAACCGATGGCTACCCCAACGAGTTAATTCCGTCCTGATCATGGTGATGCATCTTTTTCTCTTGGGCGGCTTGTTGAAATCCACGAAATTTACGTATATAAACCGTCAAGACTCCATGTAAGGCGGCGAGGTGGGACTAATCGAGGACCAAGGACGGATTTCCTTTGGCTGGTTTTCGTTGTATTGCTACTTTTTCCTGACAAACCAAGTACAGAACAAAGCCGGCCCACATGGAACTATGCAAGAGAGCCCAGCCTGAGCGACGCTCACCATGGGGCAAAGTCCACATCAACCGATCGAAAATTGCCTGATGCGCAGCTGCAGCTCGCGCTAGTTACAAAACATTCACATAATACAGCGGAGTACATCAGAACAGAAAACGGACACCTTTATACCAGAAAAAAACATCAAAAGGGGAAAACACAGGTTGGGACAAAATGCACGAATCAAAGTGGGAAAATCAAGAAATCAAGACTCCCCACGCCGCCGGCTGGTGCCTGGTGGTATCCTCCATCCTCTCCTCTAGCGCTGCTAGCTCTGCCTTGCCTCTTTCCCGTGGAAGCCAGCCACACACGGGACGCTCTCATCTCATCCAAGCTCACGCCGCAGTCGCGCCTCCGTCGCGCCTCCGTCCAGGGCTCACTGATGATGCCACGGGCTCGAGCAACCGGCAAGTTCTACAGAGCGGAAAGGCTGAGGGAGGTGTGCTGGCGGCGGGGGCCTGTACGACGGCGGTCGTCGAGGGCCTGCCCGGAGCGGGAGGCGCGCAGGAGGGGCGCTGGCGACGGCTGCCTAGCTGGAGGGGCGCTGGAGGTCGGCGAGGGCCTGCGGCGGGAGTCTGGTCGACGGCGGGAGGCGGGCCAGGCCCCCGACGGCGGGAGGCGGGCAGGAGAAGCGCTTGCGGCGGGGGCCTGGCCGGAGGGGCGCTGCGCGCGGTTTGTGTTGTTTTCGGCAGAGGAGCCAAAACAAAAACAAACAAAAAACGAAACGAACCGGTACAATGTCAACCTGTTGTATTATGCGATTTGGTGGGAGGGTAAATCCGTCCAATAGAAAGTTGGACGAAAATTTTGGCAGAAACCTTAGCTCCTTTATTATTAGGTATAGATATGATACAGTTGCCCTCTTGATCACGCTGTTTGCGTTGTGAGGAGGTGAACTCTGATTTTGTTTCCTTCACAATCATCAACCATTTGATCATTTTACAAAATATAAAGAAAAACTGATACATTTTACAACCGGAGACCAGACCATCTTATTTTAAGTGACAATAGTACCATTCAAATAAAAATTAATTTACAAGTTTTGCTAGATACCGAATGCAAGCTGACACCTGTTATTTGTATAAACTAAGAACTATATATTTAGGTGCAGAGCCACGAGTCAAGCATGCTTACAGAATAGTACTTATGCAACCAGATTTTATATATTATCAATGGGGTCACATTCATTGTAATTACTTAACTACAAACAAAATCAGAAACATAATAAACAATTGCATAAATAGCTTTAGACCTTTTTTCAGTACCCCACCGCAATTGCATGCCAAATTTTAGTAGTATCTTCTTTTGAAACCCGCAAACTAACCTGAAGGGCTGAGTATCCGTGACATACGCTCCAGGTTTACCACGCATCATCTTTCCAACGAGATACTTTACTAAATCTATCACAAAATTTTGATGCCTTTCTCTAGCGTTGCCCAAAATTTGTCATACATCGGTGGCCCGAGCTCTGTCTCGGCAGTTTTTGTAGCTGCAAGTGAACAGATAATCAAAACCAACGCAGAACAAAGATTACCGTTTCAAAAAAAAAAACGCAGAACAAAGATTATGGGAAAGGGAACAAAACAGCATCTATCTGGACACATGGCAATCGGCACCAGCGAACCAAGAGAGAAACTTTGCAAGGTACAACCCCATTGCTGGATCAACCATCTAGCCATAGCTCCACTTGCACCTGAAGATGGGTGGTGGTCGAGGAGGGGCAAGAGCCGAGAGGATACTTGATTTATTCAACATGCATCAGCTCTCTAAATGAAGAAATCCATCACCACTTTCTCCATGGAATAGAAGCTGCAATTTTCCATGTTCGGAGGAAGAAAAAAGAGAAGTAAGTATAAAGTCCAGCTCATGTTTGAGAAAGAGTTTGTCAACGAAACAGTCATAATTGATTTGATTTTGATTTTCTTTACCATGTATTAGCTATCTAAAGGAAGCAATTTCAAATGAATTTGATTGAATATAATTAATGTATCATTGGTGATCTAAATATGTTGAATGCCATGATATCACAACTTCAAGGCAGTTGATCAGCTTATAATGTTCAGAAACCTGTAAGCAAATAACATATTTTCTTAGCAATAAAAGGAGTAACAAACTCTGCAATGGTAAACCAGAACTCCTTATCCTTAGAATTTGGCATAAACTGAGCTTCTGTATAGAGATTCACTTGACCAATCAGAAAATTCTAAATGTGTGAGAACTCAAAATTTCTCACATAATGATTGAAGTAACTGATCATGAAGAAATGAAGAATCTCCTTTGGCCATATCATAATGATGGAAAAAGATGAAACGGAGTTCTTGCAACCAACAGCCACAAAGAGAGAGAAAATAGCATGCCAAACTGAACTATAGTTCGATCTATCTCTCTCGCTCCCTAAAAAAACCATGAAAATGCTCTTAGTTGCTGCAAGTACATGTTGCAAGCCTTTGTAGCAATATATATTTCTCACAAATAATATGCCATCTGAGTAAAGAATAAAAAGGCATGTGTTCGTGTCTAAGCAGGGGTTTGTCTGCAGTGGAACACATCATGCATACGATACTTTGCACATCAATCTGTAACCCTTACTTTATTTTGTATAAAAGGAATCAGACAATCACCTTGTTGCTGCAGGGGAGGGTATCTCCTCAACGTCTCTGTGTCTTCCACCGAGCTCATCACTCCTATGCTTCGCCACTCTCTCTTCCACTCACCGCGGACCATCCACCATGAAAACATTCACTGATGAAAGACGTTATTAATTTCTGTAAGATAGCAAACAACTTGATTTAACCAAAGACAAAAATATCTGCATACATCAAGTAGCACTAAATAAAAATCTGGAAACCTACAATCAATGAGAATAATTGGTTCTTATTATTTATTTCCTAATTTAGTGAGGAACCAAATCACTAAAATCATAGGTTTTGATGTACATAAAAGCACAATATAAGGTGAGGCAACACAAGTACTGAACTTAACTTCAAATTTTCAAGAGCAAAGCTAATTGTTGCTTTGCGTGTCAGAACATACATCTCATTTGGGAGGAATTCAAAGGCAAGGTAAGCATTGTAACTGTCTATGGTTGGCTCAGTGCTCCACTGCTCCCTTGAATGTTTTACAAATCCCAATGGGTATATCTATTGTGAGTTTGAAGAACCTGTGTTGATGCTCATCAGCTTGCCGAAATTCAGAACAGCTCCAAGAACTCTGTGGAATAGCCTGCTGCTCCTAAGGTCCTCGCAGGCTACCTAGATAAATGAAATCATTTGGCGTAAGTCTAAAAAATGCAGCAACACAAATAGAAGATTCCCCACTTGAACATGTGAAGTAATATGTAGCTAAGTCTGTGTTCCTTTTAGACAGAATTATCAGGTCTTTGAACTTTACCTCAAGAGTAGCATAGGACATTCTTAGCTGATTGAACTCTAGATAAAAGTTAGAGATATAGTGTAGAAGGGTTTTGGGGGAAACCTCGCACGTATAATGACGTGTGGTTCCGGTGTTTATATAATAGGCCAGAGGCCTAGGGTTATGTTACAATTACAATACAGTCCTACTGTAAATACAATATGTGCAATCTAACACCCCCCCCCCCGCAGTCCCAGCGGGAGGTTCTCGAACGTTGAGACTGGACCGAAAGTCGAGGAAGAGCTGACTCGGCAATCCCTTCGTCATGACATCCGCGAACTGGTGGGAGGATGGAACATGCAGAACACGGACCTCTCCCAAGGACACCTTCTCGCGGACGAAGTGGATGTCTATCTCGATGTGCTTGGTACGTTTATGTTGCACCGGATTCGAGGACATGTAGATGGCGGAGACGTTGTCACAGTAGACAACCGTGGCAGAGCTCAGGGGGCGATGAAGTTCCTGGAGCAACTGGCGGAGCCAACAGCACTCGGCAACGGCGTGGGCGACGGCGCGGTACTCAGCCTCTGCAGAGGAACGGGACACGGTGGTCTGCCGCTTGGAGGACCAAGAGATGAGACTATCACCGAAGTAGACGCAGTAACCGAAGGTGGAGCGGCGCGAGTCCGGACAGCCGGCCCAGTCGGCGTCGCAGTAGGCTACAAGGGCGGTCGACGAGGAGGCGTGGAGCTGGAGGCCAAACTCCAGTGTACCCCGAACATACCGCAGAACACATTTCACGAGAGCCAAGTGAGACGTGCGCGGAGCATGCATGTGAAGACAGGCCTGCTGAACGAGCGTAGGAGAGATCGGGGCGCGTCGGTGTGAGATACCGAAGTCCGCCCACGATGCTCCTGTAGTCGGTGGCGTCGGGAAGAAGCTCGCCGTCGGAAGCAGAGAGCTTCGAGGACGTGTCGACCGGTGTAGGTGAGGGGTGACAGTCAGACATGCCAGCCCGCTGTAGAATATCCAGAGCATACTATAATATCCCAGGTAATGGGGTTACAAAAATAGAGGAAACATATGTGTGCATTGCATTCATGCATAGAAAATCTGGGGAATTTTCGCGCTTTAAAGTAAAACAGTCACAATGAATCGAAGTTTCACTTGACCTTGGTGGAATTGAAGTAGCTCATCAAGTCAAGCGCTATAAACCTCAATGTGACTTTGTTAAAACCTTGTTTTGGGTAGAGAGGATTTGATCTAAGGGGTTAGATCAAATGGAATTAAAATCAACACAAGAACTAATTAATCAATGATCAATTGCTTGATCATACAAAAGATCACAACATGGTAATCCTTGCCATAACATAAGAACATCTGTTTAAGTACAAACCAAGTAACAATAAAATGGAGAAACCATTCTTGATTATCTTCTCCATGTCTTAAAACTAATCCTTAATCCTACCATGAAACCTCATGGTATTCATTCCACTTCAACATTGGAATTATAACAAGAAGATCCACTCCGAAATAGATATTCTTCTCCATTCCAAGTTATTACACATCAAACCTAGAGAGGTGAGAGTTCTATAATAATTATTAGAGAGGCAATAACAAACCTTGAGATAAACCTTGGATATACATCCAAGTATTCAAACCTCATCTCAAGAACACAATCTTGGGATATTGTTCAAGACATTCCCAATTGAGAGAGACTATTCATATCAATTCTAGTTTTATCTACTTAAGAATAAAAGTCAACCATTGAATTAGAGTATTAGGAGTACATCATAACCTAGAATAAGCTAATCTTATATAAGCTCAAACTATGGTGTTACACTCAAGTTAGTGAGGCAACACTTGGATTTGAGGGAAAGAACTATCCATATACCAGATGATTATATCATCATTGATTAAGTAGAACCCTAACATAATATCTCAGGCATTCTCCTGGGATATAAACTTAAGAGGCAACCATAGTAGTCCCATTCAAGAAGATAAACTAGAAGTGCTATACTTAGTTGATCAAGACAATACTTAATCTTGGGGGTGAGAAACCTAATTCTTGAGAAATAACTTAGGAAGCCAAACCTTGATCATTATAAATTGAGTGATGATCATAAACCCTAAGAACTTGAGGTAGAGATATTAAGAACAAGTGGATTATGCCTAATCCATGACCATGCTTTGGAGAAATAGGAGAATAATCCAAATGCTAACACTTATATGATTAGTAGATATTATTCCCCACATGAAATCATAGGGAGGTAACTAGTAAGCAAACCTAGGCTTATATCCCAATCTTAATTTGTGAACCACTTAGTGATCATCAAGTAGAATCCTACCATATCTATATTTCATAAAATAAAGTACCTAAGAAAACCTTAGAGCAAAACTCCATACTTTACATGGTGGGAAACCATCCATCCATATGACCAAAGTTAACTATAAAAAGAACTATAACCAATGTAGTTACTTAAATGATAAATTGAGGTTAATAATAGAAGCCAATTGGTAGGAGATAAGTCTAATTTTCAAACCTTAGTAATAAGAGAAGCACATGAAATATTAAGCAAGTAATCATCTTATCATGGTTAGGGGAGACTAAACCCTACCAAATACAATATGGTGCCATCTCATTCCTACAACCTAGAATTAAACCTCAACCTTAGTTTATGTATCACTATGGTGATTATATTATAAATCTAGGCCCTAATTGAGAATTCAAACCAATTGCCATTAAGAAAATGTAATGTGAACCCTAGAATTGCTCATTAGCTAAATCCTATGCTTCACTAATTAAACCCAAGAAATATCTAGTGCTTAAACTCATAATTAAATCCATGGGTGGTAATCAACCACTTATCTCTGTAAATAAAGCCCAACCTTGAGGAAAGTAATGCATACTTTAGGATTTTTAAGTTGTATTTAAAATATAGTACTAATACTAACCTTGATTTTGGGTTATTGTCAAAACCTACAAAATCCTAAGAAAATGTTGTTTACATGAAATACCAGTGATTAATTCCTCAAATGGAAACCCAGACATAGTAACAATCCCCGAAATACTTTGAGATGGAAATATCAACTCTCATAGTTAAAAACAGAATGGATTGCATAATAAAAAGAGCATTAAAGTAAAAATATAAGATTATGTCCAAATGTTATTTTAATTGAATTCACAAATATGCAAGTAATTCAATATAAAATATGAATTCAAAATAGAATAGGAAAACAATAGTTAGTATACTAAATCTTGAATGAATTAGTATAATTACAAATATCTGCAGATAGAATTGTATTCAATTATGAGTTAAAATAGAAGATATAAAACAGAAAATAAAAACAGAAAAAGGAAAAGGGAGGGAAAAACCTAACTGGACTTACCTGGCCGCAGCAGCCCAACTGGGGAGCCCAGCAGCAGCCCAAGGCCAGTTCCAAACCGCAGCCCATCTCAGCCCAAAATACCTGTTCGTTAAAAAAAAGAATGGAGGGGGTTCGTCCTCATCCCCTCCGTGCGCTGGAGGACACGGCGACGCCGTGCTCGTCTTCCCCGTCGTGCTCGTCGACCTCCCCTTGCTCCCGGCGGTGACGAGGCTCGCCTCCGGAGCCCTATAAGTAACCCGAGTCGACAAATGAGCTCCGTTTCCTTCCTCCTCCGCTCGAATTCCTCACAGACGGAAAACCTAGCTCGCCGGTCTTGTTCGTCGCCGTCGATTTAAGCATCGCCGAGCCACACTGAGAAGCCCTGGAGCTCCGCCAAGCCCCCAGCAACATCCTCGTCGACGCACGCTTGCCGGGAAGCCTCGAGGACCTCGAATTGCGACCTCACTGCCCCGCCGGTCACCATCAACCGTCGCCGTTCGCCGTCGCCATAGATCTCCCCTCGCCTCGCCGACCTCACCACTGCGTTCCCGGTGAGCTCACGAGCCTCCCGGCACCCTCGCTTCACTTGGTTACGCCCGCATCGTCGCCACGCCACTCGCCCGTGTCCGCCGCCGCGATACCTCGCCGTTGAGCTTGCTCCGGTGACTAAATAGGGGCGGCGCTAGTACCATATTGCTCACGGTGGTGTGCTCGTTCGATTGGTGCTAGTGAATCGTCCTCCCGAGCCCGGAACGGCGGCGCCGTCGCCGAATCCCGCCGGCCGAGAGCTTCCCGGCCAACTCACCTATTTTGACCTGGTCAGCCACACGTGGCCGCCGACTCGGCATCAGCCCCACCCGCCAGTGACGGGGTGGGTAGGTTAGCCGGGTGTATTTAGTTATTTCCTTTTAAATTTCAATTCAATAATTACTGCAACTTTGCAAATTTATATAAAATTCATATTTAGTCAGAAAAATATAAACAAGATATTAAAATTCTTAGAAAAGAAAACTCTATCCAATAAAAATATAAAATGAAATTTTTATTCTTAATAAAAATTTAATTATTTAATACTGATTAATTAAGCCTTTAATTTTAATTCGAAATTTAATTAAAAGTTAATAATTAAGAAAAACCTTTAAAATTAATAAAAACCAAGTAAGCAAATTAGGAAAATATTAAAAAAAATTTTCCTTTTGCTTATAATTTATTAAATCATTATTAGTGAGAATTAAACCCTAATTAATAATTACCTAGTTATTAATTATTTAAAATAATAAAATGCCAAATTCAATATTATTTATATTCCCAAATTATTAATAACTTCAACTTTAAATTGAAGTTATTAATCATAGAATTATATGGTAATTAAGAAACCCTAGTTCCATATGGTAGAAAATTAGGAACTCATCATTTCATGTGTAATCCTAAAACCCTAAACCAAATAGGAACCCTAGCTCCACTACTTCATATGAACTCCAAATTATTTCCAAACCTAAACTCCAAGTTAGCATGAGATCATGTTACTTCATTAGTAGTTATAGACCCATAATTAGCAATTAAATACTAGTTCAAATCCACATAAGATATGGGAACCCTATCACTACTAATTAGCATCCCATGTGTTCATCTTCAACGAGACTTAGATAGTTAAGTAGGGATAACCAAGTGTAAACCTTAGATCCTTTTACCAAAGCCATCAGCCTTATTCATTCCTATTTAGCATCACACCATTGTGATGAACCCTAACAACAACCATACCTAATATTTTGTATTACATTCCCTACTCCACTAAACCCTACCGAGTGTTGGATACCAATTATCAACCATCCTATTTAGAAGCCAATTATTCCTTACTAAACGGAACCAACAAGTAAATCCTAGACAACCTCAACCTTAATTGTAATACTTCTTATTAATTAAGAAGTATGTTCTTCAAAAGTTATTCTTTTGAAGTAAATAAGAAATCATCATCAACCCCCGCTTATAAGGACCTATAAACCCTAGCCAGCCTATCACTAGCAAGATAAACCCACCTTGGCAACCATCATGTATAATAAATTGCTTGGGATGCCTAGGCTTATCTTAACCCTACAAGCCCTAGGTGTTGATGAATCCAACTTTGTTGGGATCCATCTAATACCTATTCCAGCAACTACATGCAGCCTTAGTCAACCATAGAAAACCACCCACTTAATTATCATACTTGTTCTTTATTAAAGAACATGTTCTTCAAAAGTTATTCTTTTAAAAGTATATGATAATTAATCATTAACCATGCCATATAGTAGTTCTTTACTTGTTAATATTATGCCAATTATCATTCTTTGTGTGCTCAATTGATTATTATACTCTATTTACTACATGTGGATAATACCAAGTAATCACACCTGAATAAAAACCTTGTATGTGAATCACTCTAAAAGTGCAACACACCCTAAACCAATCATTACAACTCACTGATCCTAAATCATCGGGATTAGGTCACACTTAGAGCGATTGCATCTCATAACTTATGCATTATTGCATCCTTGCCAATCTTTTAAACATCGTCTTTACCGGACGATGATGCTACTTCAGAATTTGGAGTTATTACGCATCGAAGACCTTGTCTGCATAATCTTGCAAGTCAAGAAAGGCAAGTTCATCGCTTGCTCATGTCATTTGAGTATCTTTATCAAATTACTTGCAAAGTACTATAATTATCACTATTGCATAAAAACCAAAACCACTACTTTCATAACTATGAATATGACTATGTGGTGGGCAATGGAACCATGGATTGTGTTGATATGGTGGAGGTTCCATTGCACGGGTTTATATCCATCTAGGATTAAACAACAAATGTCGCCAGTGATTCTTGTGCCGTAATACCCGTGTTAACCATAAGATCCGGAGTGGGACGGAGTAGTCAAAAGTGTTTCCACCTCTCGTTCATCAACGGATGCGCTTTACCGTAGTACACTTGTAATCCAAGGGGGCAAGCTGGTGAGGCTGGGGAGTCCTAAGTCCCCACGGCATAGTCCGTAGTACACTTGTCGCCCGAAGGAGCAAGATGGTGAGGCTGGGGAGTCCTAAGTCCCCACGGTATTGCGGTCTAGGATGGGTTGCAGCTACCGGCGTAGGAGTGTATGGTAGAGCCCAGCACTGTTGTCGTGGTCGGGGTCCACCTTGAAATTGTTATCACCAGGATTTAACCGCGATCAGGAGGTGGGCCGCGATCAAGATGGGCTTGGAAGATTATATATGGAAGATCTACGAAGCGGCCTTGCACGGAGAATTTGGGCTGAATTGCCCGTGTATCTTTATTTAGTAGTTTATTATTTTAGATAAGGGTTAGAGTTTGTATCGTGCACGATGGGATATTCCCACGTTAGAAAGTCCCCTGGACTATAAATATGTACCTAGGGTTTATGGAATAAACAACAACTCACGTTCAACCCCAAAAACAAACCAATCTCGGCGCATCGCCAACTCCTTCGTCTCGAGGGTTTCTATCAGGTAAGCGACATGCTGCCTAGATCGCATCTTGCGATCTAGGCAGCACAAGCCCCACGTTGTTCCATGCGTTGCTCGTATCGAAGCGCTTTTGATGGCGAGCAACGTAGTTATCATTAGATGTGTTAGGGTTAGCATTGTTCTTCGTTTAAGCATGCTTACGTAGTGCAACCCTTGCATATCTAGCCGCCCTCACGCCTATCTCAGGTGTGGGGGCGGCACCCCGCTTGATCCTTATTTAGTAGATCTGATCCGTTACGATTGCTCCTTGTTCTACAAGGATTAGTTTAATATCTGCAATAGTTAGGCCTTACAAAGGGGGAGGATCCAGGTGGCACGTAGGGTGGCGTTCGCAAGTCCTAAACGGGATGTTCCTAGGATCAACTTCATGTTGGTTTTCTCGGCCTTGTTTAGGATCGGCTTACGAGCACCGTGCGTGGCCGCAAGGCCCAACTCGGAGTAGGATGATCCGATTATGCGGTGAAAACCCTAAATCGTCGTAGATCTCATTAGCTTCATCTTGATCAAGCAGGACCACCAAGTATTCGTGCACCCCGTACGGATCATGGGTGGATCGGCTCTTTGAGCCGATTCACGGGATAACTCGAGAGCCGATCGAGGCTCGTATTTAACGTTTACATGTATGCCCCGCAGGAAATTAAGCGAGGCATCCTCATCACCTTCCCGACCAGGTATAGGTCAGGTGGCACGCCCTTGCACTTCGCAACGCCGCGTGTGACCAGAAGAGCATTGCGGGCCGTCGCTCGGAGGGGTCTCAGCCAGCCGCAGCTTTAGGCTCTTCCCGGCTCTACAGTGTTGACAAGGCCGTTGCCCGCCGGTGGGTTTTGGCAGTCAACACATTCTGGCACGCCCGGTGGGACATCGTCTACATCAACCACATCGCCATCTACATCTGAGATGGCGGACGGCACGCCAGTCACCTACGGGGATCTGCCCGACGACCTCAAGAAGCAATACAACGAGATCAAGGCTACCCTCGAAGCCGACCTCATCGGCTCTTTTCGCAGAACCCGTTCCGGTGGCATCGGATGGAAGGGGTTCTCACCGCAAGGTGCGCTCGATGGGATAGACCTCTCAACCCCGTCGGAGGAACGCACCGGGGGTCCGCGGCGAGAGATCAACTACCCGGTGGCTCACTCGCTACACCGCCACTGCGAGAACTTGGTCAACGTGTTGGAGCGTGTCGCTCCGCGCGTGATCCAGGAGATCATGAGCCACCAGTACTCGCCGTCGGGACCAGCTCTCGGGACTCATCAAGGAGAGTTGCCATTCCGGTCCCGTCCACCGCTGCCATATGCGTTGGCAGCACTCGCTGAAGTGCCGACTACACCGGCATTCCTCGTTCACGGGATTGGTGGCGACCTTAGTGACTACCGAGTTCTTAATGGAGGCGCCTAAGGAGATCCCTCATGGATACGCGTGCATGTATGTGCCGGATTGTGGTGACCGGGCACTCACAAACCAGGCCACAACATCGGGGACTCCGGCGAAGACAGGAGGAAAGTCGGCGACGAGCAGCGTACGTGGCTAACTAAATACGCCACGCCGACGAAACTCCCGAGCCCAGCTCCCGCAGATGGCTCGGAGCTGGAAAAGCAAACATGGCAGGCCAAGTACGCCACCCCGGCGAACCTTCGCAGTGCAACTCCTACGGCCAGCACAGCGGATCGATCGGTACCATACCGAGAGACCAATTCGGCATGATGCCGAAAAGAAGGGCGATCGGCTATTCCAAGCCGTACCCCGACGATTACGAGATGATCCCGCTGCCACCTAAATATCGGCTCCCCGACTTCTCCAAATTCGGTGGATCGGATGGCTCCGGCTCCATCGAGCACATCGGCCGATATTTGGCTCAACTAGGACCGGCTTCGGTGTCGGATCAGCTACGCGTGAGGCTTTTTTCACGGTCCCTCACGGGATCGGCTTTTGGATGGTACACCTCCTTGCCGACAAACTCCATCCAAACTTGGAAGCAATTGGAAGAACAGTTCCATATGCAATACCATTCGAAGCTTCCGAGTCCGGCATTGCCGATCTAGCACAACTACGTCGAAGCGCGGGAAACGGTGACGGAATACATCCGGCGCTTCAGGAATCTTAGGAACCGATGTTATTCGGTTCGTATAACCGAAAAGGAAGCGATCGAGTTGGCGTAGCGAGGCCTTGCAACACAGCTCAAGGACATGGCCTCCCAAGCAGATTATCCCTCGCCGGCGCACATGGTTCGAAACTATCGGCATATGAACAGCGCCACCCCGACCTGTACCAAGACAAGTTCAAGCGTGCGTAGTTATGGTCGATACGGAGGAAGATGAAGTGCTCGCGGGAGGCCAAGAGATAGCAGTGGGCTGAGTGGATTCGGGGGAACCCCGTGGCCTGCAAATGGGTAAAGCCACCGGGGCCGCCCGGGGGATTTGATTTTGACGTGACCAAGACCGAACAAATCTTCGACCTCCTGCTCAAGGAGAAACAGATTGACGATTCCCGAAGGTCTCAAGTTCCCCACGGCGAAGGAGCTAAACGGAAAGCCGTACCGCAAATTCCACAACTCGCTTTCCCATGCTACCAACGACCGCCGGGTGTGGCGTCAGCACATCCAAGCGGCGATAGAGAAGGGGCGGCTAATTTTCAACCAGTACGCCATGAAGGTCGACACCCAACCCTTCCCCGCCGTTAACATGGTAGAAATCACCTACCCTGAAGGTTGCCAGCCGGGTCCCTCGTTCAACATCAACATGGTAGGACCTGGAAACCACTCTGGCAAAGATGGAGATGAGGGCAGCTGCTCTCATAGCAAGGATACAGAGGAGGCCGCTCCACGCGATCGGCTCCGTCATGATGGCAAGCGCTATGTCACAGAGGGAGAGGTGAAGAATATAAGATATCAGGGACCCCTCTCTGATCACCTCCTCAATAAATATGTGAGTCAGTATGACCAACGCCGACGGCACAATTACGATGATAGAGGAGATCGTCTGGCTAGAGAAGCCAGAAGATATCGTCGGCAGGATTACGATGAGGAGAAGCACGAGCGCTGTGCCACGGAAGCATCAAGGGAGCAAGATGACAACGCCGGGCATTGGGACTGCCCCTTCTTCGGACACTCGCCGGGATTCAGGAATGAGCCGATTGCCCACAATCGGCAATTGCCCGGAATGCAATCGAAAAAGAAGGAGGCAGCCAATGTGTCTGTGTTCGAGCGCCTAGGGCCTCTCCCGCCACCAAGCAAACGCGCTGAGTCACCTCGTTGGGCAGATCTTGAGGATTCAGAAGACGAGGGAGAAGTGGAAGAAGATAGGTACCACCGGCCAAGGTGGTGCCCTGACGGACTCAGCCGTTCCCAAAAGCACAGGGTTCAGCGATTGCGCGGCTCGGAGGAAGCCGAAAGGTTGTACCCGCATACGCTAAGGAAGGCACGACCTGATCTCGGCCGCAAAGGTTCGAGCGAACCCCGGATGAAGAGGGTCGTCCACGGAAAATGGAGTGGCGCCCTAAACGAGGAAAGCCGATGATGAGACATCGGCTGGCACAAACATGGTACTCGTCTTGCCGACAGAGCTTAGCCCTCCACGACTCTACGGAGCACTCAAGGTGGACGACAGCAAGCGCATCAAGTCAGAGGTTGGGTTGGTTTTATCCAGCCTGACCAAGTAGCAAGATTAAACCAATGAGCAAACCAGGAGAGGTTGATCCTTGTGATCGGCCCCAAAAAATTTATGAAGGGAACTTACAAAACCTTCAACGAGCAAGCAACGTGGAGGCCGATTCCAGCAATCGGCCAAAATTATCCTCACCCACCATTCCGCTCGGGTTCAACATGTTATCCAACGGAGCCGATACCATCAATTCTCTTGACAGAATCGGCTCGGGGCACCAGTGTAGATAAGAAGCATCTCATCTTCTGGTGATGGGTATTGGAATATGGGGGCCGATGCACAGGTCGGCCGTAATAAAAGTGAAAATTCGAAAATTCGAAAATTTTCGAGCACAGCCGATGCAGCAGGCATCGACTTGAGGACATGAAAGCCGATGCATGGCCATCGACTCAAGGGGAGTAACTGTTACGATCAGAGGGTCAATGGAGCACAAAGGGAGATTTTGTATGAAGGAACTCCTCAATGGAGCGAGTTTGGAAGCTCGGATCCTCTCTTCAAGAACAATATCGAGAGCAGCATGGGCGGACGGATCAGGTCAAGGATGGATGACATTAGATTCACCAAAGGAAAGGAGCCGATCTAGCCAGCAAGAACTAAAGAAGCTCGGGGGGCAGCTCACCTTAAGGCTTTCCGCTCGGAGAAGCCGATTTGTGTTCAAATCGGTCGGCACTGCATAAGGAACTTCCCCACGCACGATCAAGCCCGGGTCTATGTAGCTCATTTGTGTATCCTCGTCTCCGTTTTGCCTTGGCTGAGACTCGGGGGCAACGAGCCCGGTAGGTGCTCTATTGAAGGACCGATTGAAGTACCATCGGCTGATCCTCGTTGCAACCTTCTTCACAAAGCGATGAATGCTCGCTAAGGAGTTGAAGAATGGAAGGATGAATGTCGAAGGACCGATGCGTTGTTATCGGCTCATTACACATTGGCGGAGGGGATGAATCGGCAAGGTCAGTAGGAGGGGTGAATCGGCTCAATTAAAACTCGAAGAAATCGGCAAAATCAAAGTGGGGAACAGTTCTTCATTGATAGGCGGGATTTCTTACATAAAGAGCTGAATTGCTCTCAAAGGAAATACTCGGGGGATACATCGCCCCATCTACTACTACCGACCCTATGCTAGAGGTCCTATCTACGGGCCGTCATCGCCCTCATCGTCATCCTCGAACTCTCATCGGCACTCGCTGCCGATGGGCTCCTCGTCGCTACTCCCGTAGCCCTCCACGGGGGCCTCATCCCCGTCTTCGTCGTCGCTGCCGTCGTCGTCCCACCACATGCGAAGGCGCTTCGGCTGATGGGTAGCCCTCGAGGGAGTCGTCGTCGTCGTCGTCCTCCTCCTCCTCTTCTTCCTCCATCACCCCCTCGGAGGAGGTGAAGTCGTCCCGGGAGAAGCGATCGTCATCGCTCTCCTCCTCCGGTTCCCCGTCGGCGAGGAAACGGAGGTCGCTCTCCCCGTCCGTCGAGGACCGGTCGTCCTCGGACCAGATGGAGAAGTCATGGCCTGACTCCTCCCCGGCCGCAATGGCGCGGCGGGTATTGGCCGCATGGACCGCCGCTGGGTTGTGCTCCGGCGTCGGCTCGCGGGACATGGAGGACTGGCTGGAGGGGTCCGATAGGGCAGAGGAGGAAGAAGACATGGTGGAGGGCTTTTGGACTGCTAATGCGAGGATGCAGAGCAGAACTGTTCATAGCGGTTAAATAAAAAGGGATATGGTGAAAATTCAATGCCACAGCAGTTTCCGAGGAAGTGGTGTTTGAAAGAAAGAGAAAAGACTGCCAAATCACGCGGAGAAGTTGAGAAGGCAAGTCATCATGGTGACGGATATCGCGACGGTTCACGCCACGACATGACCCGACGGGAGCGTAATGATTTTGGAAATACCATTTCCAAAACCAGGGGGGCATGTGTTATCACCAGGATTTAACCGCGATCAGGAGGTGGGCCGCGATCAAGATGGGCTTGGAAGATTATATATGGAAGATCTACGAAGCGGCCTTGCACGGAGAATTTGGGCTGAATTGCCCGTGTATCTTTATTTAGTAGTTTATTATTTTAGATAAGGGTTAGAGTTTGTATCGTGCACGATGGGATATTCCCACGTTAGAAAGTCCCCTGGACTATAAATATGTACCTAGGGTTTATGGAATAAACAACAACTCACGTTCAACCCCAAAAACAAACCAATCTCGGCGCATCGCCAACTCCTTCGTCTCGAGGGTTTCTATCAGGTAGCGACATGCTGCCTAGATCGCATCTTGCGATCTAGGCAGCACAAGCCCCACGTTGTTCCATGCGTTGCTCGTATCGAAGCGCTTTTGATGGCGAGCAACGTAGTTATCATTAGATGTGTTAGGGTTAGCATTGTTCTTCGTTTAAGCATGCTTACGTAGTGCAACCCTTGCATATCTAGCCGCCCTCACGCCTATCTCAGGTGTGGGGGCGGCACCCCGCTTGATCCTTATTTAGTAGATCTGATCCGTTACGATTGCTCCTTGTTCTACAAGGATTAGTTTAATATCTGCAATAGTTAGGCCTTACAAAGGGGGAGGATCCGAAGTGGCACGTAGGGTGGCGTTCGCAAGTCCTAAACGGGATGTTCCTAGGATCAACTTCATGTTGGTTTTCTCGGCCTTGTTTAGGATCGGCTTACGAGCACCGTGCGTGGCCGCAAGGCCCAACCTGGAGTAGGATGATCCGATTATGCGGTGAAAACCCTAAATCGTCGTAGATCTCATTAGCTTCATCTTGATCAAGCGGGACCACCAAGTATTCGTGCACCCCGTACGGATCATGGGTGGATCGGCTCTTTGAGCCGATTCACGAGATAACCCGAGAGCCGATCGAGGCTCGTATTTAACGTTTACATGTATGCCCCGCAGAAATTAAGCGAGGCATCCTCATCACCTTCCCGACCAGGTATAGGTCAGGTGGCACGCCCTTGCACTTCGCAACGCCGCGTGTGACCAGAAGAGCATTGCGGGCCGTCGCTCGGAGGGGTCTCAGCCAGCCGCAGCTTTAGGCTCTTCCCGGCTCTACAGTGTTGACAAGGCCGTTGCCCGCCGGTGGGTTTTGGCAGTCAACAGAAATCTACAGGAATAATGGGACCGACGTGGACCCAGGGTCGGGGCATGCAACAAAGGGTGGGTGTTCGAGGTAGCGGAGGAACATGTTTGGCTAGACCTTATACCGGGCCTCACACCAAAGGAAGTGTGGACAAGCCTGCAGCTTGGTTGGCACCAAGGCTAAGATCTCTTATGGGTAAAGCAACACACCTCTGCAGAGTGTAATGAATCGTGACTCGTCACTCCCTGTTCCGGGATATGGAACTGCGAACGCGGCCGGAAAGGAGCTCCATGAAGTTCTAGTAAACCGGTGAAGGCCGACGGACATCGCTCTTCCGAATAAAAGCAACCTCTTGAAGAAATGATTATGAAAACCTCGCATCGGTATTAGACTTTCTGGTCTAATGCCGTAGCTAGTGCATTAAACACCTCTTTCCTATAATGAACTTGTTGAGTACGCTCGTACTCATCCCACTCTTAAATCCCCGCTTAGATATGGAGGCATCGAAGGAGGATCTACCGTGCAACTCGAAGACCGAGGAGTCTACAAATACTTCAAGGGAACAGGAACCCGCCGAAAGAGTCAAACACCACAACTACCATGGAGAAAACCTAGATTAAGTAGTAGAAGGGAACTAGCTTCCCAAACCTAGCTCCTATTTAGCTAGAATCTATTCTTAGCCTCTTTAGCTAGTTAAATACTCTACAAATAGAGTTCGTGATAAGTCTAGACTACAAGTCGTTCTTCTGGAGTTTATTTGCAGTTTTACCTCATTGTAATGTAGGAGGTCGTGATGATCTTATGTAACGAGTCCGTGTGTAATTCTATAGACATGCCTTGGACCCGCATATGTTTCGTTGTACCACTCGAGCGATATAATACTAGTGGAACGGTGTTTCATTGGTGTTATATCAGACTTGCATACTACACCATGCAGTGGTATGCTGGGTCACCACAGTTGGTATCAGAGCAAATGCTTTGACCCTAGGATTAAAACCCTTTAAAGGAGACCTATAGGATTGATAGTGTCTATAGGAAGTTGTCTTAGTTAAACCAAATAAATCTTATGACTTGAGATGGATATTCACTTGAGAATAATCCTCGACACACCCGAGTCAACATTTCCTACCTATCCTTCCTAAGTGAAGTTAGTTAGCTTATCCCAAACAGGTAGCACACCATTAAGTTCCTTAAAACCATACATGAGTAGATCACGGTTGGTATACAATACATGGTAGTCCAAAGAGAGGATACAACCATAAGGAAGATATCCTATTGGAAGATGTGTACCAACACATGTCATGGTTAAGCAAGAGTTATTCAGACCCGTAATATGAACGATATCATGTGATGAAGATAAGTATATTAGGAAGATATCCTGCTGGAAGATGTATACCAAGACAAGTAATAGGGTAAGTAAAATTTATCTAAACTTGTGAAACAATTGATAGTAAGTGATAACTATGAGTCATATGAGGTAGTATACACCATGATGAGTCAATCATGGGAAATAAGGAAGGGTGATAGGAATAATATATGTCTACTTACATGGTAGAGTAGCTAATCATATATGATTCACCTGAGAATCATTATGTGATGGAATAGAACATCATAAATACTTAGAAGAAGTACAATAAGAAGCCAGACAGTAGTGCAAGAATTGTATTCCAAAAAAATATGGGAAGTGTGCCAAGCACATTATGACCATAGACTTATGATAGAAACACTTGGAAGAATAGGAGTTATATTTCCATAGTTATGTGTTTAGAGTAGCAAATTTAGAACCAGACATATCATTGAAGTAGTCCTCAACAAAATGGAAGTTAAGATAGTACTTCCAAAGATAATTAGGATAACCACAACTATCCTAGACCACTTTGTGTCAAGTTTATCTCATTGCAATTGTGCAATTAAGGTAAAGGTTGAGACGAATAGTAGACTTACATATATTCGTGCTAAGTATCACGATACAAACCTATCTTATGTGGTGTTATATACTACGCATCAGAGCCTGATGTTTAGAGATGTCTTACTCAACTAGTATATTCAGGCTTAAGATGGTGTGTATTATATGCACAAAGCTGAATCTTCTTGGATTTTATTGGATTTTCATTGTTTGACTAGATCCATACATGAAGTTTGACTTTGATATGCAAATGCATGTTGCAATATCAAGTTCTTACTTGATGCTATAGATCTAGAGGGTAATAGTATTCGTGTGAGGAAGTGACAAATTCTGAAGATCTTAAAGACAAGATGAAGGTTCATCAGAAAAAGAAAAAAATAAAGTTGTGGGAAGTAACCACAATACTCTGAAGGAAGTACAATCAGAAACTCATGCTTACCTCAACAGAGGAGTACTTTAGTACGAAAGAAGCATGAAGTTGAGAAATATGATGACTGTGGAGTAGTAGAAGTATAACCATAGTCATTATGGAAGAGGGAATGCATGGGAAATCACTTAGGATACTATAATCATAGTGTCAGCTAGTGGTTTTCTTGCAAAATAAACCCTGAATGAAGGAAGGTGATATATGAAATCATAGTAGACATAAGAAGACCATAGTCGATATCGGAAGACCACAATTGGTATAATATCAATACTCGCGAGATAAAGTAGAAGATGTCTCGTCCGGTTGATCGGAACCTATAATAGAATCCATTTTTAGATATCAAATAGCCACAGTTGGTATCATAACCACAACTGCTCTATCGGTTGGTATTACAAATAGTCCACGATTTAATTATTTGTAACAAAAGTTGTGAACAAATAAATTTTGTTAGCCAAATAATTATGATCTATAAAACATTCGATCGAAGAATTCACATTGGATGTCCACAATTGAGTGGATACACCACAAATATTCTTCGCAAGATCTTAGAAGAATACAAACCATAAGCTAGACCTAGACCAATAATCTAATCATAAGTCCAATAGTTGGAAGAAAAGGAGTTGAAGACCGTAAGAAAACTCTAAGGGGTAGAGTAAATATTAAGTTGGATGTACAATAACTCAATATTTTGAGCAAGATAGTTGAAGAAGGTCTGAACTGAGAGGTAGTTCGATCTTATTTTCATAAGATTGATGAACAATACTTTCAGAAGGAAGTCAGACCAGAAGCCGAGGTTCATACCTCGAGGACGTAAGAAGTGGATTATAACGTGAGCAAGTAAGTAATATCTACTTAGAAGTACTTAAGATCAAGTAAGTCAAAGATAAAGAAGTTGGACGAAGGAAATATCAGAGATCAAATATAGCTCAAGGAGGTCAAAGACTCAAGGGATTTGACCATACCAGAATCAGAGACTACATGAAAGATTCCTTCATGGAACCTAAATTAATCTAAAGAGTTATAGGTATCAATTATAAACCATGATTGGATGGACTAAATGAGTCTAATTCATTCTTAGAGGAATAAACCATCACGACCATTTCCATGGTAAGTACATTACCAAGTACCATTACTGCAATTTTGGTAGTAAGGGAAAAACAAAGACCTATTTTATCAAATAGGAGAATGTTATCCAATTAGTCCTCAATTAAGACTGTCAAGACAAGAAGAAGTCTCAATCACTGAATATTTAATGAGAAAGGAAACAAGCTTATAATATTGGAGGAAATCATGGAAGTAAAGGAAGTAATAGTTGTTTGATGTCAAACCCTAATGGATCCCAGGAAGAATCTGGACAAGGGATATATTCAATTATATCCAGTAAGATCACCACGGATTTCTAGAAAAGTCGTAGTCTGCACAAGTCAGATCCACACCTCGGAAACGTGAGAGAGATCAAACTTCGAGGACGAAGTTTAGTTTAAGGGGTAGAGACTGTAATATCCCAGGTAATGGGGTTACAAAAATAGAGGAAACAGATGTGTGCATTGCATTCATGCATAGAAAATACTGGGAATTTTCGCGCTTTAAAGTAAAACAGATCACAGTAACTGAAGTTTCACTTGACCTTGGTGGAATTGAAGTAGCTCATCAAGTCAAGCGCTATAAACCTCAATGTGACTTTGTTAAAACCTTGTTTTGGGTAGAGAGGATTTGATCTAAGGGGTTAGATCAAATGGAATTAAAATCAACACAAGAACTAATTAATCAATGATCAATTGCTTGATCATACAAAAGATCACAACATGGTAATCCTTGCCATAACATAAGAACATCTGTTTAAGTACAAACCAAGTAACAATAAAATGGAGAAACCATTCTTGATTATCTTCTCCATGTCTTAAAACTAATCCTTAATCCTACCATGAAACCTCATGGTATTCATTCCACTTCAACATTGGAATTATAACAAGAAGATCCACTCCAGAAATAGATATTCTTCTCCATTCCAAGTTATTACACATCAAACCTAGAGAGGTGAGAGTTCTATAATAATTATTAGAGAGGCAATAACAAACCTTGAGATAAACCTTGGATATACATCCAAGTATTCAAACCTCATCTCAAGAACACAATCTTGGGATATTGTTCAAGACATTCCCAATTGAGAGAGACTATTCATATCAATTCTAGTTTTATCTACTTAAGAATAAAAGCCAACCATTGAATTAGAGTATTAGGAGTACATCATAACCTAGAATAAGCTAATCTTATATAAGCTCAAACTATGGTGTTACACTCAAGTTAGTGAGGCAACACTTGGATTTGAGGGAAAGAACTATCCATATACCCAGATGATTATATCATCATTGATTAAGTAGAACCCTAACATAATATCTCGGGCATTCTCCTGGGATATAAACTTAAGAGGCAACCATAGTAGTCCCATTCAAGAAGATAAACTAGAAGTGCTATACTTAGTTGATCAAGACAATACTTAATCTTGGGGGTGAGAAACCTAATTCTTGAGAAATAACTTAGGAAGCCAAACCTTGATCATTATAAATTGAGTGATGATCATAAACCCTAAGAACTTGAGGTAGAGATATTAAGAACAAGTGGATTATGCCTAATCCATGACCATGCTTTGGAGAAATAGGAGAATAATCCAAATGCTAACACTTATATGATTAGTAGATATTATTCCCCACATGAAATCATAGGGAGGTAACTAGTAAGCAAACCTAGGCTTATATCCCAATCTTAATTTGTGAACCACTTAGTGATCATCAGTAGAATCCTACCATATCTATATTTCATAAAATAAAGTACCTAAGAAAACCTTAGAGTAAAACTCCATACTTTACATGGTGGGAAACCATCCATCCATATGACCAAAGTTAACTATAAAAAGAACTATAACCAATGTAGTTACTTAAATGATAAATTGAGGTTAATAATAGAAGCCAATTGGTAGGAGATAAGTCTAATTTTCAAACCTTAGTAATAAGAGAAGCACATGAAATATTAAGCAAGTAATCATCTTATCATGGTTAGGGGAGACTAAACCCTACCAAATACAATATGGTGCCATCTCATTCCTACAACCTAGAATTAAACCTCAACCTTAGTTTATGTATCACTATGGTGATTATATTATAAATCTAGGCCCTAATTGAGAATTCAAACCAATTGCCATTAAGAAAATGTAATGTGAACCCTAGAATTGCTCATTAGCTAAATCCTATGCTTCACTAATTAAACCCAAGAAATATCTAGTGCTTAAACTCATAATTAAATCCATGGGTGGTAATCAACCACTTATCTCTCGTAAATAAAGCCCAACCTTGAGGAAAGTAATGCATACTTTAGGATTTTTATGTTGTATTTAAAATATAGTACTAATACTAACCTTGATTTTGGGTTATTGTAAAAACCTACAAAATCCTAAGAAAATGTTGTTTACATGAAATACCAGTGATTAATTCCTCAAATGGAAACCCAGACATAGTAACAATCCCTGAAATACTTTGAGATGGAAATATCAACTCTCATAGTTAAAAACAGAATGGATTGCATAATAAAAAGAGCATTAAAGTAAAAATATAAGATTATGTCCAAATGTTATTTTAATTGAATTCACAAATATGCAAGTAATTCAATATAAAATATGAATTCAAAATAGAATAGGAAAACAATAGTTAGTATACTAAATCTTGAATGAATTAGTATAATTACAAATATCTACGAGATAGAATTGTATTCAATTATGAGTTAAAATAGAAGATATAAAACAGAAAATAAAAACAGAAAAAAAGAAAAGGGAGGGAAAAACCTAGCTGGACTTACACTGCCGCAGCAGCCCAACTGGGGAGCCCAGCAGCAGCCCAAGGCCAGTTCCAAACCGCAGCCCATCTCAGCCCAAAATACATGTTCGTTAAAAAAAATGGAGGGGGTTCGTCCTCATCCCCTCCGTGCGCTGGAGGACACGGCGACGCCGTGCTCGTCTTCCCCGTCGTGCTGTCGACCTCCCCTTGCTCCCAGCGGTGACGAGGCTCGCCTCTGGAGCCCTATAAGTAACCCAGGTCGACAAATGAGCTCCGTTTCCTTCCTCCTCCGCTCGAATTCCTCAAAGACGGAAAACCTAGCTCGCCGGTCTTGTTCGTCGCTGTCGATTTAAGCATCGCCGAGCCACACTGAGAAGCCCTGGAGCTCCGCCAAGCCCCCAGCAACATCCTCGTCGACGCACGCTTGCCGGGAAGCCTCGAGGACCTCGAGTTGCGACCTCAGCGCCCCGCCGGTCACCATCAACCGTCGCCGTTCGCCGTCGCCATAGATCTCCCCTCGCCTCGCCGACCTCACCACTGCGTTCTCGGTGAGCTCACGAGCCTCCCGGTACCCTCGCTTCACTTGGTTACGCCCGCATCGTCGCCACGCCACTCGCCCGTGTCCGCCGCCGCGGTGCCTCGCCGTTGAGCTTGCTCCGGTGACTAAATAGGGGCGGCGCTAGTACCATATTGCTCACGGTGGTGTGCTCGTTCGATTGGTGCTAGTGAATCGTCCTCCGAGCCGGGAACGGCGGCGCCGTCGCCGAATCCCGCCGACCGGGAGCTTCCCGGCCAACTCACCTATTTTGACACGGTCGGCCACACGTGGCCGCTGACCGGCATCAGCCCCACTCGATCGGTGACGGGGTGGGTAGGTTAGCCGGGTGTATTTAGTTATTTCCTTTTAAATTTCAATTCAATAATTACTGCAACTTTGCAAATTTATATAAAATTCATATTTAGTCAGAAAAATATAAACAAGATATTAAAATTCTTAGAAAAGAAAACTCTATCCAATAAAAATATAAAATGAAATTTTTATTCTTAATAAAAATTTAATTATTTAATACTGATTAATTAAGCCTTTAATTTTAATTCGAAATTTAATTAAAAGTTAATAATTAAGAAAAACCTTTAAAATTAATAAAAACCAGTAAGCAAATTAGGAAAATATTAAAACAAATTTTACTTTTTCTTATAATTTATTAAATCATTATTAGTGAGAATTAAACCCTAATTAATAATTACCTAGTTATTAATTATTTAAAATAATAAAATGCCAAATTCAATATTATTTATATTCCCAAATTATTAATAACTTCAACTTTAAATTGAAGTTATTAATCATAGAATTATATGGTAATTAAGAAACCCTAGTTCCATATGGTAGAAAATTAGGAACTCATCATTTCATGTGTAATCCTAAAACCCTAAACCAAATAGGAACCCTAGCTCCACTACTTCATATGAACTCCAAATTATTTCCAAACCTAAACTCCAAGTTAGCATGAGATCATGTTACTTCATTAGTAGTTATAGACCCATAATTAGCAATTAAATACTAGTTCAAATCCACATAAGATATGGGAACCCTATCACTACTAATTAGCATCCCATGTGTTCATCTTCAACGAGACTTAGATAGTTAAGTAGGGATAACCAAGTGTAAACCTTAGATCCTTTTACCAAAGCCATCAGCCTTATTCATTCCTATTTAGCATCACACCATTGTGATGAACCCTAACAACAACCATACCTAATATTTTGTATTACATTCCCTACTCCACTAAACCCTACCAGTGTTGGATACCAATTATCAACCATCCTATTTAGAAGCCAATTATTCCTTACTAAACAGAACCAACAGTAAATCCTAGACAACCTCAACCTTAATTGTAATACTTCTTATTAATTAAGAAGTATGTTCTTCAAAAGTTATTCTTTTGAAGTAAATAAGAAATCATCATCAACCCCTGCTTATAAGGACCTATAAACCCTAGCCAGCTATCACTAGCAAGATAAACCCACCTTGGCAACCACCATGTATAATAAATTGCTTGGGATGCCTAGGCTTATCTTAACCCTACAAGCCCTAGGTGTTGATGAATCCAACTTTGTTGGGATCCATCTAATACCTATTCCAGCAACTACATGCAGCCTTAGTCAACCATAGAAAACCACCCACTTAATTATCATACTTGTTCTTTATTAAAGAACATGTTCTTCAAAAGTTATTCTTTTAAAAGTATATGATAATTAATCATTAACCATGCCATATAGTACTAAAGCTGACCTTGTTCTTTACTTGTTAATATTATGCCAATTATCATTCTTTGTGTGCTCAATTGATTATTATACTCTATTTACTACATGTGGATAATACCAAGTAATCACACCTGAATAAAAACCTTGTATGTGAATCACTCTAAAAGTGCAACACACCCTAAACCAATCATTACAACTCACTGATCCTAAATCATCGGGGTTAGGTCATGCTTAGAGCGATTGCATCTCATAACTTATGCATTATTGCATCCTTGCCAATCTTTTAAACATCGTCTTTACCGGACGATGATGCTATTTCAGAATTTGGAGTTATTACGCATCGAAGACCTTGTCTGCATAATCTTGCAGTCAAGAAAGGCAAGTTCATCGCTTGCTCATGTCATTTGAGTATCTTTATCAAATTACTTGCAAAGTACTATAATTATCACTATTGCATAAAAACCAAAACCACTACTTTCATAACTATGAATATGACTATGTGGTGGGCAATGGAACCATGGATTGTGTTGATATGGTGGAGGTTCCATTGCACGGGTTTATATCCATCTAGGATTAAACAACAAATGTCGCCGGTGATTCTTGTGCCGTAATACCCGTGTTAACCATAAGATCCGGAGTGGGACGGAGTAGTCAAAAGTGTTTCCACCTCTCGTTCATCAACGGATGCGCTTTACCGTAGTACACTTGTAATCCAAGGGGCAAGCTGGTGAGGCTGGGGAGTCCTAAGTCCCCACGGCATAGTCCGTAGTACACTTGTCGCCCGAAGGAGCAAGATGGTGAGGCTGGGGAGTCCTAAGTCCCCACGGTATTGCGGTCTAGGATGGGTTGCGGCTACCGGCGTAGGAGTGTATGGTAGAGCCCGAGCATCGTTGTCGTGGTCGGGGTCCACCTTGAAATCTACGGGAATAATGGGACCGACGTGGACCCGGGGTCGGGGCATGCAACAAAGGGTGGGTGTTCGAGGTAGCGGAGGAACATGTTTGGCTAGACCTTATACCGGGCCTCACACCAAAGGAAGTGTGGACAAGCACTGCGGCTTGGTTGGCACCAAGGTTAAGATCTCTTATGGGTAAAGCAACACACCTCTGCAGAGTGTAATGAATCGTGACTGTCACTCCCTGTTCCGGGATATGGAGCTGCGAACGCGGCCGGAAAGGAGCTCCATGAAGTTCTAGTAAACCGGTGAAGGCTGACGGACATCGCTCTTCCGAATAAAAGCAACCTCTTGAAGAAATGATTATGAAAACCTGCATTGGTATTAGACTTTCCGGTCTAATGCTGTAGCTAGTGCATTAAACACCTCTTTCCTATAATGAACTTGTTGAGTACGCTCGTACTCATCCCACTCTTAAATCCCCTGCTTAGATATGGAGGCATCGAAGGAGGATCTACCGTGCAACTCGAAGACCGAGGAGTCTACAAATACTTCAAGGGAACAGGAACCTGCCGAAAGAGTCAAACACCACAACTACCATGGAGAAAACCTAGATTAAGTAGTAGAAGGGAACTAGCTTCCCAAACCTAGCTCCTATTTAGCTAGAATCTATTCTTAGCCTCTTTAGCTAGTTAAATACTCTACAAATAGAGTTCGTGATAAGTCTAGACTACGAGTCGTTCTTCTGGAGTTTATTTGCAGTTTTACCTCATTGTAATGTAGGAGGCTGTGATGATCTTATGTAACAGAGTCTGTGTGTAATTCTATAGACATGCCTTGGACCCGCATATGTTTCTGTTGTACCACTACGAGCGATATAATACTAGTGGAACGGTGTTTCATTGGTGTTATATCAGACTTGCATACTACACCATGCGGTGGTATGCTTGGGTCACCACAGTTGGGTATCAGAGCAAATGCTTTGACCCTAGGATTAAAACCCTTTAAAGGAGACCTATAGGATTGATAGTGTCTATAGGAAGTTGTCTTAGTTAAACCAAATAAATCTTATGACTTGAGATGGATATTCACTTGAGAATAATCCTGACACACCTGAGTCAACAATTCCTACCTATCCTTCCTAAGTGAAGTTAGTTAGCTTATCCCAAACAGGTAGCACACCATTAAGTTCCTTAAAACCATACATGAGTAGATCACAGTTGGTATACAATACATGGTAGTCCAAAGAGAGGATACAACCATAAGGAAGATATCCTATTGGAAGATGTGTACCAACACATGTCATGGTTAAGCAAGAGTTATTCAGACCCGTAATATGAACGATATCATGTGATGAAGATAAGTATATTAGGAAGATATCCTGCTGGAAGATGTATACCAAGACAAGTAATAGGGTAAGTAAAATTTATCTAAACTTGTGAAACAATTGATAGTAAGTGATAACTATGAGTCATATGAGGTAGTATACACCATGATGAGTCAATCATGGGAAATAAGGAAGGGTGATAGGAATAATATATGTCTACTTACATGGTAGAGTAGCTAATCATATATGATTCACCTGAGAATCATTATGTGATGGAATAGAACATCATAAATACTTAGAAGAAGTACAATAAGAAGCCGAGACAAGTAGTGCAAGAATTGTATTCCAAAAAAATATGGGAAGTGTGCCAAGCACATTATGACCATAGACTTATGATAGAAACACTTGGAAGAATAGGAGTTATATTTCCATAGTTATGTGTTTAGAGTAGCAAATTTAGAACCAGACATATCATTGAAGTAGTCCTCAACAAAATGGAAGTTAAGATAGTACTTCCAAAGATAATTAGGATAACCACAACTATCCTAGACCACTTTGTGTCAAGTTTATCTCATTGCAATTGTGCAATTAAGGTAAAGGTTGAGACGAATAGTAGACTTCCATATATTCGTGCTAAGTATCACGATACAAACCTATCTTATGTGGTGTTATATACTACGCATCAGAGCCTGATGTTTAGAGATGTCTTACTCAACTAGTATATTCAGGCTTAAGATGGTGTGTATTATATGCACAAAGCTGAATCTTCTTGGATTTTATTGGATTTTCATTGTTTGACTAGATCCATACATGAAGTTTGACTTTGATATGCAAATGCATGTTGCAATATCAAGTTCTTACTTGATGCTATAGATCTAGAGGGTAATAGTATTCGTGTGAGGAAGTGACGAATTCTGAAGATCTTAAAGACAAGATGAAGGTTCATCAGAAAAAGAAAAAAATAAAGTTGTGGGAAGTAACCACAATACTCTGAAGGAAGTACAATCAGAAACTCATGCTTACCTCAACAGAGGAGTACTTTAGTACGAAAGAAGCATGAAGGTGAGAAATATGATGACTGTGGAGTAGTAGAAGTATAACCATAGTCATTATGGAAGAGGGAATGCATAGGAAATCACTTAGGATACTATAATCATAGTGTCAGCTAGTGGTTTTCTTGCAAAATAAACCCTGAATGAAGGAAGGTGATATATGAAATCATAGTAGACATAAGAAGACCATAGTCGATATCAGAAGACCACAATTGGTATAATATCAATACTGCGAGATAAAGTAGAAGATGTCTCGTCCAGTTGATCAGAACCTATAATAGAATCCATTTTTAGATATCAAATAGCCACAGTTGGTATCATAACCACAGCTGCTCTATCAGTTGGTATTACAAATAGTCCACGATTTAATTATTTGTAACAAAAGTTGTGAACAAATAAATTTTGTTAGCCAAATAATTATGATCTATAAAACATTCAGTCGAAGAATTCACATTGGATGTCCACAATTGAGTGGATACACCACAAATATTCTTCGCAAGATCTTAGAAGAATACAAACCATAAGCTAGACCTAGACCAATAATCTAATCATAAGTCCAATAGTTGGAAGAAAAGGAGTTGAAGACCGTAAGAAAACTCTAAGGGGTAGAGTAAATATTAAGTTGGATGTACAATAACTCAATATTTTGAGCAAGATAGTTGAAGAAGGTCTGAGGCGAGAGGTAGTTCGATCTTATTTTCATAAGATTGATGAACAATACTTTCAGAAGGAAGTCAGACCAGAAGCCGAGGTTCATACCTCGAGGACGTAAGAAGTGGATTATAACGTGAGCAAGTAAGTAATATCTACTTAGAAGTACTTAAGCTCAAGTAAGTCAAAGATAAAGAAGTTGGACGAAGGAAATATCAGAGATCAAATATAGCTCAAGGAGGTCAAAGACTCAAGGGATTTGACCATACCAGAATCAGAGACTACATGAAAGATTCCTTCATGGAACCTAAATTAATCTAAAGAGTTATAGGTATCAATTATAAACCATGATTGGATGGACTAAATGAGTCTAATCCATTCTTAGGAATAAACCATCACGATCATTCCCATGGTAAGTACCTTCCCAAGTACCATTATTGCAATTTTGGTAGTAAGGGAAAAACAAAGACCTATTTTATCTAATAGGAGAATATTATCCAATTAGTCCCAATTAAGACTGTCAAGACAAGAAGAAGTCTCAATCACTGAATATTTAATGAGAAAGGAAACAAGCTTATAATATTGGAGGAAATCATGGAAGTAAAGGAAGTAATAGTTGTTTGATGTCAAACCCTAATGGATCCCAGGAAGAATCTGGACAAGGGATATATTCAATTATATCCAGTAAGATCACCACGGATTTCTAGAAAAGTCGTAGTCTGCACAAGTCGGATCCACACCTCGGAAACGTGAGAGAGATCAAACTTCGAGGACGAAGTTTAGTTTAAGGGGTAGAGACCGTAATATCCCAGTAATGGGGTTACAAAAATAGAGGAAACAGATGTGTGCATTGCATTCATGCATAGAAAATGCTGGGAATTTTCGCGCTTTAAAGTAAAACAGATCACGATGATCGAAGTTTCACTTGACCTTGGTGGAATTGAAGTAGCTCATCAAGTCAAGCGCTATAAACCTCAATGTGACTTTGTTAAAACCTTGTTTTGGGTAGAGAGGATTTGATCTAAGGGGTTAGATCAAATGGAATTAAAATCAACACAAGAACTAATTAATCAATGATCAATTGCTTGATCATACAAAAGATCACAACATGGTAATCCTTGCCATAACATAAGAACATCTGTTTAAGTACAAACCAAGTAACGATAAAATGGAGAAACCATTCTTGATTATCTTCTCCATGTCTTAAAACTAATCCTTAATCCTACCATGAAACCTCATGGTATTCATTCCACTTCAACATTGGAATTATAACAAGAAGATCCACTCCAGAAATAGATATTCTTCTCCATTCCAAGTTATTACACATCAAACCTAGAGAGGTGAGAGTTCTATAATAATTATTAGAGAGGCAATAACAAACCTTGAGATAAACCTTGGATATACATCCAAGTATTCAAACCTCATCTCAAGAACACAATCTTGGGATATTGTTCAAGACATTCCCAATTGAGAGAGACTATTCATATCAATTCTAGTTTTATCTACTTAAGAATAAAAGCCAACCATTGAATTAGAGTATTAGGAGTACATCATAACCTAGAATAAGCTAATCTTATATAAGCTCAAACTATGGTGTTACACTCAAGTTAGTGAGGCAACACTTGGATTTGAGGGAAAGAACTATCCATATACCCGGATGATTATATCATCATTGATTAAGTAGAACCCTAACATAATATCTCGGGCATTCTCCTGGGATATAAACTTAAGAGGCAACCATAGTAGTCCCATTCAAGAAGATAAACTAGAAGTGCTATACTTAGTTGATCAAGACAATACTTAATCTTGGGGGTGAGAAACCTAATTCTTGAGAAATAACTTAGGAAGCCAAACCTTGATCATTATAAATTGAGTGATGATCATAAACCCTAAGAACTTGAGGTAGAGATATTAAGAACAAGTGGATTATGCCTAATCCATGACCATGCTTTGGAGAAATAGGAGAATAATCCAAATGCTAACACTTATATGATTAGTAGATATTATTCCCCACATGAAATCATAAGGAGGTAACTAGTAAGCAAACCTAGGCTTATATCCCAATCTTAATTTGTGAACCACTTAGTGATCATCAGTAGAATCCTACCATATCTATATTTCATGAAATAAAGTACCTAAGAAAACCTTAGAGTAAAACTCCATACTTTACATGGTGGGAAACCATCCATCCATATGACCAAAGTTAACTATAAAAAGAACTATAACCAATGTAGTTACTTAAATGATAAATTGAGGTTAATAATAGAAGCCAATTGGTAGGAGATAAGTCTAATTTTCAAACCTTAGTAATAAGAGAAGCACATGAAATATTAAGCAAGTAATCATCTTATCATGGTTAGGGGAGACTAAACCCTACCAAATACAATATGGTGCCATCTCATTCCTACAACCTAGAATTAAACCTCAACCTTAGTTTATGTATCACTATGGTGATTATATTATAAATCTAGGCCCTAATTGAGAATTCAAACCAATTGCCATTAAGAAAATGTAATGTGAACCCTAGAATTGCTCATTAGCTAAATCCTATGCTTCACTAATTAAACCCAAGAAATATCTAGTGCTTAAACTCATAATTAAATCCATGGGTGGTAATCAACCACTTATCTCTGTAAATAAAGCCCAACCTTGAGGAAAGTAATGCATACTTTAGGATTTTTAAGTTGTATTTAAAATATAGTACTAATACTAACCTTGATTTTGGGTTATTGTAAAAACCTACAAAATCCTAAGAAAATGTTGTTTACATGAAATACCGAGTGATTAATTCCTCAAATGGAAACCCAGACATAGTAACAATCCCTGAAATACTTTGAGATGGAAATATCAACTCTCATAGTTAAAAACAGAATGGATTGCATAATAAAAAGAGCATTAAAGTAAAAATATAAGATTATGTCCAAATGTTATTTTAATTGAATTCACAAATATGCAAGTAATTCAATATAAAATATGAATTCAAAATAGAATAGGAAAACAATAGTTAGTATACTAAATCTTGAATGAATTAGTATAATTACAAATATCTCTGAGATAGAATTGTATTCAATTATGAGTTAAAATAGAAGATATAAAACAGAAAATAAAAACAGAAAAAAGAAAAGGGAGGGAAAAACCTAACTGGACTTACCTGGCCGCAGCAGCCCAACTGGGGAGCCCAGCAGCAGCCCAAGGCCAGTTCCAAACCGCAGCCCATCTCAGCCCAAAATACATGTTCGTTAAAAAAAATGGAGGGGGTTCGTCCTCATCCCCTCCGTGCGCTGGAGGACACGGCGACGCCGTGCTCGTCTTCCCCGTCGTGCTGTCGACCTCCCCTTGCTCCCAGCGGTGACGAGGCTCGCCTGCGGAGCCCTATAAGTAACCCAGGTCGACAAATGAGCTCCGTTTCCTTCCTCCTCCGCTCGAATTCCTCACAGACGGAAAACCTAGCTCGCCGGTCTTGTTCGTCGCCGTCGATTTAAGCATCGCCGAGCCACACTGAGAAGCCCTGGAGCTCCGCCAAGCCCCCAGCAACATCCTCGTCGACGCACGCTTGCCGGGAAGCCTCGAGGACCTCGAATTGCGACCTCACTGCCCCGCCGGTCACCATCAACCGTCGCCGTTCGCCGTCGCCATAGATCTCCCCTCGCCTCGCCGACCTCACCACTGCGTTCCTGGTGAGCTCACGAGCCTCCCAGTACCCTCGCTTCACTTGGTTACGCCCTGCATCGTCGCCACGCCACTCGCCCTGTCCGCCGCCGCGATGCCTCGCCGTTGAGCTTGCTCCGGTGACTAAATAGGGGCGGCGCTAGTACCATATTGCTCACGGTGGTGTGCTCGTTCGATTGGTGCTAGTGAATCGTCCTCCCGTGCCCGGGGAACGGCGGCGCCGTCGCCGAATCCCGCCGGCCAGGAGCTTCCCCGGCCAACTCACCTATTTTGACCTGGTCAGCCACACGTGGCCGCTGACCTGGCATCAGCCCCACCAGTCAGTGACGGGGTGGGTAGGTTAGCCGGGTGTATTTAGTTATTTCCTTTTAAATTTCAATTCAATAATTACTGCAACTTTGCAAATTTATATAAAATTCATATTTAGTCAGAAAAATATAAACAAGATATTAAAATTCTTAGAAAAGAAAACTCTATCCAATAAAAATATAAAATGAAATTTTTATTCTTAATAAAAATTTAATTATTTAATACTGATTAATTAAGCCTTTAATTTTAATTCGAAATTTAATTAAAAGTTAATAATTAAGAAAAACCTTTAAAATTAATAAAAACCAGTAAGCAAATTAGGAAAATATTAAAACAAATTTTCCTTTTGCTTATAATTTATTAAATCATTATTAGTGAGAATTAAACCCTAATTAATAATTACCTAGTTATTAATTATTTAAAATAATAAAATGCCAAATTCAATATTATTTATATTCCCAAATTATTAATAACTTCAACTTTAAATTGAAGTTATTAATCATAGAATTATATGGTAATTAAGAAACCCTAGTTCCATATGGTAGAAAATTAGGAACTCATCATTTCATGTGTAATCCTAAAACCCTAAACCAAATAGGAACCCTAGCTCCACTACTTCATATGAACTCCAAATTATTTCCAAACCTAAACTCCAAGTTAGCATGAGATCATGTTACTTCATTAGTAGTTATAGACCCATAATTAGCAATTAAATACTAGTTCAAATCCACATAAGATATGGGAACCCTATCACTACTAATTAGCATCCCATGTGTTCATCTTCAACAGACTTAGATAGTTAAGTAGGGATAACCAAGTGTAAACCTTAGATCCTTTTACCAAAGCCATCAGCCTTATTCATTCCTATTTAGCATCACACCATTGTGATGAACCCTAACAACAACCATACCTAATATTTTGTATTACATTCCCTACTCCACTAAACCCTACCAGTGTTGGATACCAATTATCAACCATCCTATTTAGAAGCCAATTATTCCTTACTAAACAGAACCAACAGTAAATCCTAGACAACCTCAACCTTAATTGTAATACTTCTTATTGATTAAGAAGTATGTTCTTCAAAAGTTATTCTTTTGAAGTAAATAAGAAATCATCATCAACCCCTGCTTATAAGGACCTATAAACCCTAGCCAGCTATCACTAGCAAGATAAACCCACCTTGGCAACCACCATGTATAATAAATTGCTTGGGATGCCTAGGCTTATCTTAACCCTACAAGCCCTAGGTGTTGATGAATCCAACTTTGTTGGGATCCATCTAATACCTATTCCAACAACTACATGCAGCCTTAGTCAACCATAGAAAACCACCCACTTAATTATCATACTTGTTCTTTATTAAAGAACATGTTCTTCAAAAGTTATTCTTTTAAAAGTATATGATAATTAATCATTAACCATGCCATATAGTACTAAACTGACCTTGTTCTTTACTTGTTAATATTATGCCAATTATCATTCTTTGTGTGCTCAATTGATTATTATACTCTATTTACTACATGTGGATAATACCAAGTAATCACACCTGAATAAAAACCTTGTATGTGAATCACTCTAAAAGTGCAACACACCCTAAACCAATCATTACAACTCACTGATCCTAAATCATCGGGGTTAGGTCACGCTTAGAGCGATTGCATCTCATAACTTATGCATTATTGCATCCTTGCCAATCTTTTAAACATCGTCTTTACCGGACGATGATGCTATTTCAGAATTTGGAGTTATTACGCATCGAAGACCTTGTCTGCATAATCTTGCAGTCAAGAAAGGCAAGTTCATCGCTTGCTCATGTCATTTGAGTATCTTTATCAAATTACTTGCAAAGTACTATAATTATCACTATTGCATAAAAACCAAAACCACTACTTTCATAACTATGAATATGACTATGTGGTGGGCAATGGAACCATGGATTGTGTTGATATGGTGGAGGTTCCATTGCACGGGTTTATATCCATCTAGGATTAAACAACAAATGTCGCCGATGATTCTTGTGCCGTAATACCCGTGTTAACCATAAGATCCGGAGTGGGACGGAGTAGTCAAAAGTGTTTCCACCTCTAGTTCATCAACGGATGCGCTTTACCGTAGTACACTTGTAATCCAAGGGGGCAAGCTGGTGAGGCTGGGAGTCCTAAGTCCCCACGACATAGTCCGTAGTACACTTGTCGCCCGAAGGAGCAAGATGGTGAGGCTGGGGAGTCCTAAGTCCCCACGGTATTGCGGTCTAGGATGGGTTGCGGCTACCGGCGTAGGAGTGTATGGTAGAGCCCGAGCATCGTTGTCGTGGTCGGGGTCCACCTTGAAATCTACAGGAATAATGGGACCGACGTGGACCCAGGGTCGGGGCATGCAACAAAGGGTGGGTGTTCGAGGTAGCGGAGGAACATGTTTGGCTAGACCTTATACCGGGCCTCACACCAAAGGAAGTGTGGACAAGCCTGCAGCTTGGTTGGCACCAAGGTTAAGATCTCTTATGGGTAAAGCAACACACCTCTGCAGAGTGTAATGAATCGTGACCTGTCACTCCCTGTTCCGGGATATGGAACTGCGAACGCGGCCGGAAAGGAGCTCCATGAAGTTCTAGTAAACCGGTGAAGGCTGACGGACATCGCTCTTCTGAATAAAAGCAACCTCTTGAAGAAATGATTATGAAAACCTGCATTGGTATTAGACTTTCTGGTCTAATGTTGTAGCTAGTGCATTAAACACCTCTTTCCTATAATGAACTTGTTGAGTACGCTCGTACTCATCCCACTCTTAAATCCCCTGCTTAGATATGGAGGCATCGAAGGAGGATCTACCGTGCAACTCGAAGACCGAGGAGTCTACAAATACTTCAAGGGAACAGAACCTGCCGAAAGAGTCAAACACCACAACTACCATGGAGAAAACCTAGATTAAGTAGTAGAAGGGAACTAGCTTCCCAAACCTAGCTCCTATTTAGCTAGAATCTATTCTTAGCCTCTTTAGCTAGTTAAATACTCTACAAATAGAGTTCGTGATAAGTCTAGACTACGAGTCGTTCTTCTGGAGTTTATTTGCGGTTTACCTCATTGTAATGTAGGAGGTCTGTGATGATCTTATGTAACAGAGTACGTGTTGTAATTCTATAGACATGCCTTGGACCCGCATATGTTTCTGTTGTACCACTCTGAGCGATATAATACTAGTGGAACGGTGTTTCATTGGTGTTATATCAGACTTGCATACTACACCATGCAGTGGTATGCTGGGTCACCACACATACTGTCGCTGTGACAGAAAGAGACCAGCCGAGGACCGGCTGACCTTCATACCCAGGAAGTAGTGGAGGTCCCCGAGATCAGTCATGGCGAACTCGCTATGGAGACGCACAAGGAGCCCCTCAAGAAGGCTCGTCGACGAGGCGGTGACAATGATGTCGTCCACATAGAGCAGGAAGTATGTCGTGTCTGCCGCAGAGTGGAGGACAAACATAGACGTGTCCGTGGCGGAAGCAACAAATCCCAGAGTGGCGATGTAGGAGGCGAACCGGTGGTACCAGGCGCGAGGGGCCTGCTTCAAGCCATACAGGGACTTGTGGAGGCGACATACGTGGTCAGGGCGAGAGGCATCAACAAACCCCGGGGCTGCCGACGGTAGACCACCTCATCCGGGGAGCCATGCAGGAACGCATTCTTCACATCAAGCTGCCGTATGGGCCGGGAGCCGGAGACGGCAATGTGAAGAACAAGACGAATCGTAGCAGGCTTGACAACAGGGCTGAACGTCTCATCGTAGTCGATGCCGGGGCGCTGAGAGTACCCGCGAACGACCCATCGAGCCTTGTTGCGCGCAAGGGTGCCATCCGAGTGGAACTTCTGACGAAAGATCCACTTGCCAGTGATGACGTTGGCCCGCGGAGGGCGAGGAACGAGGGACCAAGTATTGTTGTTGACGAGAGCCTGGTACTCATCAGACATGGCAGCACGCCACTGAGGATCCTGCATTGCCTGGCGAAAAGTGGTGGGGACGACGTCGGGAACGGAGTCCACGGCGGAGAGGTTGAGCCTGTCCACGGGGCGCACTTGGCATCCGGAGCGCATACGGCGAGGGTTGGAGGCCCCACTCGAGGAGGCCGCCGGGGCAGCATTGGCGGCCGGGGCAGGGTCCGGTTGGACCGGCCCGGGCGCCGGCGTGTCCGGCACAGGGCCCGGCCTGGCCGGCCTGGGAACCGGCTGCTCGGCGCGGCGAGGCGGCGGGTCCGGTTGGACCGGCAGGTGCGCCGGCATGACCGGCACAGGGCCCGGTCTAGCCGGCCTGGCAACCGGCTGCGCGGCTCGTCGAGGCGGCGGCGAGGCAGGGGCGCTCGCGGCCGGGGCGGGCGCACTCGGGGCCGGCGTAGGGGCACGCGGTGGTGGCACGGTCGACGTGCGAAGAGGTCGTCGAGTCCGCGCGGCGCAGGAGGCGCAGGCGCGGATGACGAAGCTGCATGCTGAAAAGGAAAAACCGTCTCATCGAATACAACGTGTTGTGAGACGATAATTCTCTCAGTGACAAGGTTAAGGCAGCGGTAACCACGATGGTTGGAGGGATACCCAAGAAAGACACATGCCATGGAACGTGCACTGAGCTTGTGTGGAGCGGTGGAAGTGATGTTAGGATAACAAAGGCAACCGAAGACTCGAAGATCAGTGTATGTGGGAGGACGACCATGGAGGCGTGTGTAGGGAACTTGGGAGTTTATGACTGTACTAGGACGGCGATTAAGCAAGTATGTGGCAGTAGCCAGAGCCTCGGCCCAGAAAGGGGCTGGGATGTGAGCCTGGAACATAAGGGTGCGCATAGTATCATTAATGGTACGAATGGCACGCTCGGCTTTACCGTTCTGGCTGGGAGGTGTATGGGAATGACAGCCGTAAGGCGGTGCCGTGGGTGGTGAGGAGAGTATCAACGAGTCTTGTTGAGGAACTCGGTACCGTTATCCGTCCGGAGAGAGCGAATAGTAACACCAAACTGCGTGCGCGCATAAGCGAAGAAGGTTTCGAGAGTGCGGGCAGTACAAGACTTGTTGCGAAGTGGAAAAGACCAATAAAAGTGAGAGTAGTCGTCGACAATGACAAGGTAATATCGAAAACCAGAGGTGCTTATAATTGGAGATGTCCATAAATCACAATGTATCAAGTCGAAGATGGCACTAGACGCGGTAGTAGACTGACGAAACGGTAAACGGACGTGCTTGCCAAGTTGACATGCATGACACACCCGAGTACGACTAAATTTATTACACTTGATAAAATCTAGACGCTGAAGAGCCGACATGGCATCATGCCCAGGATGGCCAAGACGCTGGTGTCATAGCTCGGCGGTGGCGGTGACGACCAAAGCGGTGGAGGGAGAACAGCGAAAGCTGCTCCTCTCGGGAAAGGTGTAGAGATCTCCGTCACTATTGCAATGAAGAATCACGCGACGGGTCTTCAGGTCCTTCACAGAGAAACCAAAGGCGTCAAACTCAATGGAACACATATTATCGCGGGTAAACTTGCGAACCGAAAGCAAATTGCGAATAATGTGCGGTACTAGGAGTACATGGTTGAGTCGAAAGACGTGACCAGAAGGTGTGCGAAAGGAGATGAAACCAGAAGAGGTGATGGGGATGGTGGTGCATCCCCGACGGTGACGAAGTGAGGAGTGCGAAGGTGGGAGGAACGAGTGAGGTTACCATCGTCGTTGGTCATGTGTGAGGACGCGCCTGAGTCCATGACCCAACCACCTTGCTCGAAGCGCGAGGTTGTTGAGGGCGGCGATGAGAGCCGAGCTGTCCCATGTAGTCGCCGAGGTCGACGGCGCGGTGGCGGTGTAGGCCTCGGGGCCGAGGGCCCGAGGATGCCTCGTCCAGAGGAGGGGGCGCACCACTGGCCAGCACCCGGGGAGAAGCAGACCCACGGGCCGGTAGGGGCCGGCGTGCGGGCGGGTTGGGTGCCCTGGGTGGCGCCTCCACCCTGGCGTCCGCCAGTGCGGCCCTTCTGCTTGGCCGGCTGCTTGCCTTTCCCGGCGCCCGCACCAGGGGCGGGACCGTCACCGCGGCAGCCGGGGCCGGGTCATGAAGAGGCGGGACCACGGGCCTGGGCGACGAGGGCGGTGTTGGCGGAGGTGGCCGCCGCGTTGGCCTGCTGCATCTCCTCCATCAGGAGCATGGCCCTGGTGCGGAGGAAGGTGGGCAGCGTGTCGGTCATGGAGATGACCGTGGCGGCGGAGGCGAAGCGAGGGCCAAGGCCGCGCAGGGTGTTGAGGACGAGGGCGCGGTCGCTCACGGGAGAGTCGTTGTTGGAGAGCGCATCGGCGAGGTGCTTCTGGCGGTGACAGTACTCGTGGATGGAGAGGGATCCCTGCACAAGCTGGCGAAAGTCATTGTCAAGGTAGATGGCTTTGTTCGCCTTGTTCGCGGTGAAGAGGTCGCGGGCCGCGAGCCACAGCTGACGCGCGGTTTGATTCCCCGCAAGGATCATGTCCGCGACGTCTTCGTCGATGGCGGCGTGGAGGTGGTTGAGGACGGTGTAGTCGGCGGTGGCCCACGCAGCGTCGGTGGGTGCGGCGGCGACGGTCCCATCAACGTGGCCGAGGTAGCCGGAGCGGCCCAGGGAAGCGCGCATGTAGATGCACCACTTGGAGTAGTTCCCGGCGGCGAAGGAGAGCAGCACGGGCCGGCGTGACGCGGGGCGCCGGTGGGGACGATCGCGGCGGCCGAAGCGGCCGCAGGGGCAGAGGAGGTCCCGTCGGTGAGAGCGGTGAGCTCCATGGCAGCGGAAGGTGGGGTGGGGCTAGGGTTGGCGGCGGCCCGACCTAGAGCGGCGGCGGCCGAAGAGGCGGCGGCGGCTAGGTTAGGACCGAGATTAGTCTGATACCATGTAGAAGGGTTTTGGAGGAAGCCTCGCACGTATAATGACGTGGGGTTCCGGTGTTTATATAATAGACCAGAGACCTAGGGTTATGTTACAATTACAATACAGTCCAACTGTAAATACAATATGTGCAATCTAACATATAGAGCATAGGATCCACCCTCCTGAACGCAAACAGTGCGTCTAGGATTGTCTTAAAAACGCATCAACTTTGGAAAACTTGGCAGGTGGATGATCTTCCTGGTTGGTAAGAACCAACTAACTGAGCGTCCGCAACGCTTCTGCTCCCAAACTATCTGCATTGCCTCAGAAACAGAAACAGCTAGAATTAATAACCAAAAAGTAGCATAAAAGAGCAAGAGAAGCTGTAATTAATAAACTACAAGAACCAATTAGCTATGGCATGTAAAAATATATAGAGTTACGGCTTGAGAGGAAAGTTTTGTGTAAGCAGGAATGTAGAACTTTGATCGAAGAATTTCCATTACAATCACCAATAAATCATATGACAATACTGGAAAAGAATGATCAGTATTGTTCAAGGATATGATAAACACAGATAAAGCACAGCTATAGAGCGTGTACAAATCCAGCAAATGAAGTGATCAGCTGGCAACAAGACGAGGAAATGAATTATGGTCATTCCATGGCAACAACCCGATCAACCTTACTAACCATAGCATGTAGGCACTTAGCTATGGCGTGTAAGGCAATTCAAACTCGCCCCCAACCCCTCCCAACCCTAGCCGCCCCCAACACCAACCCTCCTCCTCCCGCCGCCGCCGCCGCCGGCGGCGCCGCCGGGGCAAAGACCTCGGGGCGTGGCGGCGGCGGGGGCTTTCCCTCTTGACGCGGATGGGACGGCGGCTGGGTCATCCCCTCGACGGCGGCGGCGGTAGACCTCCTCCATCCCTTGTGATGGCGGGGTGGCGGCGGTCGGAGGAAGATGGGGCGGCGGTGGCCAGAGTGCTGCGGCCTCCCCTGCCTCCCGTCGGTGGCACACCGGTGGTGGCTGGTGGTGGGACGGTTTGCGCCATCCCCTCCACTTCTCGCCGGTGCGGGGTGGTGACCTTGGGTTTCTCCCGCGGTTCGAGGACGCCCGGGGCAGCAACCTCGGGTTCGATGGAGGAGGCGGCCTTCTTCTTCGTCGGAGGTGGTCGGCTAGGCTGGTAGTCCTGTGTGGGGGATCATGGGATCTCACACAGGTTTCCGGCGATGGTGATCTAGTCCGGGGTGTCATGGCGGCCGGTGAAAACTGAGCCTCGACCTCGGTCTTGGCGGATGATGGCGGCGTCGGTCGACATCGTTACCTTGTCGAAGGCGTCATCTTTGCCCGTCTTGGCACTACACTCGGCGAGTTGGGGATGCGCGGCTGCCGGTGAAAACCGTGTTCCGACCTCGGTTGGCGGACGATGGCGACGTGTCGCGCCGCAACCTTCTTGAAGGCATCGTCGACGCAGTCTGCGGTTTCTCACTCGTGCTGCTCCGGGGGAAACCCTAGGTCCGGGTCTCCCGGATCGGACGATGGCGGCGCGTCCTGCGTCGTTCTACCTCTTGGGGCATCGTTTTTGGAGCAGCTGCTGGATGTTGGCGGACTTCGGTGGAGTGGTGTTCATCTACCACATTGTTGGCGCTGAGTCTCAGTGGCATGGTGCTGCAGGGTATCGACGACAGATGCGGGATGATGTATACGTGTAGGAGGGTGGAGCCGTCTGGCGTCATGGTGGCATCGACGGCAGGTCTTGCAAGGTTAATGCGTTGATCTCTCTTGAAGATGGAGTCGAGGAAGACGGCGGGAGCAACTCCTGTGGCGTGTGCGTTGGCGTGCGCTGAGAGTCCGCTTGACTGGATGTCTTTCTCACCTGCTATTGAGTGGTCTGAGAAGGCATTTAGTTTTGGATGATTTGAGTTGGTGTATTGTCACCCTCTTCATCCCACTGTAGGTATAGTAAGGTTGCTTCGAGTTTGATCTTTTGTATTTTTTCTTGTAAGGTTTCGTGGATAATCTAATAAAAAAAGCCGTGTGCATCCTTTGGATGCAGAAGCTGGGGCGATATTTCCCCCATTTCGAAAAAAAGCTATGGCGTGTAATATTTTTAGAACTACACCATAGCTAAGTGCCTACATAGCACGCCGCTGCTCTTGGGGCAGAGGAGGCCGCCGCCAACAACTACGCACCACGCCGCCATGCTCGGGACAGAGGAGGCCGCCAAACCCCTTCTCCACCTCACACCCTCCCGTGCTCCTCTCCACGGACCAGCGAGAAAGAGAATAGAGAGAATAGCGGGAGGAATTCGCGCTGTGAGCAGGCGGCGGCGGTCACGCCCGGAATTGACCGGGATCTGCAGAAAGACGGCGGCGGTGGCTAGGGTTTTGAGGAGAAGATGTGGGGCAAGACTGGACAAGGGAGAAAATTAGTACTGGCCATGTCGTTGCCTATTCGACGGTACCCTAGAGGAGGGATCCTCACGGAGGGGAGAAGAAGTAGGAGCCATAGGGTGGAGCGGGACGGTGGTACGCTATTTACCCAGCTTAGAAACACCTGCTCGAGGGCAGGGATCCGGGCGCTTTCACGTTGTTACAATAAGTTGTGGTTCTGCCTCTAGAGCTTCCACGATATGGCTTATAGAGGCGACATGATCTAGGGTTTCTACGGAGAGTTCTACCCGGATTACAATCTTGCCTATCTACGGAACATTACATTGTCGTGCACGTCAAGGATCCGCCTATCCCTAATAACCGTACTGGATCCGGCTACCCCTGATGGGCCAGGCCGGATCCGGCTTTCAGAGAAGCTCGGTTGGATCCGGCTCCTTGTTCCTGGGTTGGACTTCCTCCATCCAGATCAATAGCAACTAGGCTGTCCGATGGGTCGTATGCCACCATCACCATCTGTGTGTCACCCGGGCTTGCCGGATCTAACCACTGTCGATGGTACACCCATGAAGTATACCCACAACAGGCCACTATCGCCGGTGAGGACCCTCCTGCCCGGCGACGAAGGGCGATTCGCCACGCCCGTCCTCTCCACAGTCGCTCAGAAAGCAAATGAGACACGAAATGTCAAAAATACATTAATAAATAAGAAAAGGAAATAATAGAAGTCCAAGACGCGAAAATATTCTATCTATCTCCTAGATGCCGTAGAGACCCTCGCGGGCGAGCGAAACTGCAGACCCAACCACTGCATGTTACTGTTTGGGTGAACACACAGACGTCCACTTACCCAGTGGCGGAGCCAGAACAATAACCCTATGTTGTCAGCTTGATATTGTGTAGTTAAATATATGTATTTGTGCAAATTTTTAATATTTTTTGCACACTTTTAGCTTGTTTTGTCAAAAAACTGTGTAGTCATTTGACTACACACCGTCGCTGACCTTCAAGCACCTTTTCTCTCCTTTCGCTGATTCTCTCCCACGAATCTGCTCATTTACCTCGCCACCTTTCTTACCGTCACTCGTAATCGTAAGGGGACATATAACTTCATTCTCACCCTTTCCTCCTGATAGTTTATTATCTTTCAAAATACCATCATTTTTCCGCCATGACGGAGCATCACTTCTAGAGCCACTCCCACCACTTCCAAAGCTATAGTTCTTCCTCTCTCCAACATCAGACCACTTCCTCCGATCATCTAGAAAAGTTTGTCTTCTAGGCGGCGGAGTCCACTTGAGCCATTTTCCAAACTGGGGGTCTTCTCCTTTCTTTAGTTTGATTGATCAGTCTCAAGGTGGCCAATTATACCACATATGTAGCAAAAATCTAGCAAGTAGTCATACTCAAATGGACACCAAATTGTTCTTCCTTTCTCATCCACTTCCACCATTTTTCCTCTCATTAAAGGTTTTATTATATCCTTTCTCTCTTTTACCCGGGGATACTTTCCCACGGCTAGATCATCCTCAACACCACTCACTTCCATGAACTCACCAATTTCCTCACCGATTGCTTCACCTGTTTCCCTACTCATCATACCCAAGGGCAATTTATACATGCGAGTCCATATGGGGACATGTGAAAACGCATAATCATCCAAGTTCTTTGTCGGCACATATTCCTCCAAAATCAAGCGAGGACACAACAAACACCGGGTCTTAGCGTTGAAGAAGACCTACAACTATACCTGGCCATGGGCAGCCCGGCCCGACCCGAAATTCCCGGCCAAGCCCGACCCGACCATGCCTCTAGGCCAGGCTTGGGCCTGATTTTTTGGCCCGATGGTTAGGATGGGCTAGGCCTGGGCCTTCAGTTTGTGCGATTTGGTGAAGCGGCCCGGCCCGAGGCCCGACGGGCTTTTAGTGTGATGGGCCAGGCTTGGGCCTGTTTTTCCGGCCCGACGGTCGGGCCGGGCCTGGGCCGAGATTTTCCGCATCGGGCCTTGGTCGGCCCGGCCCGAGACATGCTCAGCTATACCTACAACAGAGTCGCCCTCGAATCGCCCGGAACAGAAACCGTCACCCTACGGGACGGATTAAAACTCTTTCGATGTGACATTGGTTGTTACTTAATTTATGTGTATGGCCCGTAACTGCGTAACATTATTTAAATCAATCCTAACTATAGATTTTAGATCTAATAAACAAGATAATTACGATTATGTGGATTAACGTGGTGTTTCGAAATCAATAGCATGTATTAGGCTTTCAGTATACAATAGAATAATTTTACTTGTGGTTGCGAAACCTATTAGTTCTTACAACATAATGTGATCTCCATGGAAATGTAACATATTTATTGAAAACTTTGAACACACTAAAGATGTTAACCTTGCATTTGCGAGGCCCACCATGCTAGTTTTATACCTAAAAGAAAGTGGCAACATATAAAACATCAAATCATTATATTATGAAATTACAGTTCAACAGGAATCTATTGACACTAATTTAGTGTCACAAATGTTGCAAGTTTTTTTCGATAAAGTTGGTCAAATTTAACAAAATTTAACTTAAAATAAAAACTAAAAGGACACTCATTTATGAATGGAGGAAGTAGGTGTTGGTAGATTCCTGTCAAGCAACAATTTGCTAGAAGATTCACGCTTACAACCTTGAGTTTGACCAAAATCAACCAGCGCGGCTCCAGTTCAGAGGACATGTGTGAAATTTCAATTGAATATGTGTGAAACCTCAACGCAAACATTTATGAAACCTCTTCGAGTGGGAGTGCGCTATTTTCTTTCTAAAAATTATGGGTCAATATGATGAAATGTTGGCAGTCAAGATACGTGACCCGGACGTATATGTAAAGCTTCCACAAAAGTGAATGTAGCATGAATGTCGGAACATCCCACGTCTAATGCTAAATTCAATCTGAAATTTTGCCACATGGTGCATGGATACTGTATCAGTGTTCCTATAAAGTTATCGATATTTTTTCTTTTTCAAAACGGTACTAGTGCTACAAATTGCGCGTAGAACTGGCCGGCCGGCCGGCGCGCGCCCGCAAGCCATACAAAACCCACGCCCGGCTCCGGCCGCCATCATATCCTTTCCCCGCGAGCATCATCTCACTCTCCGCCCAATTTCCCGCTGTCGCTCCGCCACATAGCAAACCTCGCTCATTTGGCGCCACCCAGCTTCTTAGCTTGGACTGGCCCTCATCGTGATCTCCTCTCGGCTCGGCTTTGCCTTTGTCGCGTGGCGTTCTCTTCGACGTCTCCGAGGAGAAGCGCACGTGCGGCGGCGGCGTCGACGGGGCGCCGCGTGCTACCCTCCCCGGTCGGCGGCCTTGCGTTGCCGGCCGGCACCTCGTGATCGGCGGTGATTTCCCTGCGGGCCGGCGCTGCTGCATTCGAGACGACCATCATGGGGCTCGTGGGCGGCATCCTCGGCTTCGCCCTCGGCCTCCCCGTCGGCCTCGCCGCCGCCTACCTCGTCTACCTCCGCTTCTTCGCGCCTCGCCGCCGGCTCCAGGTGACCACACTTAACCATGCTCCATCAATCCATGCACACCATGCGACCGTCTCTCCCGCGCGCGCGTAATCATCTCCGTGCTTTCTTCCTCGTCGCTGAAGTCATACACTACGCCTTAATTAACCAGTTCGCTTCGATCCCCGCGAGCACGGAGTCACACCGGTCCCAGCTACCGACGCGCACCGTCACCGATCGAGGCCATGCATGCCGGTCAGTCGATCACCCATGGATTTGATTTGAACTCTTGACAGGAATTGTCCCGATCCCTAGTCTTCCGTACCAGTAGAATATGCCATCTCGTGTGAGTGTGTGACGAACGCGGGGAGACGAACTCGAGCAAGTCCATGCCTTAGCCGAGGTGTTTTCTCCTGCTACCTCTGACCGACCAGGCACGTCCATCGTCATATATTATTAGAGAGGCCGCATTAAGTCATATAATTCTACTTGGAATTTCAGTTGGCATGTTCGATTCCGCATGTCCATATATTCCCCCGGCTGTAACATGCTTTGCTTCCCGGTCGATCACCCCGGCGAATCGGTCGTAACTGCAAGGTAGAAGTAGACTTTGGAACACTCTTGTTGCAAGTGCTGAGTTCCGGCGGGTTGGTGGCCGGAGGGACGGCGACTTTGGAACACTGTATTATACTCAGCGAGAAGGACGGCGTCACTAGTAGAAAAATAGGCATCCGTCTAAGCCTTTAGTACCGGCTCCCTTACGAACCGGTACTAAAGGGGGTATTAGTACCGGTTCCTCTGTCCAGGCGGGCGAGGAACATCTATACCGGTTCGTTGAGGGTTTTTCATACCGGTTCGTGTTACGAACCGGTACGAAAGGGTTTCAGCCCAGTTTCCAGGCGGAGGTGGGGCCAGGGCTGGACCTTTAGTACCGGTTCATCTAAGGAACCGGTACTAAAGGGTCCCTGCCCTATTTCTTCAGCGCGCCCGACTCTTTCTCATTTTCCCTTCTCCTTCTCTCTCTCACATTTCTAAATATTTTGCATCTCTCACACTCCAACAAATCTTCATTTTTTCTCCACCATTTTAACAAGATTAACGACATCCATCTATCCAAGGGTTAGCAATATCATCCTTTCTTCCGGTGTTCCTAATTTAGCTCATTTCTTTGCTAGTTTAACTCGTATTATTTTTCTAGTGCTAGCAAGGTGTTCGATAAAATGCCTAAGTTAGGAATTTATTTTTTTATATGCAATTTGAGCTCAAATTAAAGTATGTTTTATAGGTTTTAGTACACATGGTTCGCTGAATGTGGCAAAGCAAACATCCAACTAGGGGAGTTTGCCATAGACGTCTATCGATCGTATCCTAGTAGCGAATCGAAACCACATGAAGACAAGTAAGCACATTTGACATATATGGGAACATAACAACTATTAGTGCATAGAGAGATGAGAAGCACGTACAAGTTCACCAGGACAGTCATGATAGGGTCATGGGTAACTCGTACTCAGAGATGGGTAAAAATAAGCAAGACAGGTAAGGGTGAGCGCAGCCTTAGGCCAAAATGACCAAGCCGACACACGCCAGGTGAGTAGCCGGCTAGTGGAGCGATCCGGCTAAGGATAGGAAGGGACCACATCGCGGAAGTCGGCGTCCATGCTATGGAGTATGCCGCACGTAGGCTGATATGTCACATCCCGACACCCCGGCGAGGTCATCCCCGAGGGCTCGAAGTCAACTATGACATTAGTTACATGAGGTTGGTTCTCGATGGCCTGCCGATAGAAAGACGGGCGTGGCGGCCAAGAGGCCTAACACCACCATGTCCCTTTGGCAACGACGGTAACTCCTCGGCCATGCCCCAATGTCCATGGCCGAGGGAGTAAAAGGAGCTTCCCACAAAGGAAGAAGGGCATCCCCCATTCAATCCAATCTAAAGCTCAACCCAATCCAAGAACACAACACATTAACATTTCCATTCACAAATCCACCACCAGAAACCAGAAGACTCAGGCAAGAAGCTCACCGGAGTAGTAGTTCATCTTTAGGCTCTTAGAGCATACCAACCAATTTCATTTTCACCTAGAGGTTTTATCCTAGCCGGAACAGACTCGACACGCTAGCTAGACTCCTAGGTAGCATCCACCATACGTTCCAGCTAGACTCCTAGACAGAACATCCGTACTTGTAACACCTCAGCACCTCACATGCTCCATATAATAAAGCCGACATAAGACGTAGGGTTGCTACCGGAACATCATCCGGGGCAGAACCTGTATAGATCTTGTCTGCATTAAGGTTGTTAGCCCATTGATTCATGATCACAAGCCCTTACACCTACAAATATATGATCGGGAATCAAAATCCTGACAGTTTGCGAGCTAGCTGGGGGATTTTAGTGGCACTTTCAAGCATCTTGATGGGTCTCTCGCATGGCGAGGATCATCTCGCCGACGTGACCACCGAGGTGGAACCCACTAGTGAGAGCCTCCTACCAGCCGAGGGTTTCCGAGTCGGAAGCATCATCATCTCAACAAAGAAGGGCAACGCCAAGCCTGCATCATCGCCCCAAGCGATGAGGCAGGGCAGGTTGTACCCAAGGCCAGTGCAGCAAGAGCAGACCTGACCGAAGGTCTGGAAATATTCCTAGGGATAGGCGATCGACGTTTAGACTATCTACCCTAGTATATCCAAGAGGCAAGAAGGGTGTACCATTTGGAAGAGCCTACGGGACGAGAGGGTGTTGTGCATTCTTTGAAGCTTCCTAGAGGAATCCCCCTTTTTGAAGATTCATGGAGCGCATTTCCCCCCGGCTTTCTCGAGGGGGTCCCCAACAGGATCCAACGGTAGCGGTAATGATTACACGATACCCTAGTATAAGTAAGCAAACAAAGCCTCGGGGGATGCTCCGATCAGGAGCACTGATCGTGCACCTGATAATCTTGTCTGTTGCGTAGACTTCGTCCACAAACATCGCCTGGCTCCTTCAGCCGTTTCACATCACAATCAATATAACATCGAGTGCATGAGACGGTATCTCCTCGGCTGCCCAGATCGCATCCACTGCAAAAACATATATGGATGCCACGTCTACGACGTGAAGATAAGACCGGTAGATTAAATGTACTGGCATGTAACCGCATCTGTTGCGCTCAACCAGATAATTTCCATGCCTGGAGTGTGATGAAAATCTTGACGAAGGCGTTGGGTATCCTTTCATAGGCTAGAGTTCAATTCGATGAGACCTCCGTGGCATGAGTCGAAATACCCCAGCATATACCGGGTTCGAGTCCGCGGACTCGAGCTTGAAGTAGGTTCGCATTGTTTTTTTCGGGGAACAATTAACTGGTCCCCATCCATCGAGAGTACCATATGCGTGAAACCATCATCCCTATGACTGTTAAAACATCTCAAAACATGCACGACATTGACCTGATGCACTTATGGGTCAATAGATTCTCCTTGTAGAATTGTCGACTACGATTGCATGCTACGTGACTTGCGACTTGGAGTCCTACTTGAATATACGACTCGACTAGTCACTCGGGGGGATTCTGACGCGGGTATGACCCTTCGGATGCCCACTATTAACATGCCTGGTGCAACATAACCGGAGGACCCACCTAATGACCTGCTAAGGACCACGAAGCCCAAAATGGTTTGGCAACTATGAAGCATTCAAGGCCCTTGATCCTGCCGTGCGGAACAAGGTTAGGCCAAAGATGGAGAACTCTCGAGTTCATCTTCATCTTGTAACTGACCCGGACATGATACTTGAGACCTAGCCTCCTATATAAAGGCTAGGAGGGTCGCGGGATGGAGAGAGACTATACAGAGATACCTCGTATACAAACCCTATATAGTCATAGCCATCACGACAAAGTTAATGGCACTGGAGGTCACACAACTTGTCCCGCATGTGCAGATAAGTCACGAAAGTTGCGAAACGTGCAAACCAGTTACATAACTTTACTCTCGTGTGCACGCGAGGTCACAAAACGGTCTGCTGCCTGGTTCATGCAAAAAACCAGACACGTGCGTTGCACGTGAGATGGAGAGGGGCTGTTTTATTGCACTTCACCCCCTGCTGCAGTTATTTTAGGACTGGAATATCCAACATATTTAGTTTTGATAGCAAAATAACATGTTTTCGACAGCATTTCCGTCCAGATTTTTGACAGCATTTTTGTCCAAACTTTTGACAGCATCTATTGACACAAATTCAACATCATGTTTTCCCTAAAAGAAAATCAACATCATTTTTACATCAAAATGGCATAGTGAAATTGCCATCACAATAAACTTGTCACAGCCAGTGTACATAATATAATTGTATTCATGGTCTATTATAACATCAAAAGTGAGCAGTATTAAGACATTGCCATCACAATTAAACTGCCATATATAGATAACTTAAACTGCTTTTGCTCCTCTTGCTCCTCTTCCCCCTCTAGTTCCTCTTGATCCTAGTGCTCTCCCAGATGTGTTGACAAGTGGACCTCTTCTTGAAGGGATATTGGCTCTATGTTCTGCAACAAAGTAACTTTCTTCTGGCATTTCCTCTACAATTACAGGCATTGCTTGTGCAGGCCCCTATTTAGACGCACATATAATGTCATCAATATTTATTTAACACGTGTGAAAGAATTTGGATAGTGAAATATACCTCACGTTACAGAATGTCAACCATGGAATCTTTCAGATGTAGATCTGCCCTTTCTTGTTTATGAATGTGCTATTGATTTTAATAAGAAATATGTCAAGTATTGCTTCGAGGATAATATAAATAAGAAATATGGCAAAACATGAAGAATACTCACAGTTCTAATCACAGGGAAGTCAATATCACCATTTTCATCTAGAATCTGTTTTGATTTTTTCCTCTTAGCTATCTGCAAAAGATGCTCAACATGCTCCTTCATCTTGCTACTTTGTGTTCTTTTCCTTCCTCTTGAGCTTGTATTTTTTCCTTTCTCATGAGCTTGACCGGGTGGTTCTATATGTGCTGCAGCTTGCTCTTCTTGTTGCACTGATTGTTGATCTTGTGCATGTTCTTCTTGTTGCAGCTCCTCCTCCTTATTATTGCCAAGAGCGACATCATTTTCCCTTATTATTGCAGATTTTAGCTCACCGCAACCGCCTCTGTTATGGCCTGCTACTTTGCAATATCCGCAGTGCATTGTAACACCATGCTTGCTCAGTCTAGTGCCATCTTCACTCTCTTCTGGTTGCTTCCTTCTATTTTTCTTCCTCCTTCCAACACTTTTTTCATAAAGAGGAGGCAAGATAGGAGTTGCATCTACAGGTGCCCACTCATCCTTATCTCTAAGAGGAAAGATTTGCCCACCATATGCTAGCATGTATGTTGGCAGAGTGTAGCAGCTTGACACCATGCTTTCAGGCTTTATTCTATCATGCCTCATGCAAGCAATTGCATGGCTACATGGGATACCTGTAAGTTGCCATCTTCTGCAAGAGCAAGCTCTCATGTTAAGCTCTACCACATAATCCCTTCCATGTGACTCCACTCCAAATACTCCTCCACTAGCTGGTGACACTTCAACATCTCTTGAAAATTCGGTATTTTTCCTCAACTTGTCTCTAATTTTTGGAGTAATATTGCCTGTCCATTTCTCAAGTGATTCCTTCCTCTTCGTGTATTGCATGTGCTGAATCTGTGATCTAATTTTCTCAAACATGGACATCACAGGGAGCTCCCTTGCATCTAAGATGTATCTACAAGTCAAATGACAGCAAGTAAATGAGGGAAAAATCAGCAAATGACAAAAAGAAATCAATACACGTCAATGAGAAATATTTAGTACCTGTTGAACACCTCGCATGTATTGTTTAGGAGAATGTCACACTTAGGGAAATCACTGAAGAATGCTCTACACCATGTATTTGGAGCCATCTCCTCAACAAATGCATGTGCTCCGGGATTGTCTTCCTTTAGCTTTGCCATGTTCCTCTCAAATGATGCTACTGTTGTGGATTTGGCACAAGCCCATAGTTGTTGTCTTACTGTTTCACCCTTGTGGACCTGGTGGATGTTCTGATACAAATGACGCACACAAAACCTATGCTCAGCATCAGGAAATTGTCTTTATGAAAGTTCCATCAAGACAAATTACTGGTCGACAACCCTTCAGCCAACCTATCTTGCAAGCTGCTAAACTCATGTAGCATGTGCTAAATAAACCATGCTCAAGGTGTACATAAAAGGAGGAACGAGGATTTCTAGTTACAAATTCTTTGCCATACTGCCAAAGCAATGAAAACTGCTTGATCTCATCCCCATGTACCACCGCCACTGCTGCTTGCCTAGCTCTTCCAAGTTTGTACCTGCTAGGCTCCATGTTGTATTTCTTCCTCACTTTTCTCGCAAATGTTTTAAGTGACATTCTGTCATTGTCTCTGAACATCTCAACATGCTCACGAGGCCAAGAAAGGTGCCGAGAGTTCTTTGACTTCCCACACTCTCTCACAAGTGTGTTCTCCAACATAGCACTTAAGGATAAAATCTACTTGTCTTTTATCCTTCACGGCAATGAACTTCCATTTACACACTTCACCATTACTTGTTTTTCCTTCGCAAACAGCCTCAAACCTGATCTTGTTGTTCCTTATCTTCCTAATTTGAACTCTCTCATTGATTGCATACCGTGACACCGCTTTCCTAACGACCTCCACAGAGTCAAACACCATGCCTGTTTTAAATTTAGGATCATCCATGTCACCAGCTGAGTTAAAAGGCTTGAACTTGTACGTCACTTGACTCTTCCTTTTCTTCTTCTTGTACTCCTCGTCATCAGAATCGCTCTTGTGTCTCCTCTCATTGTCATCTTCCACTGGTAACTCCAGATCAGCTTCATTGACATCATCATAGCCAGGTACATGTGCATGTTGTGTTGCAATCTGCTTTCCCAACTCAACCATTTCATCATCCTCTGAATCATCCACATTATCTGCAAAATCTTCGTCATCTTCCTTCATATCATAGTCACTATCATACCAAGCAGGATCCCCATCCGAGTCACACTGGAAATTCTCTTCTTCTGAATCTTCAGAACAATCAGTATCACCACCCTTATGGGAGAGTTCTTCCTTCACCTGTTGTTCATGGTCATCCAAATGATGAAGAAACAAAAGAAGAACCTTGCACTCCACAGATGCATTCGACATAAGGTGACAATGCTTGTCAAAACATATCTCGACTAGTTCATCAATTGCTTTCCCGGGTGGACACCAGAAAACAAACTTCCTCTCCTTATAGCATAACTGATCGATCATGAGGTCTATAGTGTCCATTTTAAAGTTGTTTCTGTCCAAGTTGTCAAACCATGCAATTCCTTTCTCATCCGTGTAGCTAACAGTCTCTCCAGATCCCACAAAATATCCACCATGGTGAACTTGCACACTAAACTTACTTGACTCCATACCTACAAAAAGGAGAATAAAATTCAGTTATAGATACCGTGAATATTCAGTTAAGTTGAGTTAGCAGTACAACCTAAATTCAGTTAAAAACGACCAGTCAGCAAAACAGACCCTGGCCTGCATCTACTCCCGTGATGAACTTGACAAAAATTCGGCTCAAATCGGAGCAAAATTAGATCTTTGAACTAGAGAAATCCCGTGCATCTACTCCCTTAACAATCCCCTACATCTACTAACAGCAGAAGCGACGGAATCTGCCACAATCAGAATCGGCGGATGCACAAACCCTAGCTAATGGGGGACGAAATTGAACTTACCGTGGACCGGGGTCTCCTGCCAATCGAGCCTGAGATGAGGAGCATCATCGGCCGGCGTCTTCTCTGCAGCCGCCGGCGGTGCCGGCGATGAACTCGCGGCGGCCGCTGAGGCCGCGTTCGTTTCCGCCAACTCTGAACTGGGCAAGCATACGCACGGATAGATGTCCAGACTGAATCCACGTTTTCTTTTTTTAACCTGTGACTGAATCGATTTGGAGTAGAATAGAGTTGGCGAGGGGGTTGTTGCAAATTTTCTGTCTCTCTCCAACTCACGCGCAACACACATGTCCGGTTTTTGGTACGAACCGGGCGGCAAACCGTTTTGTGACCTCGCGTGCACGCGACGGTAAAGTTATATGACTGGTTTGTACGTTTCACAACTTCCGTGACTTATCTGCACATACGGAACAAGTTGTGTGACTCCCAGTGCCATTAACTCATCACGACAACATTGTAGTCATCTTCATCGATAATCAAGAACAGACAAGAAGGAGTATACCTTTACCTCATCAAGAGGGGCCGAAACTAAGTATAAACCTGGCCTTCTCTTGTTTGTTAGCTAACGAACTCGTCAGCGCATCTCTTTCCCTAAAACCTAAAGTACATCAACCGTGGGCATCACCGTGAAGTCCACCAATCCAGGGTCGTCGAGGTCTTTGCGATCGACATCAAGCTGACAACAACCAGTTTTTGAGGCACTAAAGTGCCAAAATGGTGATGATGGAAGGGACTGGTGGTCGAGTTGCCGCTGTTTGAGGTGCTAAAACATAAAACATATGACGAGCAGTAAATATTAGGTATTTACTAGTTGGTATAAATATGTTGGAGTAAATAAGAGTTTTATCGAATGTTTAGGTGATTTCGTCAAAACATGTCTCTCCCAAAGCAGAGCTTCATCCTATGTCAACCCTAGGACGACACGAGGAGCCATCAAAACTATTCATCTGCCTCTCGGGCCCGATTCCATGTGCCTGGGATAGTTTTGCGCTCTTCCGAGGTTGGCTCCACGGAAACTGCAATCCAGCAGGGTCTGACATAGAGGTGCTTCATGTCGGACCACAACACGCAGACCAGCCCGGCAACCAATCTCTCCTGGGAGCTTCCTGGAGGGCATGCGACCTAGCAAAGCAAGTTAGTGTAGGCTAGATATGAAATCCAACAAAAACAATAGAAAACCAAGCAGGTATAACAACATTGCTAAAAAGTTATGGGGACTTAAAAAAATTCTACACACTAGTACGGCGTCTCGCTTTGGGCGGTTCCTACTCAAGGTTTTGGATACCGGTTTGAAAAAAAATCTTAGAGGGGACTGGGATTTCCGGTAACCACGGATACCGGAGATAACCGATCAAATACCAGATGAGATTCTCAAACAAAATTTGAATTTCAAACTAAAAAATATTTAAATATTTTGAAAATAAGGTTTGGAGGAGAAGGAAGTGAAAGATTCGGACAAATGAATTGGGACATGGGGGTTATAGTGGAGAGGGAACACATACGGTTTAGGTTGGACAAACCAATCAGTCTAAATTCAAACCAAATTCAAATGGAATGATTTTTTTGACCAATAAGTTTATTTACCAGAGGGGGCTGAGAATTTCGGTAATCGCAATATTTCATTTGGTAACCGCGATATTTCATCCGGTAACCAAATCCCTGTTCCTACTTCGTGTCCCCCGCGCATTGGGCCAGCCGGCCGGCGCGCGCCCGCAAGCCATCCAAAACCCACACGTACGTCCGGCCGCCATCATACCCTTTACCACCCTACGAGCGCGCGGCGCGCATCATCCCACGCTCCGCCCAATTACCAGCTCCCGCTCCGCCACATAGCAAACCACGCTCGTTTGGCGCTACCCAGCTTCTTAGCTTGAACTCGCCCTCCTCCTCGTGATCTCCTCTCGGACCTCTCGGCTCGGCTTTGCCTTCGTCTCCGAGGACAAGCGCGCGTGCGGTGCCGCCGACGAGCGCCGTGTGCTAGCCTCCCCGCCGGGCCGCGTGCTAGCCTGCAGGCGCCTCGTGAGCGGCCGTCCGTGATCTCCATGCGAGTGCTGCTGCATTCGCGACGACCATCATGGGGCTCGTGGGTGGCATCCTCGGCTTCGCCCTCGGCCTCCCCGTCGGCCTCGCCGCCGCCTACCTCGTCTACCTCCGCTTCTTCGCGCCTCGCCGCCGGCTCCAGGTGACCACTGATCCATTAACCATCCATGCATACCATTCGTCTCTCCGTGCTTTCTTCTTCCTCGTTGCCGCGCGCATTAAATCTGTGAGCAACTCCGATCGACGCACCGGTCGTCGTGCCGCAATCGTATCACGCCACACGGTTAGTTGGCTTCGATCTCCGTGAGCACGGATTCACACCCGTGCCAGCTACCGGTGGAGGCCGCCCGTGCGTGTGCGCCACCCATGGATTTGATTTGACGGGAATTGTCTCGATCGCTAGACTTCCACAAGAGTAGTTGCCATATCGTGTGACGTACTACGTGGGGAGACGATCACCATCCTGTCCAGTGCAGCCGTGGCGCCGCGCGTGCCGTGCGGTGCTCCAACTCGAACAAGTCCATGACTTAGCCGAGCTGCTAGCTCTGACGACTGATCAGGCACGTCGTCCATCGGCCCCTTTTCGTCGGCACTTCCAGCTTTCAGCAGCTTGCTGTTGCGTATCCGATTCCACACTTCGACATATTCCCCAGCTGCCAATTGTACATTTGCTTGCTTGCTTGCTGCTTCCCGATTGATCGATCGCATCGATCGTACCGGACAGCTAGACTAGACATGCCACTTTATCTGATGGAGCTGCTGCTGCACTGGACGATGCGTTCAGTTCCTCACCGATTAATACAGAGAAAGGGTCGCGCGTACGTGTTGGGCTCCGGCCGGAGGGACGGCGACCTGGCGATCGAGATCTGGGAACCAGATCACCGCGACGATTACACTGTATTAATCGCCGAGAAGGACGTGCTACATGGCTGGCTGAACGCGACAGAGCAAAAATCCAATTTGGAAGCTTGCCAATTGCCAGTGCCAGACAATCTATCTGCCTAGCGTCCTGCCTTTAGTTCTTGACATCGATGCTATATCCGGCGTACTTTGTTGAAACCTTTTTTGCGTCCCGGATAAAAATAGGGTTGCGTACTTCGTAAGAAAAGGAAAGAATCATATCTGCGCGCGGCGCTAAGTTATTGAGAAAAGAATTGAGCAGAGAAAAGTCTGAACCACCAACGGTGAGTTTATGTTACTGGAGGTAATCAGATTCGTAACCACTAACCCCTATGGTGGAGCAGCTAGCATGTTCCAGAGTCCACACAATTTCGGGTCAAAAGGAGTACGGGGAAGAAAGCCCATGCATGCCTACACCCATTGAGGTTTGATTTTCGAGACGATTTATGTGGCATTGGAGGTGTGCTAGACAAGACTTGTCAAAAGGGTGGATGTGGCACGTCATCTTACGAATAAAATCAAAGATCACGACTCCCTGAAAGGTTGATTCGAAAGAAAAAGAAAAGCACTCCTGATATGGATATTCGGGCCTGGTACTCTAGGACAGCCATTGATATGATATTTGGGTCTAAGGTTGTACCAGTAGTTTATTATAATCTTGTTATTAGGAGATAATAATGTAGCCAGGTCATGCTGTGGGCCATCTAGGGTTTTAATAGAGTCTGTTTGACTTGGGCCTGTCCAAGTCGAACTAGGTTAGGCCCAATAAGGGGGCCGGCCGACCAGCTCTCCCTCTCATATAAGGAGATGGCACGGCTAGGGTTTAGGGAGATCAAGTTTAGACTAAAGATTAGGGTTTTCCCCATTGCGTGTGTTCACGTGTGTCATCCCTCCAGGGGTACGGCGCTGCCGTTTATCTATATTATTATCCGCTGCGAAGGTTCTTGTGTTCATCAAGGATTGTCTAGCTCTTGGTTTGAGGCGTATCGTTCATCGATCCGTTGCTTGCTGGATTCGTTCCCTCTTCTCCAGGCTGCGTTCATCGCGTTGTTGGGAGGATTCTCTACCCCAGGTTCTCGCTGTGAAAGATCGGGCATCAATCTAGGTGGATCGGCTTGGATCCACCGTATCATGAGGTATCAGCTTTCTGGGTTGCTCACGGCGAGTTGTTGTTGATCGATCTCTTTGATCGGTTTGCTGCGGAGAAGATTGGTTCTTCGATCGGAGGAGTTTGGTTCTCGGTCGAAGGAGGTTGGTTGGAGGAAGTCTGGAGTTGTTTGGGGCAGTTTGGAGGTCATCCATGGCTGTTTCGGAGGTCAAAATCGCGAAAAATCGCGACCAGAATCGGGAAGAAGACGAAAATTCGCGACCAAGAAAAATCCGGTCAGAAATCCGGTCAACCGGGCCAGTGACCGGGCAGCCTGGCGTAAAATCCGGTCCAACCGGGCCAGTGACCGGGCAGCCTGGCGTAAAATCCGGTCAACCGGGCTGCAGACCGGGAAGTTCGCAAAATTTCGTCCGGTTTGGTTCCGGTACGATGCATCCGGTTGGCGGCCGGTCAACCGGGCCACAGACCGGACAGGCCGGTCCAACCGGGCCCTGGGCCGGGCAGCCTGCTGCTATGTCTGTTTCTTCGGCGGTTTCTCCTCTTGCTCCGGTGTTTTCTCCTGTTACATCGTCTTCCGGGGTGATATCATTCCCTGGTGATTTTCGCGGGAAGCGGTGTGTTTCGGGCAAAAGGTCTGGATATGTTTTCAATGATTTCATTGATATATTAGACGGTGTGTCATTTGCTGAGACTCCGGTCAAGTGGAAACTTCTTCATTATGCATCAGATTCAGATTATGAGTTGTGGGAGAGTCATATACACCAGGGTTTGCAAAGGTGTGGTATTTATGAGTTCGTGGATCGTTCTACACGGTTGGCACTTGCTGTTCGTCGTGTGGATGAGGAGATATATAGTTGGTGGAACAAGGAGATGCGTGCGAAGGGCATTATGGCTGCAACTTGGTTTGATTTTCGGGAGTTCTTACGTGCGTGTTTTGTGTTTGGTAACAAGCCTACAATGCATGTGAAGACCCTCAAACAGTTACTTCGGGTTGTGTCACCGACAGTTGAGGTTGGCACGAGGTCGCAGCTATGTTCCAAGGAAGATATGACTATGTCTAAACCATCTCCTACAAAGGAGTTGGTGTGCTCTAACACTACCGTGGAGGAGGTTGTTCCAGTTCCGATAGTCACTGAGGAGAGGAAACCTGGCTCTGATACCAAGAGCACTACTGTGACTGTTGAGGAGGATGTACCATTGAGCGGGCTGAATATGCAACTCAAGAAGGTACAAGATGATGCTTGCAAGACAGTTGACAAGGTTCAGCGGTGGAGTTTGTTTCAGACTCAGTGCTATATCAAGGGCAAGGCTTGCAAGTTGATGGTTGATGGTGGTAGCTGTACTAATGGCATTAGCAAGGCGATGGTGGCAGCGTTGGGGTTGTCTACATGGCGTCTTCCTGAACCTAAACGTCTTGAGTGGTTGAATAGCTGTGGTATGCTAAAGATTACTCATAAGGTGCGTGTGCCATTTACAGTTGATGATTATGTTGATGAGATAGATTGCGATGTGTTGCCATTGGAGGTTTGTGGATTGCTACTTGGGCGTCCTTGGCAGTATGATCGTAATGTGACACATGCTGGGCGAGCAAATACATATTCTTTTATGCATGGTGGCAAACAACGGAATTTGAAGCCTATGGGTGATGATCATATCAAGTCCGATGTGGAGTTAGTGGTGCGTAAAGAGAAGTTGCACAAGCCTAATGTGCAACAAGAGGTGCATGATGTTCCGAGCATTGATGTTGGTGATGTTTCAGCCAAGCTCGTAGATGACAAGCCGGTTCTTGTTGGTGACAAGCCGGATGAAGCTCCACTTATTGTTGATGTGGATGTTGCGGCATGTGCTACGGTTCCGGTTGTGTTGATGTCGGTACACGGACCGATGATGGGTGCGCCGATGGTGTTTCGGTGCATATGGCGCAGATGCGCGTGGGAGGAGTGGGAGGCGAGCAGGTTAGAGAAGCTATTGCTGATGGTGTTTCAGCCTGGTGCCAGGGCCGGCCGACCGGCTCCAGGACCGGCCGGGCCGGTCAACCGTCCGGTCAACCGGCGCCTAGACTGGCTGTGGCCGAGCGCGTCAGTGGAGACAATGGGCAGCGGCACTACCGTGCTAGGAGTACTGCAGTCCAGTTTTCCGCGACACCGCAGATGCATCGAGGCAAGGATGGACGTGTGAGACATCTATGTGGCCCGGGAATTACACATCTTGTGCGGGGTCATGTGCGGCGACACAAGGGTCCATCAAAACCTCGCAAGAAGAAGAAATTGGCGCCGAAGTCCAAGCTCATGTGGAGAAGAAAGGAGGCGCCAAGTGCTGTATCAAGTCAAGCGAGGCCGCGAGGGAGGATGTGGTGTGGAAGGCAAGCAAGACTTGAAGACGGCGAGGACGTGTCATGTTCATATCACGTCACCTTTTCCAGAAGACCCTCACGCGTTGGGGACAACGCTTCTTGAAGAAGGGGAGAGATGATATGGATATCCGGGCCTGGTACTCTAGGATAGCCATTGATATGATATTTGGGTCTAAGGTTGTACCAGTAGTTTATTATAATCTTGTTATTAGGAGATAATAATGTAGCCAGGTCATGTTGTGGGCCATCTAGGGTTTTAATAGAGTCTGTTTGACTTGGGCCTGTCCAAGTCGAACTAGGTTAGGCCCAATAAGGGGGCCGGCCGGCCAGCTCTCCCTCTCATATAAGGAGATGGCACGGCTAGGGTTTAGGGAGATCAAGTTTAGACTAAAGATTAGGGTTTTCCCCATTGCGTGTGTTCACGTGTGTCATCCCTCCAGGGGTACGGCGCTGCCGTTTATCTATATTATTATCCGCTGCGAAGGTTCTTGTGTTCATCAAGGATTGTCTAGCTCTTGGTTTGAGGCGTATCGTTCATCGATCCGTTGCTTGCTGGATTCGTTCCCTCTTCTCCAGGCTGCGTTCATCGCGTTGTTGGGAGGATTCTCTACCCCAGGTTCTCGCTGTGAAAGATCGGGCATCAATCTAGGTGGATCGGCTTGGATCCACCGTATCAACTCCTTAATTAAAAGGTTGCGACGTTGCATTTGGTAGGCGGAATTCTCAAAAACATAAGAAGATGAAAAACCCATCATCCGATCGAATGAAATGCCCTCTTCAACCCTATGGAATTATATATAGAAAGCTACAAAAATTTGGGCGAAACGGTGTGTGACACCGCAGAAGAGCAATCACAAGGAGATGTTTGTATCAAGAAGGTTTGAATGGATATAACTTTTCCTCTAAAATAGTGTGGAAATTAATCACAGAAAATGTTTCCTAAGGATTTCTTTTCATGTGAATCAAACCACCTACCTAGGAAATATTCCTACATTTCCAAATATTCCAGAATATCTATCAAATTCTTTTGAAGGAAAAGGTCCCTAGATTGCATGCAAAATACAGAATCAAAAAGATACATGATTTGTCGAACAAAATGTACAACTGAGATATCGTAATTTAGTAACATATACAAAAACAGCAAATTTTGTTTGCATGGTGCTTTGGATAATCCAAAAAAAAAGAGGATGCTCTAAAATGATCATGATCAACAAGAAAACTCCAAGGTCCAACCTATTGCTATGAATCCTTTTCAAGCTATGGTGTCAAAAGGCAATCCACAGATTTTTTTTTGGTATAGTTGCCTTGATTCTAATGGTTTCCATAAACATAAGTGGCATAGCAATTTAAACTCTAGAAAAACTTGTACCGCAGATGGACCAAATTAATTGACCCAACTTAGGAGTACACTTGTACTCAACATCGTATATGTTTGCCTCAGTTGATTTGAGTCGGAGGGAGTAGCGAGTCCTTCAATCCAAAACACAAAAAAAAGAATAAGCGCTATCAAATATAATATAAGATTGTCTTCTTCTACCGGAAATTTTGAAAGACTATGTTACTTAGTTGCACAAACAACAACATGAAAACAAACATAAATTGCAACACATATAAGATAAATAAAAATTAACATAAAGTAGATCAAAAACGTGAATGCCCAAAAATGTGCAATTTTCATAAATGAAAAATATAATTAAATGAAGAGTGCAGTTGTAACAAATATCAAACTAGAAAAAACAGATAACAAAAAATTGACTAGAACTTCACACAAGTGAGCAAAACTTCACATTAAACGATTGAAACAATACCGAGTAAAAAAGAGTTATTTTAGACTATTCCGATATAACGTATGTCAATTATGTACACACTCAATAATTTGGTATTTATGGCCACCCGATAGGCATTTTGGTTGGTGTCTCCCTGATAGTTGGTATGCATTTCCATAATTTTGTTGTTTCCAAGATAGTGAATTGCAGATGTTGTTATCAATTTGAAAGCGGAAATTCAATTCGGCTCCCGGGTGCATATGCTCCCTCTATCAAAAAATTATATTTCGAAATGTCGAAAAAATTTGACAAAAAATTCTACATGTACATCTCCATAATATACGTACGTTCGTCAAGTTTCGCGAGGAACCAATATGTTTTGTGGTCTGTGTAAAAAAGAGAAAATTTATCTCTCGAAAAGCCTTATTTTCAGCATTGAATTTTGTCTTTTTTACACACGCCACACGACAAGTCGGATTTTTATGAAACAACTTTGTGAGCACGTAGCACGTGAAGATGTACGTTCGAATTTTTCGTTTCAATTTTTTAAAATTTCAAAAAGTATGTAACATGCATTTTAAAATAAAGGGAGCATATGCTCCCATGTGCCAAAACACCATTGCCGATGCTATTGGTTTGGGGAGACCTTTTCTAGCAAATGCAGATCGAGGTTGTTATCGATTTGAAAGATGCTAAGCTGATGTTTCAATTTGGTGAGGAGAAGTACCATTTGATATGATGCAGCCAGCTCACCTTCCTCAGTGTCTAGTTTCACCATTGATGTGATTGATGAGTGTGTCACATTATCGTTTTTGTAAATTTATACTACCTCTGTCCATAAATAGATGCCAAAAGTTTGTCTAAATATGAATGTATCTAGTCACGATTCAGTGTATAGATACATTTAAATTTAAATAAATCTTTGACATCTATTTATGGACGGAGGGAGAGCACTAAATCTCTTTTGCACCGATATTTTCACCTGCAAACGGTTTTCTACCTTGGTTTTGCTGACTTGGACAGCAAATCCTCCACGTGGTCAGACAAGTCGCTCAGATTTGCCACCTCAGCTCCGGCTCAACCCCACCCCTCACCGCTCTCCCCTCCCACCTTCCTCGGCGGCGGCTTCTCCGGCGACTCTCTTCTCCGGCGTAAGCCATGGGCAGCAATGGAAGAAAATCAACAAGGACCCAAGCAGTAGGCATAGCCCACCCACCACCCATCCAGCTCTACCACTTCCCCAACACTTACAGGCAGCGCCGTCACTCCCGATCCCGAGCGCGGCGCCCCAACCTAGGCGGCCGCCCCTCCGCACATCCTGTATAATCCGGCGATGGCGTCGACAATAGCGGCGCATATCAAGTCCCCAGCGCGCGCAACCTCGCCCGCGCCGGTAGATGGCATCGGCCTAGGCGCCAGCAAGTCGTGACCGCGCCGCCGCCGGTGGAGTCTGGGGAGACCGACGACAGAAGCGATTTGGATTCTAGCTGGGACTTGGCTCGATTCTTGTGCTCGTTCTTTTTGTTGGTACGCAATTTGGGAATTCTTTTGATGGTTCAGGAGATTTAGGGTATTTTCCATGATATTATTGGTGAATGAAATTCTCTTCAGTATGACAGTATCGGGACCTGTCCTGACACATTTAGAGAACATTTGATCTTCAGAAACTATAATGGTAAATGTTCCAGGGTGAATCAGATTCTAGACTATGCCAAAACCTACTATTTAGGCTTCATCTAACTTATGTATATGGAGGTTTCGGAGGGTTTGCGTGGTAGTAGATCGGATCAAAGTAAATTGTCTGAGCGGTTTCGTTTGACAAATGGTTACAGTTATTTTGAAATGGAATCATATAATCCTTTTACACCAGAACGGTATGTCTCCTAGTTTCACTATGAAACTACGCAAGATGAGACACTTAACGGCAGTTTCTCTTATGGATAGACTATTAAAGATGATCAACGTTAAGTTCCAATCTGATTGTTTATGATTTGCTTTGCAGGATCCTATCATTAGACCTCTAAGGGATTTAGACTCTGAGACATTACAGAAGATGATGCCAGACGTTCCATTATGGGTCAAGTGTCCAGACTATGAAAGGGTTGGTACCCAGTACACTGCTGCTTCAATTATTTATCCTTTGTTGTTTTAGGATTAAGTGATTAATTTATGGCATTTCACTTATTTTTGCAGGTTGACTGGATGAACAAGTTTATTTTTGATATGTGGCCTTTCCTGGACAAGGTTCTGATAACTAATGTTTTTAGTGTGTTATTCCTTGCTTCATCAATTTGTGTGATGTATACGTTTGGTTCGAAACATGATCAGGCTAACAGTTCTTCCTCCCTTCATAACAGGCAATATGCAAAATAATCAGAAGTGTAGCAAAGCCAATATGTGATCAATATGTTGGGAAATATGGTATAGAATCAATTGAATTTGGAAACTTAACACTTGGCACTCTTCCACCTACACTTCAAGGTGTGTAATTTCTCTCAAACCACTTCCTATTCGGATGCAATTTGTTCAGTGGGGCAACAATGCTATCTCCTCAAATGAGGCTTGCCATTGCTACAACAAAAAACTTTTTTTTCATTCTCATAAACCTCAACTATACGATATGAATAGATAAAATTGACATGCCAATTCAAAATCTGTAATGTGCACTCACCGCTTACCGCAGTCTCAGTTCAGTGACGAGTTTGGACTTAACAACTTTCCTTTAGTCATAATATAAGATTTTTAGGAGATGTTTTTTAAGCCCAATTGTTCCTACAATTCAAATCTGGGATATGCATTTGATACTTATGTTGATATGCATTGTACTTGAACCAGACATAAAATGAATATTTTATTTCAGTTCCAACCTTTGTATTCTCAAAGTCTTTTGATCGTCATGTAGATATTTAAGATGTTCAGTCTAGATTTTTCCCTCCCTTCACATTTCCCTCTTTAAACAAACAGGAATTAAAGTTTATGAAATGCGAGAAAAAGAGCTGGTAATTGAACCTGTGATTCGGTGGGCTAGCATAGCAAATGTCACAGTAAATGTGAAGGTGCATTCATTTGAATTGTCTGCCCAGGTTAGTTTTGGCTCGGGCTGCATTATAGAGACAGCATGTTTAGCTAGTTCCGCATTATGCAGACCTCTGACCTGATCATATTGGTATTTTCAGCTTTTAGATTTGCATACAATCCTGACACCACGTGTGACTCTGAAGCCACTTGTGCCAAGCTTTCCCTGCTTTTCGAACTTGTGTGTTTCACTGGTGGAGAAGGTATAAACTGTTCCTTTAATGTGCAGATGTGCACATAACTTCTATCATGTTTGTGAGAAGCAACAAACTAGGTTAGCAACATCTTCCCACTAAATAACTGACTCTAGTTTCTGTAATTATGAAGCCGCATGTTGACTTTGGGTTCAAACTGCTGGGTGGAGATGTCATGGCGATTCCTGGCTTGTATCGGTTTGTCCAGGTAGTTCTCTTGTGCCCTATTGTATAATCTTACTGGGGTGTACATTGAATAAAACTGTTCCCAGATGATTTCGTAATTCCTGCCTCATTACTGTTGGTAATACCATATACCTGGTTCTTTCTGGACTTAGCTACTTATTTTCTTTCTATTTTGCAGGATCAAATAGCAAAGCAAATTGCAATTCTCTATCATTGGCCTAAGGTGATAGAAATTCCTATTTTAGATGGAGCAAGGTAATATTCTCTAGGGATACCCAAACAAGTTTCTGCCATCGCTTAAGTTATATATATCGAATTGAATATCCTTCTGCTAATATAAAGTCAGCAAGTCTGGTGTTTTTAAGAAAACGTGGTATATACCAGTATTCTGTTTCCATAACAAGATAAATATGAATTCAGCCCCCCTCGAGTGTTTGATTATCTTCAATTACATTCATATATGATGTCATTATATACCACTCACATAATATTTTAAACCTATATCCTATTAAAAATTATGAAATAATATTATATCTGGAGGGGATTCTTGGTCTGGCTTTATAAGAAAAAGTTTTCAAAAGATATCCCGAAGGGGTCTTAGGTAATGAGCTGGGTTCAGAACGTCGTATTTGCGCATAACTTGTGTGCTACCTCACCTTTAACATATCTGAGAATTCCCCTCGGTCGTGAAGCCACTTGCTGCACTGCCTTTAACATACCTGGGAATTCCCCTGACTGTCCGGCGCCCCACGAGCGCGCATCTGCAACCTGTCGTCGACAAAGCCGCCAACATGTTACCCAATTGGAAGTCCAGACTCATGAACAAGGCTGGTAGGCTTGCATTCGTCAAGTCTGTGCTGTCGGCCATCCCGATTCACCAGCTCATGGTTCTTGCGCCACCAAAGAAAATCGTCAAGCTCTTCGAGAAGATCGATCGTGGCTTTCTGTGGGAGGGACGGGCTGCTGCAAATGGGGGAAGCTGCCATGTCAACTGGCGCATGGTTTGCCGGCCCATCACGCACAGCGGCCTCGGCGTCCAGGACATGAAGCGCGTAGGCCTTGCCCTCCGCCTGCGCTGGCTATGGTACAGCAGAACTGATGAAGGACGCGCTTGGAGTGGCCTCGACCTCCAATTCTCCAAGACAAGCGTGAACTGTTCTTCGCCTCCACGACCATGTTGGTGGGCAATGGAAAAACCTGCAAATTCTGGGAGGATAGATGGATCAGTGGCCGTCTGAGAAATAGCTCCGCAGCTCTACGCTTGCATTCCCAAGCGACGGCGCAAGATGCGCACTGTCGTCGAGGGGCTGCACGCAACAGCTGGGCACGTGACATCCATGGCATCATAGGTGTGCACGAGATAGGACAGTACCTGATGCTCTGGCGGCGGCTGGAGCAAGTCACCCTCTCCGCTGTGCCTGATCAGTTGATCTGGAAGTGGAGTCCTAGCGGTGTGTACTCCGCACGCTCTTGCTACCTCACCTCCTTCCAGGGATCGACCACCTGCAATGCTTACAAGCTAATCTGGAAGATCTGGGCGCCTCCCCTCGTCAAATTCTTCGTTTGGTTGGCCAACAAGAACAGGTGCTGGACTGCCGATAGATTTCAACACCAAGGCCTGCAGCACAATCCCCGGTGCGTCCTGTGCGACCAGGAGCCGGAGACAATGCATCATCTGCTCATCACCTGCCCCTTCTCGAGGCAAGTTTGGCACGAGATATTGTCCTGGCTACGACTGACGTACAGGCCACCTGAGGATGACTCATCGCTCAATGACTGGTGGCTAACTGCCAATCAGGCCATGCCCAAGGTCATGCGCAAAGGTCTTGCCTCTGCAACTCTGCAGACTGCCTAGATGATTTGGGAACATCGCAAAGCCTGCATCTTTGAAAACGAGCAGCCCTCTGTTTCCAGGCGTCTAGAAAGGAGTAATCATCCCAACAACCTGGGACGTCCACTGAATCTCTGTAACAAATGATGTAATCACCTCCTAGGAGGCTTGTACCCTTCTTCTGTTCAATGAAAAGAAACGTAAAGTCTTTGCGTTTTCTCGAAAAAAAGTTCTGTCCATATCCGGTGCGGGCTTTAGAGCTTTGAGAGTGAGAAAATCGTGGAGGAATTACAGCAGGAATCATTCATTCAACCTTCCATGAGCCCATTTGCCCAGCGTTCTTACTTCTTAGTGAAGAAGAGGGTGCTCTGCGTTGGATGCAAACAGATAGCACTTATCTTTACTCATGGAAAGAAATGATGCGGTAACTATAAGATAGTTTTTTTTGTTGATTGAAGTGAAATTATATTGCTAGAATGTACATATAATATATATAATCTGGTGTAAATAGGTAGATCACTCTCCTTTATTCATGGAAAGAAATAGTGGGGTAATTAACTAATTATAAGATTGATTGGTGGCTGGATGAAAGGAAATTATATTGCTGAAGTGCTACGCGTACGGTTTCTCACCAGCTGAAGCAAGCCATTATTCTTTATTATTGAATTAATCCGGTATAATTTGGACTTGAGCAATAGTTATTGATACAAAAATTTTGAATCATGCTGCAGTGGTGCTACAAAGAAACCAGTTGGGATATTGCAGGTGAAGGTAATTCGTGCCATGAATCTCCCCAAGATGGACTTGCTTGGAAAATCTGATCCCTATGTCAAACTCCGGCTGAGTGGAGAAAGACTGCCCTCAAAGAAAACCTCTGTTAAGATGAGCAACCTGAATCCTGAATGGAACGAACATTTCAGGCTTGTTGTCAAGGATCCCGAAACGCAAGTCCTTGAGCTCCAGATGTTCGATTGGGAAAAGGTTTAGCATGCTGTACGCAACTTAATTACGTTCTTCCATTTTTAAAGTATTTCTTAAACTCTCAAACTATAGTGCTAAAGACAAGGCGTACTGTCATTTTTAAAGAAAAGTCCCTTTCTACGTTTTTCCTGCTTTGGAAATTTGTTGGAGACACCAGAGACCAACCAGTTGTGCTCTATGTGCAGCTCAAGATGCATGATAAAATGGGCGTGCAAGTAATTCCCCTCCGCTCGCTTACTCCTTATGAGAGCAAGTTGTTCACACTAGACCTTCTCAGAAGCATGAATCCAAATGATCAGCAGAACAAGAAGAATAGAGGAAAGCTAGTCGTGGAATTGACATTTGATCCTTTTAGAGATGACAACAGCATGAGTGCTGTGAACTCAGATGGTGAAGGCAATATCAGTATAAAAAGGGATGTCCCACCTGGTGGTGGGGTGCTGTTAGTTTCAGTAGAAAATGCAGAAGATGTTGAAGGGAAGCGTCACACTAATCCATATGCCGTGGTTCTTTTTAGGGGAGAAAAGAAGGAAACTAAGGTTAGTTTTATTTCTGTTACTCCCATGATTTTTTAAATCTCCAGTACCAAACCTAGCAAAGTTTTATGTTCAGGTTTGTGGACAGACAAGTCGCCACTAGTAATGTAGTGCATTTTCTCACTTAACTGTCAAGTGTCAACCCTTGCAGCAGCATCAGGGCGAGTACCTGGACTTTTTATTTTCCATGACAGTGAAACTTATCCTACAACCTGCTCTGGTGTCTGAACGCTACTACTTCTGAATTCAGACATGGTTGACATATCTGTAGTCTTATCTGCAACTTGACGGTTCAGCGATTCAGAACTGTCAGCACTCAGCAGCCTAAGACCTGTCATCCAATTTTTCTCTTGCAGAATTCATCAAGATAGAGACCTGGCTAAGAAATTTGGCAACCTCCATCTCTAAAAAAATGACAACGCATATTCTGCAAGTTAATCTGCGGACTACAGTGCTAGCTAGTCCCAAGAATTGCTTCACTGCTGCCGTTCAGCTGTTACTATATTCTGGCTAGATGAATTAAGCTGTCACTTTCTTTTTAAGAGCTGCAACCATTACCATCTTTGTTAGAAAAATACTACTAATAATAATGGTACATAGTTGATCTAGGAAGGAAATGATGCAATAAATCACATAACTAATAAAATAGCAACTAATATGATGGCAAGTACGACACATAAAACACAATTGGCATTTTAAGAGGGTAAAATTATCATCGTAAGATAGCATTTTGTCAAACTGGATTCAGGCCAGGTTTGCTAGCTCTAATATTTTGACACGATAGCCTAATTGTTTCGCGGTGCATCTACTGAAACCCACAGATCATGACCAGCTACCGATCCAAGTCTATGTGTGTACCCGTGCAGGTGATCAGGAAGGCGAGGGATCCGAGATGGAATGAGGAGTTCCAGTTTGTGATGGACGAGGCCCCTGTGGACGAAAAGATTCACATCCAAGTCCGGAGTAGACGCCGGGGGCTGCTCCCCTTCCACAACAAGGTCAAACGCTTGGCCACCATCACGTTTTGCAACAGTTCTGCCCTCGGCGGCCATCCATCATTCCCTCTCTGACACCAACATCCATTTATTTTTTGTTCCAGGAGTCGCTGGGGCACGTGAACATCAACCTTGTGGATGTGGTGAACAACGGGCGGATCAACGAGAAGTACCACCTCATCAACTCCAGGAACGGGAAGTTACACGTTGAGATCAAGTGGAACACCGTGTGACAACTTTGCTCCTGTACATTATTACGCTGAGCCATGCTCATCGTCGAGGTATTTTGCTTGCGGACCCTGTATGTGGATGTTGCTGTAGCCTGTAGCTTTTCTGCTTTTGCGTCCAAGTATTTTGCCTTTGCTACTTTGGGCGCATTTGGCGTGCGGTGTAACATACAGTAGGGCCTTTGTGCCCCCCTGAGAACTATTTGGAGCATGATAAAAGGTGCTGCGTTTTGCTCCACTGCCTGGGTCGCATGCTTTTTTCACGCGGCATCTTGTCAAGTCTCTTTAGTACCACGAATGTAAATTGCAGAAGTGGAGCCTGTCGGCTTGGGCCGTTTTGGTTTGTTCATTGCCAGTTCATGGCAAGCTATATTTTGCAGAAAGTATTGGTACCCGTAAATTGGCACTCATTTGGTTCTATGCCGCCAGGTTTTCTTTCAGTGTTGATAATTTTAGTAAAATGTGCTACAATTTTTTTTTTTAGGCTCTACCCTGACCACCTTACTGAATTTCGACCTGGCATTCCTCAACAACCAAACTCAAGTTGATAGAACCCGCTATAATGCTTTTGGTGTCGCAGCACGCAATCATATCATTATTGCAGGGCGAGAAAGTAAAGTCCCTTGACCGCCGCCTCAAGTTCGTCATTGAGCTACCGCGATGCAACTGACGCTGGCACCAGATCCATTTGGCAGTGATAACATCATTAGCAGAAAGTGGATAGAACTGTCTTTTGGCAACGAAGTTCCTTTCTCTGCTTTCTGCACATGCAATCCAAGGCCCATCCATTTTGCAGGCCATGGTTTCCAGCAAGGTTTTTTTGTTGTTGTTGTTGCGGAACAGGGGGGGCCTCCGGTTTCAGTCAGTTCGTTAAGAACAGTCATTACAGACACAACAGAAGGAAAAATGTAGGAAATTATTTGAGCTCCACACTGACGCCATTGGACCTTGATTCGAGCTCACTCGACTGGAGAACCTCTCACGTGTGCTAGCTCATCCACCCAGAAAAACTGATCATAGTGCATAGAGTCAACGACATAAAAGAGTGATCGGATCCCCATGATCCCCAACCCCAAAGCACACGCAAAACAAAACACTAAAGAACCGCACACGATGCAAGAGAGCATGGGATCCATCACCAAACCCTTTCTTTTATCACCAAACCTGTTCCCAAAACAGGCATCTAACCACGGTCTACTCTTATCTCTACAGATCATACAATAACCTCTGCGTACGTGCCGGAGCTTAACTCTGCAGGACTAGATGCAGTGAAAATCACAGGGTTAACTTAACTGATCACTCAAGTGAGGGAGTCATGAACTAGTCTCGTGCTTACCAACAGAAAATCACATGGACCACTACTTTTAACCTTGTCCACTTGATCTGCTTGTTTATGTTGGTCAATCTCAGGGAGTAAACGCAAGTAATTACGCCTCCGCTTAATTGGTCCGTGATCCAAAATGTTCGGCAACGTAAACATGATCGACGACTAGTTACTCAACGGGGCCTAACTAGTTTGGCGCCACAAATGGTGCTGGACATCACCATCTCCAAGCAGTCATGCTGCCACTCAAATCCCACTCTAGAGTCAACGGTAAAACGAGATGATGGTAAGCCAGAGACAGCCGTTTAGTTTAGTCATTGACGTAGCCCCAGGGTCGAGGAAAATGAAGGTGGTACAGTGTGTATATTTTTGTTTGGATCCCGAGGTGAGCTGCCACCTGCAACTCTGCAAGCTGGTCCCTGGGAGGAGGCGGTGGTCGGCGCTGCCACGAGTGGCCGGCCGCGGCGGCGGAGGCGGCGGCCGCGCGCCGTGATCTTCACGTCGGGTCTCACGTGCACGCGGACGATGAAACATGCGCACATGCGTGCGCCCTGCCTCCGGCCGGAATCTCTGTTCTTTGGACGACAGCTAGCCGGACGAACTGCAGCTTGTCCAGATCCGACGAACTGCAGCTTGGTCCATTCTCCATCGCCGATTCTGTGTGCGCCCAACTTTGAGTGGAAAATTGTTTTTGTGTAGTCAGGTTAAAGTAGCTCGGCTTGGTTCAAAATAATGAATGCACAATTGCTTTCAACCATGAACATTGTTGCTAGGTCCAGTTTGATCCTTAAACTAGGAAATGTTCATATGAAATTTTGACCTTGTTTTTGAAAACAATACGGTAGAGGAAGCTCCTACAGTGATATCTTAAATTCTAGAATTATTTTGCACATGGATTTTGTATTGCAGGATTTTTTAATGTGAGAAAACTTTGAGGTAACAACTATGCAACAAGTTAATTTGTCGTTCACAAGTAAAAAATATTACTTGTGTATTTCGATATGTAATGGCGACATAATAATTTATGTGATAGTTGGAAATTTTTATAAACTACTACAATCATATGTGTTTATAACAACACGACGTATGTATGATTTTTTCTTCATTTTTTTTGCACTGGGCGCAAATGGTCATATTTCCATTTGAATTTTTTGCCTACTATCCTTTCATAGAGTTTCCATGCATCCATGACTGTTTTTATCCCATGGCTCTTTTCCTCGGATGTCGTCGTCACCCACGAGCTCTTCCTCTTCCTCCTTCATGGGCGTGGGCGCCTTGTTGTAGTCCCACTCGTCGTCACCGAGGAAGGTCGTGCAGTGTCGTGGGTCCCATTCCCATCGCCCCGAATGTGTCCCATGCCCACAAGTTGAGGACGTAGGCGATGTATTGGAGCAAATCATGTGGTAGGAGCGCCCGATGTTGTTGAATCTCAACGCGCCACTCCCCCGATCCCCCCCCCCTCTCGTGGCACCTGCGTGACGGACACCCTCCATGCCTTGGGCCTACAAATCAGGATCGAGCGTGGCCTGAACAGCAAAACCCCAGCCTAGGCCGGGTACAGTGGCCAGGCCTAATCTCTGCCTAAATTGCGCAATGTGTAAACCCGAGCCCAGCCTGACACGATGTTCAGGCAAAAACCAGGCCGGAGCCTATCCCGGCATGCTAGCCTAGGCCAGATCGGGTCGAGCCGCCCTGGCCGGGCTACCCATGCTTAGATGTAGCTATTAGCCAAACACCACGTCTGTGCTCGTTACTTTTTGTTCCCTATGAACAATTGTGTAAAGTAAGAAAAAAATAACCCCCCTGGTACTGATTTGTGGTACATTCATTCAACTATGCGAATCAAGACACTCCGGTGTTTTTTTTCCGAAATAGGGATATCCTGCATCAATTGATGCATATGTCCTTCTATTAACTTGTTAAGGTTTAATCATCCCGTACTATTCATGGATCACACAAGGTTGAGACATATATCAACCATCTAAATACAAGGGAAAACATGAGCTGCCTTTGCATCAACATGCTAACAAATGATCAAAACCCCAATTGAATTGCCTATATAAAGTTCGTGCCACCGATTCTAGCCGGTTGCACCCAATATCCATAATGTGTTGCCTTCTCCATTGATTATAGGTAATCCAATAAGTAGCCAGCTTGATAACATGTATAAAAGAAATAGCCTTTGCATTATTAAAATAATGTTATTGCCCATATTCCACCAAGCCCAAAGTAAAGCGCACGTTCCAATTTGCTTATGTACTTTAAATTTCTTAGAAACACCCATCAGCCAATTTCTAAAAATTCTAATGGTACTTGTGGGTGGAGGAATATTAAGGCAATGCGCACAATACACCATATAATCTTGGCAAGCGGGCAACAAATAAAAAGATGCAGTGATCTACCCATGAGGCTCGCGTACATACGTGTACGATCGGTATTTAAGTTATTTCTGGAAACGACTCCTGTTAAGGTCGTACCCCTTTTACTTTCAAAACAGAGGGCAAACAGTAAATCACACGTCGTACGTAGACGTAGCTGTGGCCGTGTCACTACAGGAATGGACGCATACGCCGACGGCCAGCTGCCCTCGGCGTAGCCACGTTTGGCCCTCGGCGTAGGCTACGCCGACGGCAGCCCTCAGCGTATAGCGTCGGCGTTTAGGTCCCTCGGCATAGACAACATTGCCGTCGGCGTAGCCCCGCCCTCGGCGTAGCACGCTACGCCGACGGCAAAACCGTCGGCATACAAATTTGAAAAATTTGAATTTTCTTTTTTCCAAAAAAAATACAAAAAAAATTCGAAAAAAAATAATTTTTTTATTTTACATGTACTCAGTTGCTTTCACTGGAGAAAACGTGCGTGCGTGCATTTGCAGTGACAAAGCGCACAACGTACATAAGTACGTACGTGCTGCTCTGGTCCAGTCCGCCTAATTACGTACTGTAATGCCCTTGAGCTGTACATGTACACATGCTTGTACCGTATGTCCGGATTAATGCAGCGCAGTGCGCGTCAACGAGCGTGCCGTGTACATGTTCCTCTCGATAATTGGAAGAAAGCAGCGCTCATGCATGTACACAGGATCTTGGTGACCCCTCCACGAGAAATTAAGGTTGTTGTTCTAAATAATTTTCCCATGTTTAATGAATCTAATGTAGACATATTTTTAGCATATTTTTTTTTGTTTAAATCTATAACACATATTATTGTAAATGATATCCTAGCCTCATGATTCGATCACGAGTAGGACCACATTGTAGCAGTGGATTAGTAGTAGTCAAAGTATATATGCGACAAATGCAAGTGTAATCCCACCGAAATCACACTTATATATAGTTTAATTTGTATTTTTTGTTCAAAATTTGAATTAAAAATGACAGAATAAATTAGAAGTAAGACCTTGGCGGAATCCCGCATGGCACCTTAATATATGATGTGCTGTCCTAACATAGCGATCTGAAACCCTCTTGCTAGTAGGATCTAATTTTAGTAAGGATCTATAAGATCAGTATTTTTTATAAAAGACAAAATATGTTAAAATATTCTCAATTTTTTTGACAAGACACATCTGTGTTATATATATGCAACTCCAAGAATTTGTTGCTTGCTACACTTGCTGAGAGAAAAGATAAACTTCCATGTGAATTGTGTGAAATGATATCCACACCCACAACTAACACTGTTCACAATACTCCCTCCGATCTAAATTAATTGACTCAAATTATCTAGATTCGAATGTATTTAGACGTGTTTGTTAACTAGATACATTTATATCTAGATATAGTTGAGTCCGTTAACATGAATTGAAGGGATTACTTTTTTTTTTCTTTCGCTAGCTGTAGATGGGATCTCTTGGAGTTGAAATAAACACCTCATAGTAAAAATTTCAGATTTTTTCACAGCTTTTAAATATGATATTTCTGAGTTGATCCTATGATCTCAACTAAGGGAGAGATTCTAAACAAGTGTTCCCTGATCTTCTTGGGATTTGAGAGGCCAGATACAGGCCTGCCTAGCTAGCTCTCTGATCCCTGAGCAGGTACGACCATATTATAATGCCAAATTAAACGCTGGAGAAGATACGCTAGCTCGTGATAATGTACACATTTTGAGTACTCAAAACTCAAAAGGAGAACAAATGAGTAGTACCGGTGCAAATGGTAGTAAACGCACTAGCTTAGTAGTAGTACGATTTAATTATACCCCGTAGACAATAGCAACGTACAACGTCTCTGCAACGAAACAAATCTAATGTGCGCGTGCGTATATACCCGTGTGTACAACACACGACAGAACGCATATGGGTATGGGATACACGCGCATCTGCGAGTTGAATTACTACCGCTGACCGATGAATAGTGGACGTAGTGGTACTCAAGCTAGCTAGGTGGCCGGCCTAATATTACCACGGCGATCGTGCCAGCTCGAAACCGCAAAAAGAATGTAGGCATCTATTGGTATTTGGTAGTACCTCCGCAAAAGTCTACAATGTAGTGTAGGTCCTAGTGATCACGGGCAAATGTAATTTGGGTAATCGTTCAGGTTTCTCGACTGCATCATCCTCATAGCCCATCCGCACATATAGAACGCGAGTTTAGGTAGGTTCAGTGAACATAGAAAAAAAAAACAGCTCGAGCGGATACCTGAAGCTGTCTTCAGTTGTGGCTGAAAGGGTATAGACGGTAATGTAGGAAAGGTTAGGAGTGATTAGGTTCTACAATTTTTTTCGATTTTTTTTGCAATTTAAGCTTTGCAGGTGAGTCTAGTGCAAACTAGGTGAGGCAAGCTAGATGATCATACAAGGTATTTCAAGTACGAAGGTTATCACAAATGTTAAAGCACAAGTAACGAGTTCGGTTAGAAAGCATGCAGAGTCGAAGATGTATTTCCATTTTCGCTTCCTTGGGAGGAAGGTACGTCACGTTAGAGAGGTGTGTAATCTCACAAAAGACTTTCCAACGCCACGAAGGCTGACCTTCTTCTCTGGAGCCCATCCCACGAAGGAATAGCTCGCTCACACCCATGGTAGGCATTAAGGTAGTCTCCAAACCCTCATAAATTTCTTCCTCGAAGCAAATCCACAACCCCGATGCTTCAAGGTGACAATAGCCATCTAGTGTTTCCCACAAATTCAGGAGTAACAAGTTTGTTCGATAAACTCAAGGGGAATGATGTTTGACTAAGTGGGATTGTAGATCGGGACCTCCTCTTTCTGCCAATGAAATTTAGCTTTATTTGGGTAGAATAAAAGATCCTCAAGAATTAGTGTTTCAACAGTGGAGGGAGTGAGAGAGAGAGAGAGAGAGAGAGAGCAATGACATGAAATGAATGGTTACCTAACCTCCTGAAGGAGGAAGAAAGGCTATATAGCATAAGAACGAAACTAGCCGTTTCGAGAGATTCCGCGAAGCCATCCCGGCAGCTAGTCGGCGGACCGACCTACAGGCCAGTCATTCCGACGTACCGGCCAGCGGCACCGGCTCACACACCAGTCTGGCTGACTAGGCGAAGTGGTCAGCCAATGTCAGCTAGGCGGACTGGTTCCAAATTAGAACCTGCACCGAAGCACCCGACAGTCGCGAGGCCATGCACCGGCCACACGCCGATCCGACATTGTATGTGTTCCGGCTGCCACCGGTGCACAGCCCGGCGCAGGCCGAGTGTTTCGGGGGTGAGACCGGTGACACCGGTTGGGGCGCTCGTTTCACAGAAACCATTCAAACAACCTTTTTTTAAGAAGTGAACTCTCCCACTTCGTGTGATGGATGTATTTGGTGGTAAGAAATATGTATATGGCTATGGCAACATCCGATCATGCTCATCGAGACCATCCCTCTTAATAGTATGGTGTTTTCTATTGACTCAAATATAAATCAAGAGAAACGTGACCAAAATGCCAACACTTCCCTCGTATACCGAATGAGGGTGCAAACAATTGAAGCATCGTGTACGGTCAATTTGAAGCATAAGCCGAATGCTTGAACTGGATGGGGAGCCAGATGCGAGGTGTAGCCCTGGATCCGATGTCGATGTAGCTGAGACGGAGGCCGTTGTTGTCACAATCAATGGTGCCATGCTTGATGTAGTGGCCATGGACTTCAAAGAAATCTAAATATGCATTTCTGAATACCGGGCACCATTGATTGGAATTTTTCTTTGCGTAAGTAACTTATTTTCTTAATGTTTTCAAATATTGAAAACACATATTGTATACTCATATCTTTTGGACTTCAAAGAAATCTCAATATGCTTGTTTTTTGCATTTCTGAATACCGGGCTTTTTGTGGTGCCTGGAACCCAAAAAAAAAACTTCTGAAATGGTACCTAGCTTGGGCGATAATTAATCCAATCAATTCTCTGATCTCCTCGTGAGGCTCGTGTACGCCCGTTATTTAATTTTTCTCCGGAAACGACTCCTGTTAAGGTCGTACCCTTTTACTTTGGAAACAAGGACGAACAGTACGTACGTAACGTAGCGTAGATTCTTGGAGCGACTGAGCTACCAATTACATAGCTCGTACGCACGTTGCCGTGCCGTGTACTCGGTTACTTTCACTGGGGAACGCGTGCGTGCGTGCAAATTTCCATGGGACAAAACGCACAACCTAGAGCTGTCAATACGCATGCATGAGGCGGGATCGGTGCCGTAGAGTGCCTGTCAGTACGTGCACTGTGTACATCTTCCTAGTTGTCGATCAATGTGGAAGCAGGCAAGCCGCCCATGCTTGTACACAAGATCACCACGATGCCGCCTTTGGGAAATCCGATAAGTAATTACCGGTACTAGTACCACACTACCACCTTGTAGCAGTGTACTATACTACTCTCTCTTCCTCCTAAATTATGTTGTATATAATTTTTAATTAAAGTTAAAAAAAACTTAAATTTTGATTAAATATATACGAAAAATATAAAAATTTATATGTCAAAATTATATTACTGAAATATATTTTCATATGTAGTAGATATTGCAATGATTGATATGTTTGTCCTTATGCATAGTCATATTTTACGAAGTTTCACTTTGACTAAAAGTTATATGCAACACATTTTGAAATGGGCGAAGTATACTCCCTCTTACCCAAAATATGTTGCATATGATTTTGGTCAAAGTCAAACTTTATAAAGTTTAAACACCATTTATATTGAAAAAAATATAAAAACATGGAGTGCCAAATCAATATTATTAGAATTACCATGAAAGATTTTATTTTATTTGATCTTAGCCCTGGACTATGCATCAAATTGATGCACACACAATATTAATTTTATTGCAAAGTTGATGGTAACGATGTTTGCGTATGACACGGGTCGCTCAAGGTGGCAACATGAAGCAACCATCTAAATAAATCAGACAAAATGGCTCTATGATTTTTGTAACCGTTTAGAATGAAGCCAACCACCTTGATTGAATATATCTCGTATGACCGCCATTAGCCTATTACACCCATTATCTATGGGTTCCCGCTGCTTTGCAGTAAGTGCAACTTTTTTTAGCAGTGACGACCTTGTTAGGACTACATCGTTTGGATAAGTTATCCAAAGTAAATCATAAATTTTTTGTTTTCTATTTTCTTGTCAATCAAATTTTCCTTGTTCTCAGACGTATTGGTCACATCAGATAGAGGGATATTGTAAGTGAAACGAACTATGTTCTGAACTAGACGACAAAATAAAATGATTAGACTGACATTTTCCATTTTATATGCATTTGGTATCATAGACATTTATATTATTTTCTATATTTTTAGTTAAATTTTACAAAGTTGACTTACACTAGAAAATATGGGCGATGTATCCAGGATGGAGTAGGAGTACGCATAGTATTAGCGGCTGTCCTAGCATTGGGATCTGAAATTCTCCAAATGTAAACAAAGTTTGACTACGTACTCTAGCAGCTAGCTAGCAGCAGCAAGATCTTCTCAGGATTTGAGAGGTCTAGCTTGCTCTGATCTCTGAACACGTACTAGTACGATCTTGTATTATAATTGTATAAATTTCGTGCTCGAAAGGATAAGCTATAGCTCGTGACAACATACTCAAAAGCAAATAGTGCACAATGTGGTACTAGTATAATGCGCTAACTCCGTTCTGAAATATAGGCCCTGTTTAAAAAGGTAGACTAGTTTGTAAAAAAGCTTATATTTTAGAACATAGGTAATAACAATTTTTGATAAAGGAAAAAATATATTAATATCAAAATACACCAATTGCACTCAGTCTCTACAAGAATATAATACTCTAATGACAATACGGATGCATACAATAAAAAAAAGTAAGAAATAAAAATACAGCTACGAAAATCTAACCCTAGCATCGAGACAACACCTAAACTCCAGTCTACCCAAAAGCGAGACCTCCAATATAGGAGTACACTCTTTTATGAACAAAATTTAGGGGCTAGATGTCCACTTATTTGAGGACGGAGGGAGTACACTAGCTCGCGCGTGCGACTCCTGCGTGCGTACGATAGACGACACAACGCATGTATAGATCCACGCCCATCTGCGAGTTGCGTTACTGCTACTGATCGATGAATAGTAGTCGTTGTACAGAAGGTAGCTTGCTATAGGTGGCGTAGTAATACCACGCGAACGGTACATGCAGTATTGGTACGGTGTCGCAGTCTATCTCTTTCTTTCTCTGTAAAGGTCTCTTATGTAGTGTAGGCCCTAATGATCACTGGCTTATACAGTTTGGGTGCTTACCATTCTGGTATGTCAAGTGCATCATCGTATATCCCCATAGCCACATATATTAAAACCATGGGAGCCGTGTATGTAAGGTGAGTTTCTGTCTGATTTTGCTAATTTGAGAATTAAGTTAGAGCTCAGCTATGTCCACAACCATTGAATTTGCGTTATGATTTGTGCTAGTTGCTGGGTTGCACATGTATTGCAATTTAAAAAATAGTTTAAAGTGGGTTGTAATTGAGGAAAAATGATTTAAAAAATAGTCCGAAACCGAGATTTTTACGGGTGCAAGTGCGAGTGAAAACAAGGTTTAGAGAACACTCTCTATTTGATATTGGTCTGCATATGAGGTTTGGTCAAAGTCAAATTTTGACAAGTTTGACCAATTATATTTGAAAAAATATTATTATATATGAAATCATAATAGTATTATGCTTCGTGCTTTCATATACCCCTAAACCTTAAAACAGTGTAAACCCCCAAAAGGTTATCGTAATATCATTTAATGTCAACTATTATACCCCTAATCCTGAATATGTATCGTTTATTCTCACTCGTCCTTGTGCTTCTCAAGAAAACGTTTCAACCATATCGTTTCCATCTGATTACATATACATTTATATTATATCATGAATAGTCCATCAAATATTACAAATCTTGACTTTGACCAAACCTTGCATGAAGGGTAATATCGAACCAATGGAGTATCAATAAAATGTTCAGGGTAGTACAAAATCAAGGGTGACATCACCAGACTAAGAGTTAGCACACCGCTGAGAGATTCTCCTCCTCGAAATAGGCTTTCGTCCTGCTTTATAAATAAAGCCAAACAGCCAAACCGATACAAAGTGATGAGGAATCCCTCTTACATTAGATCAGAGATAAAAAGGAAAAACTAAGAAGCACCGAGCTTGCCACCGAAGACGCCGAGAGACGAGGGAGACCTCGGCTCGAAGACAACGCCCCCAAGGAGGTAACGAAGCCAAAGGCGCTGCCGTTGCCAAGACCAGGAGGTCTAGGGTTTTCACCCGGAGCCCTAATGTGAAGAGGGAAGCCACAACGACATCCTCAAGAGGGTCACGACACCCGCATGCGTCGCCGTCGTTGGCGCCGGAGCACTGGGATTTCGCCCGAAGAAACCCTCACCACACATGGTCCCTCACCTACAAGCCAACCCTGAGCTGAGCTTCTGCCACGCGATCTAGGCACTGACCACGCCGAGGTGCAGTCAACACCAGGAGGTCCCGAAGCCCCCTCTTCGCCACCCTCGTGGCCCTAAGAGACGGCCATCACCACCTCCACGTCGCCCGCCACCGAGCCGCCCGTGCAGTCCACCTTCCGGGGGCATCCGCGAACTCACGCCTGTGTCCCGAGGTCCAACGCGTGACCTGCGAGATGGAGGGGTAGGAAGGTTGGAACCAGAGGGCGGCATCGATACAGCCACCTGGAGGACATCCTCCACCGCTACCGGCGGGTGCCGACCGGACGCGGCAGAAGGAACACACCCGGCCGGGCCCAGCTTGAGCCTGTAAACTCTGCGCCGCCACGCTGGTGCAGGTAGGCCGCCACAATCGCTGCCCTCCTGCTCCGTCCCGCACCACCGCGTCCACTCCAGGAGGCAGCCACCGCGAGAACAACCCGGCCCACACAGGCCCAGATGGAACCCACAGGGCCCAGATCTGGGCCAACCAAGCCTGGCCGCCGCCACCGCGCTGCCCCGCCGCCTAGCACCACCACGCTGCAACCAGGCACCACCACTAAGCTCGCCGCCTCCGCTGCCAGCCGCCGAGGATTTGACACCATGCATCGCCGCCTGCTCGCCAGCCTCGCTTGGGGATGAGCCTGCGCCGGGTAGAGGAGAGGCCTCAGCCGGCAGCACCGTGCGAGCTTTGCCCAGCGGCTCCTGCCGGCGACGGTGACAGGGAAGAGGGCGGCGTGTGGTCTTGGGGCTAGGGTTGTTCGCCCCTGGAGTCGCTCGCGAGGGAGCGACCCGAGGGGTTTTTTTTTTTTCATCTCAACCCTCTTAAGCCCTGCTTTGCATAGCTGTGCTTTCACAATGCTCTACTGTTCCGAAGCGTAGCCAACAGCCCCCTCAGAGATTCTCAAGACATAGTAATTGGAAAAGCACATCATTAGAGTGCCATGTCCAGTTGAATCTTACATGATTTGAAACTTGCGGGAATTTCTATCAAAATGTTTACAAAGGATAGTGTGGGTTTGAGTTGAAGAAAAAAATCTCGAAAAACATCGTGTGCAATGCAATCCTTTGAAACAAAAAAAGTAAAGTAATCTAATCTGACGAATCAAATGACGCACAAAATAGATTTTCCTTGAATCAAAATCCTTTAAAATTCCTACAAATTACTTTAAATCAGTGGAGCCCTAACAATGCATGTATCCATCCGCATCTAGCTAGCATCCCTGGGACAGACCGATCATGTCTTTTGTTTTACAGAGAGGTTTCTGTTCCCGACATGAACATACACAATGTATAATGGAGGTTGTTGGCATGCCCATTTCGTCGATCCCGACACGAGGGACCCTTGGCAAAGGCTTGTCCGCGTGCTATCCCCATGGATTGTAGCTGTAGCAGTGGCCAAGTAGCCTTGTCTCTCTCGTGTCAAGGTCACATGCACCACTGTTAGTTGGGTCACGCACCCATCATGCGCTGCAAATGGCCCTTCACGAGGAGCCGTTCGACGGGAACGCACACGTGTATATGTACACGTATAGTTTGCTTCTGCTACTTGCTCGTATATTAGTATTGTTTTGTACGTGGACGTAGCTGTTCCATCCAACACGAGACCGACGTCTCGGATGGGGCCAAACACGGCGCGGGGGCAGATGTTCCTCTCTGCGTGCAGCAAGATGCCAAAAGCACTACTATATTCGGATTTGGACTGTTTTCACGCGTCTCCCTAGCTGTCTTCTACCGCTTTCTCCGTCTCACAAATTAATCATGTAATTTGTACAAAGTTAAAACTTCTTTTACGGGATGAATTGAGTACAATAACTTTTTTCAAAAATCAGCGAATCTACACATTAAAACGCGTGCAGTAACTAGACTGCGGCGAGACACTTAGACTACTCATAGTGGGAGTAACTTGGACACTCACCAAATTTGCTTATGTGATAGTGAGTTAGACTAGTAACAACGCATAGTATCATATAGAAGTATCATGCGTATGAACTAATACATGTTACTATCTCCACAATGCATGGTATCATATACTAGTATCATAGTCTCCATATATCAATTGTTTTGTAGAATTTCAATGCAAATATGTGTACAAGATTTACTTGAAATTATTTTTTCTAGTAGTATGTGACCTATGATACTAGTACACACACTCTCTCTCTCATCCTTAATTGCACTGCCACATCATCATTTTGCATGCATGGAATGCATGATACTACCTATGAGGCTGGTCATAGTGGGTAGTATCATCATATAGTAGTATCATGTATATGATACTTTTGTATGAAATTAGATCCATAATGCATAGTATTATAGACTAGTATCATAGTTTTGCTACATTAATTAATTTGTAGAATCCCAATACAAATTTGTATACAAGATTTATTTGATACTAACTTGCGCTATGATACAGTATCTACCTATGATACACTAATCTCCTCTCTCATCCATAATTACATGCCACATCAGCATTTCTGGTGGGGCTATGATGCATGATACTAGCTATGATACTAGCACTATGGCTAGCCTGATACTCCCATTGTGGGTAGTCTTAATAAGAAGAGAGGAGGATAGAGTAACATAGCTACTCCCTCCGTCCCAGTTTACAGGACTTGCGCGTATCTCTAGGTTGCCTATCTGACTAACATAATATCAATTATATAATACAAAAAATATATCATTAAAAAGTAGAACATCTAAGATTTCTAATGATATATATTTTATAATATATATTTTGTATTATGTTGATAAAATTTATGACATAGAAATACGTGCACGCCCTATGAACGAAACGGAGGTAGTAGTTACTGTAACATTACGCTTCCCAAGATATAGTGATTCTACAAGCTAATTAAAAGAATATCTATGATATTATTTTGATGTTACTAACCACTATGAAGATAGTAACAATGTTACTTTCCACTATGACTAGTTTTAGTTTATGATGGATGAAATAGTAAAAACATGATTGTCTAGGGGAGAGCTGTGAGGCAACCAGAATTCATCCTTAGACAGGATTCGAACCCTGGCCAGGCCGGGAGTACCACTACACGTTCCGATCACTAGGCTTCATATGAATGTAGGTAAAAAGTTAAGTACGGGGAGCAAACTATATTGAACAAATGTAGGTAAAATAAACATTCAGATGAATGAAAAAGGACTTCATAGTTAGCAAATACTCGTATGGAATCTTCATCACTTATCGTTTCTAGGAAAAAAAAATGCTGCCATATTTTACAGTTGAAACTCTCCTTTATTTTGTTGCCAAACTAAGAGGCCTTGACAGCAACCATTATGTTTTGATCAGTTCAAATTTGGCTCGGCGACATCTATTTGAAGTGTTTGCTAAATAACAGTGTTTGTTTTGCTTACCATGCTTTGTTCTCCTTGTTCAAGGATAATATGGAGGACTAAACGGCAGCCAAGGTAGCTTTACCATGTAGCCTGGCTGGTCCTAGGTTTTGATTTCTTTCTCCTTGGCCCTTGCTGCCGTGCGATTGCAGCTGTGGCCTTCTTCTTTGACTCTCATGGGTTTAGGTAAGTTTGTGGTTTCAGGTATCGAGCCGCCCATCTGAACTGGACTATATATTTGAACTGTTCAGTGGCATATGGCGTGCATCAGATTACGTTGTTGTATTGGAGTGATGTGTACATTTTGTGGTATGGAAAGGTGACCACGTATTGAAATGTATTGAGTGGCATAATCTGGCTGCTTGTTGCAAGATGGCATGTGATGTTGTTATGGACGTGTGTGTCAGCATAGCTTGTTTGAGTTGATTCACTACGTGTGTGTCAGCATGGCATGTAATGTAGTCGCTTTATTATCCATCATTGTTTGGAAAAGAAAGTGTCCAAAAATCCGGGATGGTCATCTCCAAAACTCGGACGCTCTTGGTTATTATCATCGGGTAATCAATCAATTGATTAATTAGGCTAACACGTAGTTTGATTTTCTTAAAAAAAGCCAGTGCCTAGATTGGAGAGAGAGCAATCTGGATAGGGATCATCTCCTTTTCTTTACTCGAGGCAGGAGGTGTTGGAAATATGCCCTATAAATAATCATGGATAATGTATTTCCTAATATATTCGTAAAGTAAGGTTGTTTTTGTATGAACTCTTATATATATCATCGAATACATGATTCGTTTGTGGAACTATATGCTTATGTTGTTCATGCTAATTTGTTCTTAGTAATCGAGGTTGTGTTGGACACACGACTTAGACTAATGTGCAAGTTAGCTGATGACTCTGTTCCACTTGTCATAGGGATGGTGATGCTAATCCGACTTACACAGACTCGGCTAAAGTGTTTAGCGAGTCGGACTGATCCAAAGTCGCCATTTGCATGTCTCAATCAATTTAATCTTTAGACCTGAGGCTATTGCATGATCCGAGTTGTGGATCGGCCGACTTAGGTTCTATCAAACCCTGTTATGTAAGAAGTTAGTTATAAAGGCAGAGTTTGGGTCGACTGAGAAATAAACTGCGTGACATGGATAATCAAGACGAGATTTTTCCCTTACACTTGGAGAGATATTCCCTGGTTCCTCGCGGATGATATAATCCATAAAGCATGGCCATGCGTGTCTCGGTTAAGTGTTAATCAAGGAGGTCGACTAAGGGTTAGTTGGGTGAATCACATATCACGGATTGAGAAGAGTGTTGACCTATTAATTAAAGCGATGATGAAGAATCACCTATAGCTTAACAAGGTACATCGTGAGGCAAAAACAACTTAGACATAAGTCACATTGAAAGGTTAGTCGCCATGACTTTACGTCACCTGGAAGCTGACATGTTCTGCTAGGAGCCGCTACCAATTATCGGCCTAAGACCAAGTATTAATGGAAGCGAGTGAGACTCGGAGCCATAACGGGATACTTGGATGGGTAACTCTAGTCGTGTCTAAGTGGTCGTAAACCTGCAGGACCACACACATAAGAGCAATGAGCTAGTTGGATATGATCCAACTGAAATGGAGTCGGTTTGAGTTGGACTCGAACCAACCAAGACTGAGTAAGTGAGTTGGACTCACAAAGTGACTATATAGGCCCAAGTGAGTGGGCTGCAAGGGTTGTGAATCCCACACTCACTCTTTATATAAAGTGGGGTGGATGCTACCCAAGGGCACACTTAGAGCATTCCATGAGTTGGAAACCCTAGCCCCACTCAGTCCAGCCGCCGTACTGGATCTAGCAGTCCACCCTCGGTGCTCCTCCTCATACGTGTGGATAGCAGCAAAGTTTTTGCACGTGTGATGCTTCAAGGCGAAGGAGTTTGCGGATCTGAGAGTTGTTCGTGGGATTGGCTTGGAACGGATTGAGGACTGCACTGCCCCTACGCGCTTCATCGTTCCCACCTGTGTGTCTAGTGGTAATCTGCGTGGCCTCCTTCCTCAGATAGATCTTGGGAGTACCGCGTAGGAAAAATATTTTGTTTTATGCTACGTGACCCAACAGTGGTATCAAATCTCTAGCTTATGGTTTTAGGCCATGGACTCGCATATGTGATATGCGTGTAGCTGCAGATTGGATTTGTGTGCTAAGAATCGGTGATAGATTTATGAGACAGATCGGTTTTGTGCGGTTTGATTGAATCAATCGTAATTGGGGTATGTGGATGTTCTGGTTCGAATGATCATTGGTCAAATCTGGGCCGAGGTCGGAAATCAGTGAAAAGGTTTCACGCGATGGAGAAATCCATGAACGGATATTGCAGATTAGATCTGTGGTTTTCGAAATCATCGGGCGCTGCCCGCACCCAGCCGTAGCGCCTTAGACGTTGTTGCAAGGTTCACACCGCCAGATAGAATGTGATTCTATGTGATTCTATGTATGCATAATTGTTTTACAGGGTGTTGTGAATGGTATGGCTTATGTGCATGTGATATATGTAAATTATATGTGATCTGCGAATCACAGTATGTCAGCCGGCTTGATGAGTGCATTTTAAGCATATTTTTTACCATTATTTCATTAAGTTTTTATTAGGGATTTTGTATTTCATCGCGCTGCTACGCCTTTTGATGCTTGTCTACGCATGATCTTAAAATAATAATCAATAATAAAATATCAATAAACCTGTCATTTTCTGGCATTTTGATGTGATAGAAATCATTTTTGTACCTAATAATGTGCCTGGGCAAAAGGACAACGCGGGGACAGCTTCCAGGGACTTTAACAGGCATCGGTACGGGCAGGGCCCGCCCGTACCGTCCGCCCGTACCACCCTCTAGAAGCACCGCCTCGTCAATACTTTCACCTCCCGGAAATGGATCTGAGATCGGAGTTCATACACGACCAGAAACACCAGAACACCGTCCCAGGAGAGATCTGAAGGGAGATCAAGAAGGGACCTCATCCACGCTGCTACCCGGATCATAGGAGGACAAGGCATCATCACCTTCATCATCATCTCCACAACGAATCACCATCTCCATTCTCTCCATCCCATTAGATTGTAATCTTCATTACCATTGTGGGTTCATACTTGGATTCATACTCTTATCCCTTTTCCATACGCAAGTTTATGATGATGTTCTTGATTGTCTCCATGTGTGAGTAGTTCATCCCGTTCTTGGGGGAGATGGAGAAACCCTAGTAGTATTATTATATGAATTAATATGATTTATATCTTTGCACTATGATTGTATGTTAGTTATCTCTTGTGATGTTGCATGTTGTCGACCATGTAATATTTGCATAAGGGTCACAGGAGGGAACTATCGTCGGAAGTTCGGTAGTGTACACGGCGGGAAGTGCCATCCCGTGTTTGGTGCACTATTGTACGAAAGAGGGGGATAAGAATGGACTCACAAGCCTAACAAGTAACCATGGGGCAATCCCTTAATTGTAATGGATCAATAGGTGGCCTGCTGAAGGTCGTTACAGTGGTTACTCAGGGATGTGTTATGAGATACATATTCCAATTCGAGCCTTTCCCACATACAACAAGAGCTAAGATATGAGTTATCTAGTTTGTTTCTTTAGTTAATACTAGCGGTGGAACCAACAACCCCTGAGAACATTTTAGTCTTATTTCCGTTCGAACACGATCTTTAGTTGCATTTACATTCTTCAATTTCAGTTATTTACTCTACAAAAATAGTTTACAAAACCTTTTCTATTTTAATCCTTCGCTTGAAATTTGAGATAACTTTTAGTAATTTTAGATAAATAGTAACAAGGGGTATTAAGGTCATTACTGCTAGCTCCTCGTGGTTCGATACTCTTATTTCGAAACTAGCTACAGCTGATCTGTGTTCTTGCAGTCATTACAGCTGGAGCCAAAGTGCTGACAATTTGATTGTATAACGACTTGCATGTCAACTTCTCTATGCAATGTGACCACAAGCTAGTGTAGCTCTTGCAGAAGTGAGATAATATGCAAGGTGGCAGCCGGTGGCATGGAGTAAGATGGCGCCATGCAAGGAGTTGAACGCAAGCCAACTTACAAATTTGTAGAGATGGAGATCGTCATGAAGAGAGCCATACCATTTCACATATTAATTTGATTATCGGTGATTTTGTTATGTCTCTGTTTTACCTCTATGCTATAGACGGTAGAAAATAATCCCCCAAAGAGGGTCTAGTCGGTTGCATCACCAGTGATGCACCATCACAAGTTGGGCATTCTTGGTAGTGGTTTCATAAAATTGAAGTGCTATCAATTCTTCTCAACTAGGTGTTATTCTCGTGTCGACACTTTCAGCGAAAGCACTTGGTATGCTAGATTGGGCTATCACAACGGTTGTGGGCCTCGGGGCAAAGGGTGTCGGTAGCCGGGGCATGATATGCCACTCGGCCAACATGAGTCGTATGGGATGCTATTGAAAAGGAGTTGTCTACCTAGATCACTTGGAGGCTAGCGGTGATGCTAAAGATCACTAGCCGACTTGCTTATCTAGGATCATGAATACCTTAGCAACCATCGGAGGGATGTTAGTTCTAGTGGGAGCATAAGTATTAAAATGTTTAATATGCTTCCTCTTTTATGTATACATGTCTTTAAGTGTTTTTGCATACTTTTCTGTTGTAGATTAATGGCACCCAACAACACCACTCTTCAGGTGTCCAGTTTTGCTTTGAGGTCTATCTTAGAGAAGGATAAACTTAATGGAACTAACTTCACAAAATGGTATCATAATCTGAGAATTGTTCTCAAACAAGATAAGAAAGACCATGTTCTGGACAAACCACTTCCAGATGAGCCGGATGATGATGCTACAACCGCTACGAATAATACCTACCGTCGAGCTCTAGATGAGTCCAAGGAAATTAGCCGTCTGATGCTTGCTCACATGGAACCGGACTTGAAGCAGAAGTTCAAGAATGTTTAGGCCTACATTATGATCGAAAGCCTCAAAATTATGTTCTAAGCTCAAGAAAATCCCGACAGGTATCGGTCTCTTAAGCTTTGCTAGGCTGCAAGCTCAAAGACGGCAATCCACTGGGAGTCCGCATGTAATTAAGATGGTTGGTTATGTCCAGTCTCTCGATAGGCTGGGTTTCCCTATTAGCGAAGCACTCACAACACATATAATTCTGAACTCTCTTCCTAGTGCATATGGACAGTTCATTTCGAACGATCACATGCATGGTATGGATAAGAAGCTCACTGAATTACATGGGATGATCAAGCAAGTAGAGGCTAACATCAAGAAGGACACCAATCAAGTGTTGATGGTCCAGAATAAGGCTAAGTTCAAGAAGAGTTCTTGGACGAAGAATAAGGGAAAGTCTACAGGGAGCAAGGTTGTGGACTAGGTCCAAAGAAAGGCTTCAGAGGCTAAGCCGGGTTCTTCAGCTAGTTCTCTTTGCTTCTGTTGCAAGGAGGAGGGTAACTGGAAGAGGAATTACAGTAATTATTTGGCTGACAAGGCCAAGAGTGGAAATGTGACTTCTAGCTCAAGTACGCTTGCGTGCAATGTTATAGACCTTTATCTTGTCGATGCTCCTAACAACTCATGTGTATATGATTCATATCAACAACTCATTGCAGGAGCTGGTAAGAAGTAGGAGCGTAGCAAGAGGACATGTTGACATTCGGGTTGGCAACAAAGCAAGAATTGTCGCGTTAGAAGTCGGCACAATGCAACTTCATTTACCTTCATGATTTCTAATGGAACTAAATAACTGTTATTATGTTCCAGTGCTCATTCGAAATATTACATCCGCCTCACGGTTGATGAGTCAAGGGTATAAGTCGAATATTAAGGACACTGGTTGTTTTATATATTTTAATGGTATGTTTCATGGATTTGCACCCGTCCGGGATGGGTTATATATTTTGGATCTTGATTGTAGGTCGATCTATAACGTGAATGTCAAATGATCTAAATATGACTTACTTCTGGCACTATCAACTTGGTCATATAAGTTGGAAGCGCATGAAGAAGCTCCATGATGATGGTCTTCTAACTTTGTACGACTTGGAGTCATTCGAGACGTGCGAGTCCTTCTTCCTACTCGGCAAGATGACCAAGACACCTTTTGCAAGGAGCTGCGAAAGGGCGCCGACTTACTTGAGCTGATACATAGTGATGTATATATGTGTCCCAATGAGCACGACATCTAGAGGTGGTTATGAGTACTTCATTAACTTCACTGATGATTTGAGTAGATGTGGATATGTGAAGTGTCCACGATGTGTTGTTGTTATATAGTGACGAGCGGACAACTTATTCGGAAGAAATGGAAAGTACTGACACTGAGTCATGTCTTGGAGCCATGAGATCTGAGTTAAAGTCCATGGATGATAATCAGTTTGGAACTTTGTTGGTCTGCCTGATGGTGTAAGAGCTGTCGAGTGCAAATGGGTATTTGATGATGTTGGGACTCCAAGTGCAGAGTGTTGTGTTAACGGAGTATTTTCCCCACAAGGGTGTCTCGAGGGTTTATATCAAACTCTCGATGAATGGGTAAAGAGGTATCTCTCCCTCTCTTATTCGAGCAATCCTGCAAAATAAAATAAAGCCTTGGGTCCCCAACTCCACCGTGTGGTTGTCAAACACAAGGTTTTGTATAAGTAATAGTAAAACAAAGTAGTAAAAAAGTAAAGTAAACTAGACAAGTAAAGTAAACTAAGTAAAAGCAATAAAGGTTTGACTGTTTTGAGATTTTGTGTGCAAATAAGATAACTAAATAATTTTGTATTTTCGGATTAAAATAGTGTAGCAAATAGAAACTCAGATAAATACAGTGGAAAGGTGTTTCTTATGATAGAAATTGGACCGGGATTCATGGGCTCACTTAACTATTCTTTCTTTTAAGTTATAGTGGATAATAATAATTCATCAATGTGATATAAAGAATATAACTTCAATATGTGTAATATACGCATATATGCATCACGTGCTAACATAGAGACGATGCAACACATCTCTCTTATACTCCACAAGACATGCAAAAATCCATGCAATCTTGTATTAAGAATTAACAGAGTCAAGCCATATAAATACTTTGACGTGATGTTTGAATATAAAATATGCTACCTTGAACAAACAAGATCATCACTTTTTTCAAGTGAAGAACATATCACATGCATTCACTTTATCCCTAGTGAGATAGCAAAAGAAAAAGGCAAAGCCATAATATATCATGAATTTGTTGTCACTATCCAATCACTAAAACCATGTTATTCCATCTAACACACATGACCCCACACACCTTATTGCATACATGTTAGATCAGAACCAATACTTAAGAACGGGATACATAATATGCATCTATTAATCGGAAATTCAATTCGGCTCCCGGGTGCATATGCTCCCTCTATCAAAAAATTATATTTCGAAATGTCGAAAAATTTTGACAAAAAATTCTACATGTACATCTCCATAATATACGTACGTTCGTCAAGTTTCGCGAGGAACCAATATGTTTTGTGGTCTGTGTAAAAAAAGAAAATTTATCTCCTGAAAAGCCTTATTTTCAGCATTGAATTTTGTCTTTTTTACACACGCCACACGACAAGTCGGATTTTTATGAAACAACTTTGTGAGCACGTAGCACGTGAAGATGTACGTTCGAATTTTTCGTTTCAATTTTTTGAAATTTCAAAAAGTATGTAACATGCATTTCAAAATAAAGGGAGCATATGCTCCCATGTGCCAAAACACCATTCCCGGTTTTTAGGTCAAAATACGACGGTTCACGAAAGAATCAATCGATTTGGACGATCGACTGGCGAAAGAGACTGGGTGCCGCGCCCTAGCAGGATGGGCGCGCCACCTAACCTATTTTGGGCCTCAGGCCCCTCCAGGTCTGGTCCAAAAGCCCATCTTGCTTCTCCCGGTGAAAAATGACTCAACAGAAATCCTAGCTTAATTTGACTCCGTACGTATAGGTCTCTGAAAGTGACAAATACATAAAACAAGTTTTTCCTGTTCTGCAGAGTTATAACCCAAATAAAGGGGGTCGTTGGTAAATCCCAATAAATCAATATAAACATGCTAATAAGATCATATATGTTGCAAATATAAGGTAATTCATGTTAATAAAGTAGAAAGTTCATGTATGCATTTTACATGCATAAGTATTTTAAGAAGAAAAATTGACGTGGATGGAAATGTTTCTGTCTATAAAGCACGGCTTGTCGCGAAGGGGTTCCGACAAGTTCAAGGAGTTGACTATAACAAGACCTCACCTTTAGCGATGCTTAAGTCGGTTCAGATCATGTTAGCTATAGGCGCCTATTTCGATTATGAGATATGGCGGATTGATGTCAAAATGGATTTCCTAAATGGAAATTTAATCGCCGGCGTGTATATGATACATCCCGGGGGTTTTGTTGATTCGGCTAATGCTGAAAAACTATTTAAACTTCAAAAATCCATTTATGGATTGAAGTAAGCATCTTGGAGTTGGAACATTCGTTTTGATGAGGTAGTCAAATTGTTTGGCTTCATCAAAAGTACTCAGGAATCTTGCTTGTACAAGAAGGTAAGTGGGAGCTCAGTGAATTTTCCTATCTTATATGTGGGTGACATATTACTGATTGGAAATGATGTCAAGATGTTGCAAGAAACCAATAAATCATTGGAAAGGTGTTTCTCAATTAAGAACTTGGGTGAGACAACTTGCATACCGGGACTCAGGAACTATAGAGATAGATCAATGAGACTCATAGGTTTGAGTTAGTGTACATATTTGGACCAATTGTTGAAGAAGTTCAACATGGAATCATCTAAGAAGGGGTTCTTACTGATGTCCCATGGCATTAAGCTAAGCAAGACTTAGTGTCCCTTGAGAACTGATGAGTGAAGTACGATGAGTGAGATCCATTATGCTTTTCGAGTCGGATCCATCATGTATGCCAAGATTTGTACTATGACAGATGTTTCCTATGCTCAAAGTTGTACGAGTAGATACCATGCTGATCCCGGGGAAAGCCACTAGGCAAAAGCGAAAACTATCCCGAAGTACTTGACAAGGACTAAGGATATGTTCCTAGTTTATGGAGATGAGGAGGAACTCAGTGTAATGGGTTACACAAATGCGAGTTACCTTACTGACTCGGATGAATCTTGTTCGCATTCTGGCTACTTGTTCACTTTGAAGGTGATATCAAGTTATGCAAGGTATACACGGATGCAAATGTTGCAAATCCGTTGACAAAGCCACTTCCACAACCTAAGCATGAGGTGCACACGTGCAAGAGCGATGGGTATTAGATACCTGGAAATGTGATGTCCCAGAGTGATTGACTCGAGTGAAAAGTGGGAAAATGTTGAAAATATGCCCTAGAGGCAATCATGGATGATGTATTTCCTAATGTATTTGTAAAGTAAGTTTGTCCTTGTATGGCATCTCACATATATCATCGAATGCGTGATTCGGTTGTGGAATTGCATGCTTATGGTTGTTCATGCATGCTAATTTGTCCTTAGTCATCTGCATGTCTCAATCAATGTAATCCTTATACCTGAGGCTATTGCATGATCTGAGTTGTGGATAGGCCGACTTAGTTTCTTCCAAACGATGTTATGTAAGAAGGCAGTTATAAAGGCAGAGTTCGGATCGATTGAGAAACAAGCTGCGTGATCAGTGCATTTTTAGCATGTTTTTGCATTACTATTTTATCAAGTTATCATCAAGTAGTGGTAAGATTTTTGTATTTTATCGCGCTACCGCGCCATTTTATGCTTTTCTACACAGGATCTTAAAATAATAAGTCAATAATGAAATATCAATGAAAACTGTCATTTTCTGGCATTTTGACATGATAGAAATCATTTTTGCACTTAATAATGCGCCTGGGAGAAAGGACAATGCGAGGAAAACTTCCAGGGACTTCAACATGCATCGGTACGGGCAACACCGCCTTTACTTTCACCTCCCGCGGACGGATCAGAGATTAGACACACACAGCTCCGCGAAACTGAGAAACACCGCCCAAATCAGATCTCAAGAAGGAACTTTGGAGAAGACAAGATCCGGGCTGCTACGTGGATCCTCGGAGGACAAGGCATCATCCCCTTCATCATCATCAACCGCTGCACCTTCATCATCATCATCCTCCAACCATAGTTGTAATCTTGATTGCTGATACGTCTCCAACGTATCTATAATTTCGTATGTTCCATGCTAGTTTTATGACAATACCTACATGTTTTGTTCACACTTTATATCATTTTTATGCATTTTCTGGAACTAACCTATTAACAAGATGCCGAAGTGTCAGTTCCTGTTTTCTGCTGTTTTTGGTTCCAGAAATTCTACACAGGAAATATTCTCGGAATTGGACGAAACAAAAGCCCAAGGCCTTATTTTCCACGGAATGTTCCAGAACACCGAAGGAGAGACGGAGAGGGGCCACGAGGTGGCCACCCCACCTGGCGGCGCGGCTAAGGAGGGGGGCGCCCCCCTATGGTGTGGGCCCCTCGGGACCCCTCCGACGCCGCCATTCCGCCTATATATTCTTCCAGTCGCGAAAACCCTAAATAGTCAAGTCATATTCCACGAAGAGTTCCGTAGCCGCCGCCATCGCGAAGCCAAGTTCGGGGGACATAAGTCTTTGTTCCGGCACGCTGATACGTCTCCAATGTATCGATAATTTCTTATGTTCCATGCTACTTTATTGATGATACCTACATGTTTTATACACATTATATGTCATTATTATGCATTTTCTGGAACTAACCTATTAACAAGATGCCGAAGTGCCGCTCTCGTTTTCTGCTGTTTTTGGTTTCAGAAATCCTAGTAACGAAATATTCTCGGAATTGGACGAAATCAACGCCCGGGTTCCTATTTTGCCCGGAAGCATCCGGAACACCCGAGAGCCGCCGGAGGAGGGCCCCGTGGGCCCAGCATGATAGGGTGGCGCGGCCTGGGCCCCGGCCGCGCCAGCCTATGGTGTCGTCGCCCCTTCGACCTTCCCGACGCTGCCCTTTCGCCTATATAAAGCCCCCCGCATCGAAAACCCTTACGGAGGAAGCCACGGTACGCGAAACCTTCCGGAGCCGCCGCCATCGCGAAGCCAAGATCTGGGGGACAGGAGTCTCTGTTCCGGCACGCCGCCGGACGGGGAAGTGCCCCCGGAAGGCTTCTCCATCGACACCGCTGCCATCTCCACCGCCATCTTCATCACCGCTGCTGCTCCCATGAGGAGGGAGTAGTTCTCCATCGAGGCTCGGTGCTGTACCGGTAGCTATGTGGTTAATCTCTCTCTATGTACTTCAATACAATAATCTCATGAGCTGCCTTACATGATTGAGATTCATATGATGATGCTTGTAATATAGATGTCATTATGCTAGTCAAGTGGGTTTTACTTATGTGATCTCCGGAGACTCCTTGTCCCACGTGTGTAAAGGTGACGAGTGTGTGCACCGTGTGGGTCTCTTAGGCTATATTTCACGAATACTTATTCACCGTTATGAATGGCGTAGTGAAGTGCTTATTTATATCTCTTTATGATTGCAATGTGTTTTGTATCACAATTTATCTATGTGCTACTCTAGTGATGTTATTAAAGTAGTTTTATTCCTCCCGCACGATGTAATGGTGACAAGTGTGTGCATCCGTGTTAGTACTTGGTTTATGCTATGATCATGATCTCTTGTAGATTGCGAAGTTAACTATTGCTATGATAGTATTGATGTGTATTATTCCTCCTACATAAGCATGAAGGTGACAAGTGTGCATGCTACGTTAGTACTTGGTTTAGTCGTATTGATCTATCTTACACTCTAAGGATACTTAAATATGAACATTTAATTGTGGAGCTTGTTAACTCCGGCATTGAGGGTTCGTGTAATCCTACGCAATGTGTTCATCATCCAACAAGAGAGTGTAGAGTATGCATTTATCTATTCTCGTTATGTGATCAATGTTGAGAGTGTCCACTAGTGAAAGTCTAATCCCTAGGCCTTGTTCCTAAATATCGCTATCGCTGCTTGTTTACTCGTTTTACCTGAGTTACTACTCGCTGCGTTACTACTGCATGTTTACTTCCTGCAATATTACTACCATCAACCGCACGCCAGCCGAGCTATTTTCTGGCGCCGTATTACTGCTCATATTCATTCATACCACTTGTATTTCACTATCTCTTCGCCGAACTAGTACACCTATTAGGTGTGTTGGGGACACAAGAGACTTCTTGTTTTGTGGTTGCAGGGTTGCATGAGAGGGATATCTTTGACCTCTTCCTCCCTGAGTTCGATAAACCTTGGGTGATCCACTTAAGGGAAACTTGCTGCTGTTCTACAAACCTCTGCTCTTGGAGGCCCAACACCTGTCTACAAGAATAGAAGCACCCGTAGACATCAAGCACTTTTCCGGCGCCGTTGTCGGGGAGGAAAGGTAAAAGGCACTCATACTTCGGTTCCAGTGTAACAGTGACTTTTCTCGGCGCCATTGTGTGTGTGCTCGAAGCTATTTCCTTTAGACTCGCAATTGCGACATTTGGTTTCTTGTTTACACTAGTTAGGCATAATGAACAACAATGAGCTTCTTATTCTATTTCCTGATTTAAGACATGGATGGTTTGATGCGAAAATTAAAAAACCCATGGAACATATTAATATAAATGCTTTGAACACTATCGTTGCTAATGCTATGGAAAATTCTAAGCTTGGGGAAGCTGGCTTTGATGAGCATGATATTTTTAGTCCCCCAAGCATTGAGGAGAAAATTTACTTTGATGATACTTTGCCTCCCATTTATGATGATTATAATGATAGTAGTCTTTTGTTACCACCTGTTATGGAGGATAAATTTGATTATGATATACCTCCTATATTTGATAGCTACTTTGTTGAATTTGCTCCCACTACAACTAATAAAATTGATTATGCTTATGTTGGGAGTAGTAATTATTTTATGCATGAGACTCATGATAAGAATGCTTTATGTGATAGTTATATTGTTGAGTTTGCTCATGATGCTACTGAAAGTTATTATGAGAGAGGAAAATATGGTTGTAAAAATTTTCATGTTACTAAAACACCTCTCTATGTGCTGAAATTTTTGAAGCTACACTTGTTTTATCTTCCTATGCTTGTTACTTTGCTCCTCATGAACTTGTTTATTTACAAGATTCCTATGCATAGGAAGCATTTTAGACTTAAATTTGTTTTGAATTTGCCTCTTTATGCTCTCTTTTGCTTCAACTTCTATTTCTTGCGAGTGCATCATTAAAACTGCTGAGCCCATCTTAATGGCTATAAAGAAAGAACTTCTTGGGAGATAACCCATGTATTTTTTTTACTACAGTACTTTGTTTTATATTTGAGTCTTGGAAGTTGTTTACTACTGTAGCAACCTCTCCTTATCATGTTTTTGTGCCAAGTAAAGTTTCTATACTAAAGTTGATGTTATATTTGGGATCGCTGCGCAGAAACAGCATTGCTGTCTGTCACGAATTCTGGCACAAGTCTCTGTAGAAAATTCGAAAAAATCTGCCAATTTACGAGCGTGATCCTCAGATATGTACGCAACTTTCATTAGTTTTGAGTTTTTCCGTTTGAGCAAGTCTGGTGCCATTTTAAAATTCGTCTTTACGGACTGTTCTGTTTTTGACAGATTCTGCCTTTTATTTCGTATTGCCGCTTTTGTTAAGTTGAATGAGTTTCTTTGTTCCATTAACTTTCAGAAGTTTTGTGCAATGTCCAGAAGTGTTAAGAATGATTGTGTCACCTCTGAACATGTGAATTTTTGATTATGCACTAACCCTCTAATGAGTTTGCTTGAAGTTTGGTGTGAAGGAAGTTTTCAAGGGTCAAGAGAGGAGTATGATATACTATGATCAAGAGGAGTGAAAGCTCTAAGCTTGGGGATGCCCCCGTGGTTCATCCCTGCATATTTCAATAAGACTCAAGCATCTAAGATTGGGGATGCCCAAGGCATCCCCTTCTTCATCGACAAAGTATCAGGTTCCTTCTCTTGAAACTATATTTTTATTCGGTCACATCTTATGTACTTTACTTGGAGCGTCTGTTTGTGCTTTTATTTTTGTTTTGTTATTTTCATTCTCTGAATAAGTTCATCCTTGTGTGGGAGAGAGACACGCTCCTCTGGTTCGTATGAACACATGTGTTCTTAGCTCATAATATTCATGGCGAAGTTTCCTCTTCGTTAAATTGTTATATGGTTGGAATTGAAAAAATGCTACATGTAGTAATTGGTAAAATGTCTTGGATAATGTGATACTTGGCAATTGTTGTGCTCATGTTTAAGCTCTTGCATCATATACTTTGCACCTATTAGTGAAGAAATACATAGAGCATGCTAAAATTTGGTTTGCATAATTGGTCTCTCTAAGGTCTAGATAATTTCTAGTATTGAGTTTTGAACAACAAGGAAGACGGTGTAAAGTCTTATAATGTTTACAATATGTCTTTTATGTGAGTTTTTCTGCACCGGTTCATCCTTGAGTTGCTTCATATAACCTTGCTAGCCTAAACCTTGTATCGAGAGGGAATACTTCTCATGCATCCAAAATCCTTGAGCCAACCACTATGCCATTTGTGTCCACCATACCTACCTACTACATGGTATTTCTCCGCCATTCCAAAGTAAATTGCTTGAGTGCTACCTTTAAACCATTCAAAATTTATCACCTCTTATTTGTGTCAATGTTTAATAGCTCATGAGGAAGTATGTGGTGTTTATCTTTCAATCTTGTTGGGCAACTTTCACCAATGGACTAGTGGCTTCATCCGCTTATCCAATAATTTTGCAAAAAGAGCCGGCAATGGGATTCCCGAGTCCCAAATTAATTAACAAAAATAGACACTCCTCCATGGTATGTGATTGTTGGACGGCACCCGAAGGATTCGGTTAGCCATGGCTTGAGAAAGCAAAGGTGGGGAGGAGTGTCATCATAATAAAACTAAAATAAAAAGGCACTCCTTCATGGTATGAGATTGTTGGCAGGCACCCGAGGATTCGGTTAGCCATGGTTTGTGAAAGAAAGGTTGGAAGGAGTGCCACCGAAAAATAAAATAAAATGGGAGCCGCTCTTTGAAGGTTTGTCTGGCAAGGTAGTTAGAATACCCATTACCATTCGTTGACAACAACAAACACCTCTCAAAACTTTACTTTTATACTCTCTTGATGTTTTCAAAATAAAAGCTCTAGCACAAATATAGCAATCGATGCTTTCCTCTTTGAAGGACCTTTCTTTTACTTTTATTGTTGAGTCAGTTTACCTATCTCTCTCCACCTCAAGAAGCAAACACTTGTGTGAACTGTGCATTGATTCCTACATACTTGCATAATGCACTTGTTATATTACTTTACATTGACACTATCCATGAGATATACATGTTATAAGTTGAAAGCAACCGCTGAAACTTAATCCTCCTTTGTGTTGCTTCAATACATCTACTTTGAATTATTGCTTTACGAGCTAACTCTTATGCAAGACTTATTGATGCCTGTCTTGAAAGTGCTATTCATGAAAAGTCATTGCTTTATGATTCAGTTGTTTACTCATGTCATTACCATTGTTTTGATCACTGCATTCATTACATATGTTTACAATATGATCAAGGTTATGATGGCATGTCACTTAAGAAATTATCTTTGTTATCGTTTTACCTGCTCGGGACGAGCAAAACTAAGCTTGGGGATGCTGATACGTCTCCAACGTATCGATAATTTCTTATGTTCCATGCTACTTTATTGATGATACCTACATGTTTTATACACATTATATGTCATTATTATGCATTTTCTGGAACTAACCTATTAACAAGATGCCGAAGTGCCAGTTCCGTTTTCTGCTGTTTTTGGTTTCTGTAAATCCTAGTAACGAAATATTCTCGGAATTGGACGAAATCAACGCCCGTGTTCCTATTTTGCCCGGAAGCATCCGGAACACCCGAGAGCCGCCGGAGGAGGGCCCCTGTGGGCCCCGGATGATAGGGTGGCGCGGCTCGGCCCCTGGCGGCGCCAGCCTATGGTGTCGTCGCCCCTTCGACCTTCTGACGCTGCCCTTTCGCCTATATAAAGCCCCTGCATCGAAAACCCTTACAGAGGAAGCCACGGTACGCGAAACCTTCCAGAGCCGCCGCAATCGCGAAGCCAAGATCTGGGGGACAGGAGTCTCTGTTCCGGCACGCCGCCGGACGGGGAAGTGCCCCCGGAAGGCTTCTCCATCGACACCGCTGCCATCTCCACCGCCATCTTCATCACCGCTGCTGCTCCCATGAGGAGGGAGTAGTTCTCCATCGAGGCTCTGGGCTGTACCGGTAGCTATGTGGTTAATCTCTCTCTATGTACTTCAATACAATAATCTCATGAGCTGCCTTACATGATTGAGATTCATATGATGATGCTTGTAATCTAGATGTCATTATGCTAGTCAAGTGGGTTTTACTTATGTGATCTCCGGAGACTCCTTGTCCCACGTGTGTAAAGGTGACAGAGTGTGTGCACCGTGTGGGTCTCTTAGGCTATATTTCACTGAATACTTATTCACCGTTATGAATGGCGTAGTGAAGTGCTTATTTATATCTCTTTATGATTGCAATGTGTTTTGTATCACAATTTATCTATGTGCTACTCTAGTGATGTTATTAAAGTAGTTTTATTCCTCCCGCACGATGTAATGGTGACAAGTGTGTGCATCCGTGTTAGTACTTGGTTTATGCTATGATCATGATCTCTTGTAGATTGCGAAGTTAACTATTGCTATGATAGTATTGATGTGTATTATTCCTCCTACATAAGCATGAAGGTGACAAGTGTGCATGCTACGTTAGTACTTGGTTTAGTCGTATTGATCTATCTTACACTCTAAGGTTACTTAAATATGAACATTTAATTGTGGAGCTTGTTAACTCCGGCATTGAGGGTTCGTGTAATCCTACGCAATGTGTTCATCATCCAACAAGAGAGTGTAGAGTATGCATTTATCTATTCTGTTATGTGATCAATGTTGAGAGTGTCCACTAGTGAAAGTCTAATCCCTAGGCCTTGTTCCTAAATATCGCTATCGCTGCTTGTTTATCGTTTTACCGAGTTACTACCGCTGCGTTACTACCGCATGTTTACTTCCCGCAATATTACTACCATCAACCGCACGCCAGCTGAGCTATTTTCTCGGCGCCGTACTCATCGCTCATATTCATTCATACCACTTGTATTTCACTATCTCTTCGTCGAACTAGTACACCTATTAGGTGTGTTGGGGACACAAGAGACTTCTTGTTTTGTGGTTGCAGTGGTTGCATGAGAGGGATATCTTTGACCTCTTCATCCCTGAGTTCGATAAACCTTGGGTGATCCACTTAAGGGAAACTTGCTGCTGTTCTACAAACCTCTGCTCTTGGAGGCCCAACACTGTCTACAAGAATAGAAGCACCCGTAGACATCACACGCCGCCGGGACGGGGAATTGCCCCCGAAATCCATCTCTATCGACACCACCGCCATCTTCATCGCCGTTGCTGTCTCCCATGATGAGAAGGGAGTAGTTCTCCCCCGAGGCTGAGGGCTCTACCGGTAGCTATGTGGTTCATCTCTCTCTCCCATGGTGTGATCTTTATGTGATCATAGGCTTTGCAATCTAGATGTCATATGCTATCCAAGTGTTTTATTATGTGAACTTTGGGGTTACTGTGACCTCGGTGTAACGGTACGGTGTGTGCACCGTGTGTAACTCCGTTATGAATTGTGGTGTGTTAGTACCTCCTATGAATGCTCACGGTGACAGTGTGAGGTGTTTATTAGTACTTGGGAATATGCCTTTGAGGTGTTCTTTTGCACACTTGCCCAATGAATTTGAGTTCTTTATCCAACAAGAGAGTGTTTTCAGAGTAGTATGATGAAGTGCTTATATTTATATTCAATTATGATTGCACTGTTGAGAGTGGCCACTAGTGAAAGTATGATCCATAGGCCTTGTTTTCGAATACTGCAAACACCGCTTATTTACTGTTTTACTGCATCTTTACTTCATGCAATATTTACTTCAGATCGCAATTACCGTTTACCACCATCTATACCATCTGCGTTTTACTATCTCTTCGCCGAACTAGTGCACCTATACATCTGACAAGTGTATTAGGTGTGTTGGGGACACAAGAGACTTCTTGTATCTTAATGGCAGGGTTGCTTGAGAGGAATATCTTTGACCACTACCTCCCTGAGTTCGATAAACCTTGGGTGATTCACTTAAGGGAAACTTGCCGTTGTTCTACAAACCTCTGCTCTTGGAGGCCCAACACTGTCTACAGGAATAGAAGCGTGCGTAGACATCAAGCTATTTTCTGGCGCTGTTGCCGGGGAGGTAAGGTAAAAGGTATTCACATCCTCCGACTATTAAGCTATTAACTAGCACTATTGCCGGTGTGTGAGTGCTCGAAGCTATCTCCTTTAGATTCTGCAATTTTATCTTTTTGTCTCTTTTTTATTTTCACTAGTTAGGCTTAATGGAAAACAACAACAAAATTAGAGATCTTTATGAATTTTATCTTGAATTAGGACATGATGTGTTTGAAGAGAAAATTTAAAAACCCATGGAACTTTGTTTGCAAAATATTTGTAGCAATGTTATCAGCATTAACTCTTTGAACACTATTATTGCTAATGCTATGGAAGAATTTAAGGTTGGGGAAGCTGGTTGTGATATTTTTAGTCCCCCAAGTTTTGAGGAGAAAATTTTCTTTGATGATACTTTGCCTCCCATGTATGATGATTGTAATGATAGTGGTATTTTGGTGCCACCTACTATGGAGGATAAATTTTATTATGATTATACCATGCCTGCAATTTATGATGATTACAATGATGGTTGTGATAGTTTTACTCCCACTATTACTAATAAAATTGATTATGCTTATGTGGAGAGTAATGATACTTTTATGCATGTGGATAAGAATGCTTTATGTGATAGTTATATTGTTGAGTTTGTTCATGATGCTACTGGAAATTATTATGAGAGAGGAAAATATGGTTGTAGAAATTTTCATGGTACTAAAACACCTCTCTTTTTGCTTAAAATCTTGAAGTTGCGCTTGTCTTGTTTTCCTATGCTTATTGCATTATTCTTACATGACTTGTTTATTTACAAGATTTCTTTTCATAGGAAGTGGGTTAGGCTTAAATGTGTTTTGAATTTGTTTCTTGATGCTCCTTTTGCTTCAAATCTTATTTTTTGCGAGAGCATCATTAAAATTACTGAGCCCATCTTAATGGCTATAAAGAAAGCACTTCTTGGGAGATAACCCATGTTTTTATTTTGCTACTGTTTTGTTGTGTCTTGGAAGTTGTTACTACTGTAGCAACCTCTCCTTATCATGTTTATTTCGTTTTTATGCCAAGTAAAGTCTCTAATAGAAAGTTGATGCGAGATTTGGATTTCTGCGCAGAAACAGATTTCTTATCTGTCACGAATTCACGTTTTTCTCTCTGTAGAAGAATCAAAAAAATCTGCGAAAATTCAGGCGTGATCCTCATATATGTACGCAAGTTTCATTAGTTTTGAGTTTTCTGATCTGAGCAAGTTAAGTGCCTCGAAAAAATTCGTCTTTACGGACTGTTCTGTTTTGACAGATTCTGCCTTTTATTTCGCATTGCCTCTTTTACTGTGTTTGAGTGGATTTTTTTGCTCCATTAAATATCAGTAGCCTTGGGTAATGTCCAGAAGTGTTGGGAATGATTGTATCCTTGCTGAACATGTGAATTTTTGATTATGCACTAACCCCTCTAATGAAGTTTATGAGAAGTTTGGTGTGGCGGAAGTTTTCAAGGGTCAAGAGACAAGGATGATATAATGTGATCAAGAAGAGTGAAGAGCCTAAGCTTGGGGATGCCCCCGTGGGTCACCCAAGCATATTTTAAGAAGACTCAAGCGTCTAAGCTTGGGGATGCCCAAGGCATCCCCTTCTTCATCAACAACTTATCAGGTCATCTCTAGTGAAACTATATTTTAATTCTTTCACATCTTATGTGCTTTACTTGGAGCACCTGTGTGTTTTTATTTTTGTTTGTGTTTGAATAAATTCGTATCTCAACATGTTTGTGTGGGAGAGAGACACGCTCCGCTTTTTCATTTGAACACTTGTGTTCTTCATTTTACTTTAGTATTCATGGCGAAAGCTGAAAGCCTCAACATTGATTGTTATTTGGTTGGAAACAGAAAATGCTTCATGTGGTAATTGGTATATTATCTTGAATAATTTGATACTTGGCAAATTTTTTGAGCTCTCAAGTAGATCATGTTTAAGCTCTTGCATCATGTAGTTTAAATCTATTAGTGGAGAACTACCGTAGAGCTTGTTGAAATTTGGTTTGCATGATTGGTCTCTCTAAGGTCTAGATATTTTCTGGTAAAAGTGTTTGAACAACAAGGAAGACATTGTAGAGTCTTATAATGATTGCAATATGTTCTTGTGTAAGTTTTTGATGTACCGGTTCATACTTGTGTTTGCTTCAAACAACCTTGCTAGCCAAAGCCTTGTACTGAGAGGGAATGCTTCTCGTGCATCCAAAACCTTGAGCCAAAACCTATGCCATTTGTGTCCATCATAACTACCTATATGTGGTATTTTTCTGCCATTCCAAAGTAAATTGCTTGCGTGCTACCTTTAAAATTTCATTCTTAGTCTTTGCAATACATAGCTCATGGGAAAGTAGCCTAAAAAACTATTGTGGTAATGAATATGTCGCTTATGTATCTTAGTTCTTATAAGTTGCTTGTTGAGCGGTAACCATGTTTCTGGGGACGCCATCAACCTTTCATACCTTTGTTGAATATCATGTGAGTTGCTATGCATGTTCGTCTTGTCTAAAGTAAGGGAGATTTGCCATGAGTTGAATGGTTTGAGTATGCATGTTGTTAGAGAAGAACATTGGGCCGCCAACCAAAGCCATGTATCATGGTGGAAGTTTCAGCTTGGACATTAATCCTCGAATCTCTTATGAGAATATTATTTGTTGTTGAATGCTTTAAGCATTAAAAAGAGGAGTCCATTATCTGTTTTCTATGTTGTCCCGGTATGGATGTCCTCAAGTTGAGATCTATCAAAATCGAGAAATCAAATGCGATTTATCTCCTTGGACCTTTGTACAGGTGGCATAGAGGTACCCTGTCGGGGGTGTTCCTCGACAATGTCCTCCGATAGGGACTTAGGGTTGATGGAATCCTGCAAGCTGATACGAGACATCGGTGCACAGACAAACGGGGGAGGCGATTTACCCAGGTTCGGGGCCCTCGATGAGGTAAAACCCTTACGTCCTACTTGTCTGTTCTTGATTATAATGAAAACAGTGTTACAATGGGGTGCCGAATAGTTCGGCTGTGATCTCGTCGAGATAGCTAATCGCTAGGGTAACCTAATTCTAAGCTTCTGTTGGCTAAGATCGCTAAGATTGATCGTGTCCTCGATAGCCCCTCTCCTGGCCTTTATATAGGTGGCCAGGTCCCGAGAGGTTTAGTCGAGTACGTGTAGGTTTACAATAGATCTATCTCTAATCTTTCCTTCTTCGGCTCTTTCCGCGTCTTGTACTTCAAGTAATCTTTCGCCGCACCACCCTAGTGGCCCATCTTGTCCTCGAGTACCTTCATGGGCCTCCACCTGGGCCGTATAGGGTAGACCAATAGTGGTTACCCGAAGGGTAATGCCCACGTCAGTAGCCCCCGAGTGTCTAGCCGAACATAGTCGGGTAGAGACTGAAGCATGTCTTCTTCCAAACTCCTTTTCCTTGATCGTTCTTACATTTCTTCTGTCTTCTATCGGGTGCGCGCCAGCGCTCCCGATGGGAGTAGCCCCCGAGTCTAGGTACTGACGCTCGCGATCCGTGCGTAGACTCAAGTTGTACCACTCGAACATCTTCTTCTGCCGAAGCTTTTTCTGCAAGCCTCTCGTAATGCATCCGATACATTTTCTTTATGCTAGGGATACCGAATAACGTGCCCAACTTTTGTTGGTTAACTGCCGAAGGCAAAACAACGTTACCCTACACAGAATCAAGTCCCCGGGCATGATCCTGGAGGCGAAAAAAGTTCTGTCGGGTGCGCATCCAGCGCTCCCGATGGGAGTAGCCCCCGAGTCTGGGCGCGGGCGTATTACGCCTGGGCGCAGACTTGAGTCAATTATTTCCTTCGAGTCTTCATTTTATCGGGTGCGCGACAGCGCTCCCGATGGGAGTAGCCCCCGAGCCTAAGTGCGGATGCCTGCAATCCGTGCATAGGCTCAAGTTGATCACCCGATTCTTTCTTATCCCTTTGCATGCAATCATTCTCCATGACGTCATTGATGACGTTTTTCTGTTCTCCTGATTTTGACTGATAAGACATGACCTGCCAGCCCTGTTTTCAAGCAATCCCTGCTCCTCTTTACACGGTTAACAAGGCACCTCCTCGATTTCTGCGATCATTAACTGGGGAAAGGCCCATTTAACAATACGAAGCCTTCCTTAAGTTCCTTAAGAGATAAAAGATCCCTTTCATTCTCCTCCGTTCGTCTTCTTCGTTGTTCTTGCTCTTCTTGTGTTCGCAACTGGAGCTCGCGCCGCCACCACTATCTTTCCGATTTGTTCAGATCTCGCAATGGTGAAGAAGAAAATCCCTAGTGCCGCCGCCAGCTCCACGAGCGTCGGTGCCGCCGCCAGATCCTCTTCGATTCCTGCGAAGGAGGTCGCCCCAATGCTCCTCCTCCAGCTCCGCGCCGCCGGTGCCACCAAGTTCATCAGCCAAGCCTGGCGATTGGACAGCTTCGACCGTCACCAAGCGTGACGAGAAAAGGTCCCGAAGCCTGGGACTGATCTCCTCCGACGAGGGAAACGTAATCTTTCCAGGTGCGATTTCTCGACCTAACCCTCCTGCCGGTTTTACCGTGATGTTCCTGTCGTTCTTGTACCGAGGCCTTTCCCTTCCTGTTCACAAATTCCTCCTCTATCTCCTGCGAACTTACGAAATCCAACTGTGGCAACTCACTCCCAACTCGATTCTTCACGTTGATGTGTTCATTACTCTCTGCGAAGCATATCTGGGCGTTGAGCCCCACTTTCGTTTGTGGAAGAAGATCTTTTACGTGAAGAGATACAGCAGTAGCAATGGATCTTTTGTCACCGGAGGAGTAGGATTCGTAGCTCGTTCAGATGTTAATTACTTCAATTTCCCGATGAGGGAGTCCGTACAAGGGTGGAGATTGAAGTGGTTCTACATCAAGGATTCTCCTTCACCCGAATGCCAGCTCCCTTGCTTCGTCGATGTCCTTGAGGCTAAGCCTAAGAGTTCCTGGAAAAATGTTCTCTCTCCCGACGAAAAAATAGCAGCCGATGAATTATTTGCCAGATTCCTTCGGATCAAGGAGGCTGACGGGCAAACCATGGTCGGTACGGAAGTAGCGGCAGTGTTTCTAAAACGTCGAGTGCAACCAATCATGGCTAGGGTTCTCCCAATGTGGTTGTACTCAGGTCCCAAAGATGAAACTAGAATCAACGCTGCCGAATTATCGGAAAAAGAACTGCTTGATGAAGTCCGTCGCCTCACTTCCTTTAGTCAAGAGGATTCGATCCCGCCGATATCTCCATATATTCCTTTCGATGCCGATCACCCAGCACTCGGAGGTAATTTCCCCTTAAAGTCTTGGTATGTCGTTACCGACATATATTATCGTTATCTTTATTTACTTTTCCTTTCGACGCACCGTCGCAGACCTCCGAGGATTTTCATAACTTGCCAAATGATACTTCCGAAGGAAGAGGCTCTTCAGAGCCTGTTGACTTTCGTACTGTTGAACACACAAGCCCATTCAACGAGCCTGATGACCCGATAAATTCCGAAACTGCCCATGCCAATTTCCCCCATCAGCCGGTGACACCTGCGACACAGAAGGATCAGTGCGCAATGACGACGCTGATCACAATGCCTTTGTTGATGCAGCTGTGGAGGAGACCAGGGTTTCTCCTATGAAGAGATCAATCGGCGGTTTTGCCGACGAAGATGACCTCCTTGATTTGTAAGTGCTTTTCTTCTTACTATTTTCAACTTTCTTGACTTTTTCAAATTCTTCTGATAATCTTGATTAATCGAATCTTCCTTGCAGTGATGATACTTTCATTGAGCCTCCGCCCAAGAAGGCCAGGTCTGATGCTGTTTCGCCGGCCGCTACAGCTTCCGAAGCTTCGGCTCCCAAGGTGGCTCCTGTGGCGCAAGCATCGACTGCCTCCTCTCTTTCCAAAGGGAAAGATGCTCCTACTGCTGCTGCAGCTCCTTCTCCTGTAAGTCTTTGTTGAATCTAACAAGAATCTTTTGGAATGTGCCTTTGCTTATCAATATCTGTAAATCATTCCCTTTCTTTAAGGATCTACGAGGTGTGATATCCTCTTTAGAGGCTTTTGCCTCTCAATTCACCTCTCTGGAGGCGGACAAGATTCGGCTACAGGAGGAAGCTAGGTCTTCCTCTTCAAAGTTGGATGGCGCCATCAAAAAGGCCGCCGTAGCTCGCCAGGAGGTCGACTCCTTGAAAGAAGAGCTGAACAAGCTGAAGGAGCGGCTGAAGGAGGAGGAAGCTCGGGCGGCGTAGAAAGGATGAACTCCTCCGTCAATCTGCTTTGGCCCCGCTTGGTAAGTCCCTTTATTCCTTACGATTATTACTTTTTATGAATCCGCTTCTTCGTCAATGATTTCCTTTGATTACTTGCGTAAGCTGCCAACATCCTCGCTACGCCTTGGATAAAATTCCGAGCAATTATCCAGCAAATGGTGCGTCGACGGTTCTCACCGCCCACCAACTTACCTGAGAGCTTCTTGACAAGGGAAAGGGTGCTCTGACGAGGATGCACTCGATGATATTCCCCAAGGCCACGCAGGAGAAGACTCTGGGCCAGCTGATTGATGCTTTCGCAGTCGACACCAAGGAGGTCATTGAGGTATTCAAGCGTACCTCGCGTACCTATGGCGCCCTTCTTGCCTTCCAACTTATGATGGGTTACGGCTTTAAGGCTGACATTGAAGAAATGACTAAGGAGCTGCCGAAAGGAAAAGATGGGCAATCTATCGATTTAAGCACCTTTACGGCGTCCGCCCGTACTTGTGCTCGCCAGCTCCTTGATTTAGTCTCGAGGAAAACATCGGTTGGCCCTAGCACTGTCGACCCAGTACTTAGGCTCCTTGATTGTTGTAACAATTTTACCCTTGGGCTAGTTTGAAACATTTTTCTCGCTACGAAAACTTTAAGTTTGTAATGAATACTATGCCGGCAATGTTGCCGCATGTTTTTATCATAATATCTTCACTTGTGCTTCTCCCGATAGGGATTGCTTATACCTCTCCCGATGGGAGTTTTGTTGGATGCTTGATTTGACCATATCATCCTCTTTGACGTTGTTGCTCGGCAGTTTTCCCAGTGCCCTCGTTTGTTGACGACTCCTCTGGTGTTCTTCCCGAAAGTGATCGGATCCAACGGATGAGGGATCGGATCGCCCAGATGGAGAAGGATCTGCGCAGCACTTATGCCTTGGCCGCGATTATCAATAAGAAGAGCCAGACTGCAGCCGACGTAGAGCGATACGCTCTTACTGAGCTGCATAAAGCTACCGAGAGCTTGAATTGTGAGTCCTTTAATCTCTTCACCCTTTGGTTGGTAGCATTTTATCTGATCCTCTTTTGCTTCCTTGTCAGTCATAGCTCTGAATCGTGCGGAAGAGAGTAAATGGATTCACGAGCGTGTGAATACTTTGATCGAGTTATCCTCAGCCGAGGAAATTTTCTGGCGGGAACACTCGAAGGCATCGGCTGTCGCACAATTTCAGGATCGAGTTCAACAGGTTCACCACTTCTTCGACAAGTGCTATAGAGCCATGAGGGTGGTTTGGAAGACGATGTTTCCTTTGAACGCAGTTCCCCCTACGCTCCTTGCATTAATGTCGGAGTTTGGTAACGCCAGGAAGATCCGGGACTTGGTGCGCGCACAAGTTTTTGCAGGAGCCAAGTTTACGCTTGCTCTTGTACTTGCCCGTTATCCTTCGGCAGGTTTACTGTCGATTGCCAACGTTACTGGAGAGTTGGAAGCACTGTATCCGAAGGTGTTGTTGCCCGCGAACATAATTGTCGACAGACTCGAGAGAGATTCAAAGGTACCTGAAGAAAAAGAAACTCCACAAGGGTGATCTCAGGGTTTTAATAACTGTTTGTAAATAGTTTGACAACTTTATCCAAGCGTGTGGATGACGCCTTTTCATTTGGTAGATACATGCATATGTATTTTTACCATGTTATTGTCGTTGACAAGTTTCAATTTTGAGCGAATCTTGGTTGCTCGTTTTTGAATGTATGTATGTTGGTTGGTTTAGCAAATCATGTGAGTGATCAGCTCGTGTTGCAGGTCTTGCTAAACCTGTTGTGTGCGCAACTTTGCTTTCAACCGTTGTAAATTTCGACAAACACTCCCGAATATTTCGGGTGTACTGATTCTGTCGATGAACCCGTTGTTCCTTGATATTTTCATAAGCGAAATATCAAACGTGGGTTGTTGTTTATGTGTATTTCCAAACTCTTGCTATTTACGGCACTCGTAGAGGCATCTATAACAGAGGGAAGAGTGAACTTCTTTCTAGCGCTCGTAGAGGCTTTCTGGAGCACAATCTTCTGCCCTGTACTATGTTTGTATAGTGATGGGGCTTAGAAGTTTGTAGCCACTGCAATGCTTAACAAAGAATCGAAGCTTAAATTTTTATTGATAAGGTAAGCACAATGCTAGAGGGCGAAAGAGAAAGCCCTGTTTATACTAAAGGAAAAACAAAAATAAATGCGGATAAACTGCTTAAGCAAGGAAGGGGTTCTTCTCTTCCTCTGGCTTCTTCACCATGTTAGGGGTAGCCGCGGCGTTGTTGATTTCACCAGGGGTTTGAGCAGTGACTGCCAGCGTCTTGCTCGTTTTCTATGTCCTCTCGCATCATCAACTCGCCGAACCTTTGACTACCGAAGCTTTTGTTGCCAAAGTTCCCGCTGCCGAGGCTTCGCTTGTCGAGGCTTTAAGAGCAAGGTCGGCTGGCTTCCTTTTGCTTCCCCTGTCATCCTTTTCTTCCTTGATTTCACGCAGCAACAACTTAGGTGGAGGTTTAATAAGTTATTGCTTGTTCCCAAACTTCGCCGCGATCCTCTGGAAATCGCGGTCGCAACTGTCTGAGCGCGAAAAACTTCCATGGACTGTAATGTTTGTCCCTTTGTTGCCAGGCATCTTCAGTTTGAGATAAGCGTAGTGCGGCACGGCCATGAACTTGGCGTAGGCTGGTCTCCCGAGTATAGCATGATACTCGTGACTCCCGGCTCGCTACCTCAAACTCGATCTTCTCCTTCCTGAAATTGTCGGATCCGCCGAAGACAACGTTCAAGTAAATTCTTCCAAGGGAATAACCTGGTCCAGTTGGCAAAATCCCGTGGAAGCAGTGTGTCCGTCTCTTCCAAGCATTCCCATGGTGATCCCCATACTTTTGATTGTGTCGACGAAAATCAGGTTTAACCCGCTTCCACCGTCCATAAAGACTTTGCTCATCTTGAATCCTCCTATCCGTGCCTCGACTACCGTGGCAGCATGTCCTGGTTTTGGTATGGTCATCGGGTGGTCTCGCTCGGCTGAACGTAATGTTCCGAGAGGACCACTCGACGTACTCGAGGATGTTTGCCATGATGCTTTCGGCGGATTAATTTCTCGGGTGAGCTTCTTCATCTCTCTTCTCGAAACACCTGTCTTGTGGATCATACTCATCTGCCCACGTGGTGGTGGGAACGCCTCGCTGGGTTGATGAGGTTGGGCCTGGTGTACTTGGTGCTGTGGCGGAGGTGGAGGTGGAGGTGGTAACGGTTGCTGTCCTGACTGCTGGATGAGTTTATGCATGTCAAGGAACTGTCGACAATCCCTGAGAAGGTGACTTGACTTCGTTTTGCCGTCCTTGGAGTCGACATACGAGTGCAAGTAATGGGGGCGTTGATCTGTTCAGCATAGGGTAGCTCGGGAGTCCTCTGTTTCCGTGGTTTATAATTGCCGCGGTTTCCAGAGTTGTTCCGGTTGCCATCCTGTCGATCATCTCTTCTTTCATCATACCGATCATCATGTCGATCGGAGTATCCTGCAGCTACCAGATTGTTGTCGTCATAGTTGCGATTTTTCCTCCTTTTGTGATGGTTTTTGGCTTTTTGCGTCCAAGTTCTTCTATGTAACTTTCGCGTCGGACGCCATCGCTGAAAGCGTCGATTGCTCTGTCTACAGATACATCTTCGGCAGCGTTTAGGAGTTTGGTGAATCTCCCTATGTAAGAGCGCATCGACTCCTTCGGCTTCGCCGGCGAGTTGCGTAGCTCTTCAATCCCGACGGGTCTTTATATGTCGCCCGGAAGTTAGCGACGAAGGCGTCCACCAGGTCGTCCCATGATTTGATGGAGCCTTTCGGCAGTCCTCTTAACCAAGCCCGTGCCGAGTCCTTTAGGTAGAGATGTAAGCACTGCATTGCCGCTATCTGGTTCCCTTTATGCAGAATCACGATCAGCAGTAATCGTCTATCCAAGATCTTGGTTCCCGCTGCCCATCATACTTGGCAGCGTCGATGGGAGTAGGTTTGAATTTTTTGGGTGGCATCGACTCGCGGATTTTGTAACTCAAACAATCGGCTCCCTTAGTTCACCATCGTACTCTTGATCCTCGTCTGAGGAGTCGCTGTCGTCATCCTTCCTCGCGGCGCGTCGTCGCCTCGCTTTATCGATTCGGCTCTGGGTGATTTCATCCCGAGCATCTCTCGCCCGATGTTTCGAACCATTGGCCTGCGCCGTGGTTTTCTCCTTCTGCGGGACTAGATTGTTTCCCAATATGGCAAGACTTTCTAGGGCACCGTGATGTCTACGGGAGCTTCTATTCTTGTAGACAGTGTTGGGCCTCCAAGAGCAGAGGTTTGTAGAACAGCAGCAAGTTTCCCTTAAGTGGATTACCCAAGGTTTATCGAACTCAGGGAGGAAGAGGTCAAAGATATCCCTCTCATGCAACCCTCGCAACCACAAAGCAAGAAGTCTCTTGTGTCCCCAACACACCAAATAGGTGCACTAGTTCGGCGAAGAGATAGTGAAATACAGGTGGTATAAATAAGTATGAGCAGTAGTACGGCGCCGTAAAATAGCTTATCGGCATGCAGCTTGATGGTACTAATATTGTAGGAAGTAAACAAGCAGTAGTAACGCAGCAGTAGTAATTCAAGAAAACAAGAATAAGCAAGTGATAACGTATTTAGGAACAAGGCCTAGGGATTAGACTTTCACTAGTGGACACTCTCAACATTGATCACATGACAGAATAGATAAATGCATACTCTACACTCTCTTGTTGGATGATGAACACATTGCGTAGGATTACACGAACCCTCAATGCCGGAGTTAAAAAGCTCCACAATTAATGTTCATATTTTAGTAACCTTATAGTGTAAGATAGATCAAAAGACTAAACCAAGTACTAGCATAGCATGCACACTGTCACCTTCATGCTTATGTAGGAGGAATAATACACATCAATACTATCATAGCAATAGTTAACTTCGCAATCTACAAGAGATCATGATCATAGCATAAACCAAGTACTAACACGGTGCACACACTGTCACCTTTACACACGTGCAGTGAGGAATAGAACTACTTTAATAACTTTGCTAGAGTAGCACATAGATAGTAGTGATACAAAACTCATATGAATCTCAATCATGTAAAGCAGCTCATGAGATCATTGTATTGAAGTACATAGGAGAGAGATTAACCACATAGCTACCGGTACAGCCCCGAGCCTCGATGGAGAACTACTCCCTCCTCATGGGAGCAGCAGCGGTGATGAAGATGGCGGTGGAGATGGCAGCGGTGTCGATGGAGAAGCCTTCCGGGGCACTTCCCCGCTCCGGCAGGGTGCCGGAACAGAGACTCCCGTCCCCGGATCTTGGCTTCGCGATGGCGGCGGCTCGGAAGGTTTCGCGTACCGTGGCTTCCTCCGTAAGGGTTTTCGATGCGGGGGCTTTATATAGGCGAAAGGGCAGCGTCGGAGGGGCGAAGGGGCGACCACACCATAGGGTGGCGCGGCCCAGCCTCGGCCGCGCCACCCTATCATCCGGGCCCACCGTGGCTCTCCTCCGGTGGCTCTCGGGTGTTCTGGATGCTTCCGGGCAAAATAGGAACCCGGGCGTTGATTTCGTCCAATTCCGAGAATATTTCGTTACTAGGATTTCTGAAACCAAAAACAGCAGAAATGCAGAACCGGCACTTCGGCATCTTGTTAATAGGTTAGTTCCGGAAAATGCGTAAATACGACATATAATGTGCATAAAACATGTAGGTATCATCAATAAAGTAGCATGGAACATAAGAAATTATCGATACGTTGGAGACGTATCAGCATCCCCAAGCTTAGTTCTCGCTCGTCCCGAGCGTGTAAAACGATAACAAAGATAATTTCTTAAGTGACATGCCATCATAACCTTGATCATACTATTGTAAACATATGTAATGAATGCAGCGATCAAAACAATGGTAATGACATGAGTAAACAAAATGAATCATAAAGCAAAGACTTTTCATGAATAGTACTTTCAAGACAAGCATCAATAAGTCTTGCATAAGAGTTAACTCATAAAGCAATAAATCAAAGTAAAGGTGTTGAAGCAACACAAAGGAAGATTAAGTTTCAGCGGTTGCTTTCAACTTATAACATGTATATCTCATGGATATTGTCAACATAAAGTAATATAACAAGTGCAATATGCAAGTATGTAGGAATCAATGCACAGTTCACACAAGTGTTTGCTTCTTAAGGTGGAGAGAGATAGGTGAACTGACTCAACATAAAAGTAAAAGAAAGGTCCTTCAAAGAGGAAAGCATCGATTGCTATATTTGTGCTAGAGCTTTGATTTTGAAAACATATAGAGAGCATAAAAGTAAAGTTTTGAGAGGTGTTTGTTGTTGTCAACGAATGGTAGCGGGTACTCTAACCCCCTTGCCAGACAAACCTTCAAAGAGCGGCTCCCATTTTATTTTATTTTTGGGTGGCACTCCTTCCAACCTTTCTTTCGCAAACCATGGCTAACCGAATCCTCGGTGCCCGCCAACAATCTCATACCATGAAGGAGTGCCTTTTTATTTTAGTTTTATTATGATGACACTCCTCCCCACCTTTGCTTTCTCAAGCCATGGCTAACCGAATCCTTCGGGTGCCGTCCAACAATCACATACCATGGAGGAGTGTCTATTTTTGTTAATTAATTTGGGACTGGGAATCCCATTGCCAGCTCTTTTTGCAAAATTATTGGATAAGCGGATGAAGCCACTAGTCCATTGGTGAAAGTTGCCCAACAAGATTGAAAGATAAACACCACATACATCCTCATGAGCTATAAAACATTGACACAAATCAGAGGTGATAAGTTTTGAATGGTTTAAAGGTAGCACTCAAGCAATTTACTTTGGAATGGCGGAGAAATACCATGTAGTAGGTAGGTATGGTGGACACAAATGGCATAGTGGTTGGCTCAAGGATTTTGGATGCATGAGAAGTATTCCCTCTCGATACAAGGTTTAGGCTAGCAAGGTTTATTTGAAACAAACACAAGGATGAACCGGTGCAGCAAAACTCACATAAAAGACATATTGTAAACATTATAAGACTCTACACCGTCTTCCTTGTTGTTCAAAACTCAATACTAGATATTATCTAGACCTTAGAGAGACCAAATATGCAAATCAAATTTTAGCAAGCTCTATGTATTTCTTCATTAATGGGTGCAAAGCATATGATGCAAGAGCTTAAACATGAGCACAACAATTGCCAAGTATCACATTATCCAAGACATTTTACCAATTACTACATGTAGCATTTTTCCAATTCCAACCATATAACAATTTAACGAAGAGGAAACTTCGCCATGAATATTATGAGCTAAGAACACATGTGTTCATACGAACCAGCGGAGCGTGTCTCTCTCCCACACAAGGATGAACTTATTCAGAGAACTAAGATAACAAAACAAAAAATAAAAGCACACAGACGCTCCAAGTAAAGTACATAAGATGTGGCCGAATAAAAATATAGTTTCAAGAGAAGGAACCTGATACTTTGTCGATGAAGAAGGGGATGCCTTGGGCATCCCCAAGCTTAGATGCTTGAGTCTTCTTGAAATATGCAGGGATGAACCACCGGGGCATCCCCAAGCTTAGACTTTTCATTCTTCTTGATCGTAGTATATCATCCTCCTCTCTTGACCCTTGAAAACTTCCTTCACACCAAACTTCAAGCAAACTCATTAGAGGGTTAGTGCATAATCAAAAATTCACATGTTCAGAGGTGACACAATCATTCTTAACACTTCTGGACATTGCACAAAACTTCTGAAAGTTAATGGAACAAAGAAACTCATTCAACTTAACAAAAGCGGCAATGCGAAATAAAAGGCAGAATCTGTCAAAAACAGAACAGTCCGTAAAGACGAATTTTAAGATGGCATCAGACTTGCTCAAATGGAAAAACTCAAAACTAATGAAAGTTGCGCACATATCTGAGGATCACGCTCGTAAATTGGCAGATTTTTTCGAATTTTCTACAGAGGCCTGTGCCCAGATTCGTGACAGACAGCAATGCTGTTTCTGCGCAGCGATCCCAAATATAACATCAACTTTAACATAGAAACTTTACTTGGCACAAAAACATGATAAGGAGAGGTTGCTACAGTAGTAAACAACTTCCAAGACACAAATATAAAACAAAGTACTGTAGCAAAATAACACATGGGTTATCTCCCAAGAAGTTCTTTCTTTATAGCCATTAAGATGGGCTCAGCAATTTTGGTGATGCACCCGCAAGAAATAGTATTTGAAGCAAAAGAGAGCATCAAGAGACAAATTCAAAACACATTTAAGTCTAACATGCTTCCTATGCATAGGAATCTTGTAAATAAACAAGTTCATGAAGAGCAAAGTAACAAGCATAGGAAGATAAAACAAGTGTAGCTTCAAAAATTTCAGCACATAGAGAGGTGTTTTAGTAACATGAAAATTTCTACAACCATATTTTCCTCTCTCATAATAACTTTCAGTAGCATCATGAGCAAACTCAACAATATAACTATCACATAAAGCATTCTTATCATGAGTCTCATGCATAAAATAATTACTACTCCCAACATAGGCATAGTCATTCTTATTAATTGTAGTGGGAGCAAATTCAACAAAGTAGCTATCAAATATAGGAGGTATATCGTAATCATAATCAAATTTATCCTCCATAACAGGTGGTAACAAAAGACTACTATCATTATAATCATCATAAATAGGAGACAAAGTATCATCAAAGTAAATTTTCTCCTCAATGCTTGGGGGACTAAAAATATCATGCTCATCAAAACCAGCTTCCCCAAGCTTAGAATTTTCCATAGCATTAGCAACAATAGTGTTCAAAGCATTCATATTGATATGTTCCATGGGTTTTTTAATTTTCGCATCAAACCATCCATGTCTTAAATCAGGAAATAGAATAAGAAGCTCATTGTTGTCCATTATGCCTAACTAGTGTAAACAAGAAACCAAATGTCGCAATTGCGAGTCTAAAGGAAATAGCTTCGAGCACACACACAATGGCGCCGTAAAAGCATCGTTACCCGGAACCGGAGTATTAGTGCCTTTTACCTTTCCTCCCCGGCAACGGCACCGTAAAAGTGCTTGACGCGTAGTTGACGAGGGAGGAAAAGTGCTTAGTTGCCGGGCTTGACAATGTGTGAGTGCCGTTTACCTTCCTCCCCGGCAACGGCGCCAGAAAAGTGCTTGATGTCTACGGGAGCTTCTATTCTTGTAGACAGCGTTGGGCCTCCAAGAGCAGAGGTTTGTAGAACAGCAGCAAGTTTCCCTTAAGTGGATTACCCAAGGTTTATCGAACTCAGGGAGGAAGAGGTCAAAGATATCCCTCTCATGCAACCCTGCAACCACAAAGCAAGAAGTCTCTTGTGTCCCCAACACACCAAATAGGTGCACTAGTTCGGCGAAGAGATAGTGAAATACAGGTGGTATAAATAAGTATGAGCAGTAGTACGGCGCCAGAAAATAGCTTACTGGCATGCAGTTGATGGTAGTAATATTGTAGGAAGTAAACAAGCAGTAGTAACGCAGCAGTAGTAATTCAAGTAAAACAATGAACAAGCGAGTGATAGCAGTATTTAGGAACAAGGCCTAGGGATTAGACTTTCACTAGTGGACACTCTCAACATTGATCACATGACAGAATAGATAAATGCATACTCTACACTCTCTTGTTGGATGATGAACACATTGCGTAGGATTACACGAACCCTCAATGCCGGAGTTAACAAGCTCCACAATTAATGTTCATATTTTAGTAACCTTATAGTGTAAGATAGATCAAAAGACTAAACCAAGTACTAGCATAGCATGCACACTGTCACCTTCATGCTTATGTAGGAGGAATAATACACATCAATACTATCATAGCAATAGTTAACTTCGCAATCTACAAGAGATCATGATCATAGCATAAACCAAGTACTAACACTGTGCACACACTGTCACCTTTACACACGTGCAGGAGGAATAGAACTACTTTAATAACTTTGCTAGAGTAGCACATAGATAGTAGTGATACAAAACTCATATGAATCTCAATCATGTAAAGCAGCTCATGAGATCATTGTATTGAAGTACATAGGAGAGAGATTAACCACATAGCTACCGGTACAGCCCCGAGCCTCGATGGAGAACTACTCCTCCTCATGGGAGCAAGCAGCGGTGATGAAGATGGCGGTGGAGATGGCAGCGGTGTCGATGGAGAAGCCTTCCGGGGCACTTCCCCACTCCGGCAGGGTGCCGGAACGAGACTCCTGTCCCCCAGATCTTGGCTTCGCGATGGCGGCGGCTCTGGAAGGTTTCGCGTACCGTGGCTTCCTCCGTAAGGGTTTTCGATGCAGGGGCTTTATATAGGCGAAAGGGCAGCGTCGGAGGGGCGAAGGGGCGACCACACCATAGGGTGGCGCGGGCCCAGCCCTGGCCGCGCCACCCTATCATCTGGGCCCACCAGGGCTCTCCTCTGGTGGCTCTCGGGTGTTCTGGATGCTTCCGGGCAAAATAGGAACCTGGGCATTGATTTCGTCCAATTCCGAGAATATTTCGTTACTAGGATTTCGAAACCAAAAACAGCGAAAACAGGAACCGGCACTTCGGCATCTTGTTAATAGGTTAGTTCCAGAAAATGCGTAAATACGACATATAATGTGCATAAAACATGTAGGTATCATCAATAAAGTAGCATGGAACATAAGAAATTATCGATACGTTGGAGACGTATCACACCGCGATGAGCTTGCGCCATGGATCCTTCGGGGCGTTGGTTAATGAGGTACGCGGCGAGATTGGCCGTTGCTCCCGCAACGTTCTTCGGCCGTGGCATGCCTGCGGTATCCGTGGTCATGAAAGACTTGGTTAGATTCGACGTTATTTCTCTGGCGTCGTCTTCCGAGAGCCTGGACATTCTTGATCGATGTTTTCCTGCCCCAAGGGCGCTTCGGGAAGCGCTTCCTTGTGACGCTCTCCGTCGCTCGCTGGATCGTTCGCCGCAGACGGTCGTCTCTCGAGCGTAGCTTGCTCTCTCGACAGTGCTCCCGGTTTTTCTCTAATATAGAGCGGTATGCATTTAGGGTTCCAACCGAGGTTCCTGCGAGGAGCGGGGTGTTGTTGAGCACGGCTGTCCTAGCCGCAGCCCACTCTTCATCCGCGATGGTGTAGTCGCTGTCGCGATTACTAGCGCTATTTTCGAAGCTCGCCCTTCTGCTGGAACGGGGCGTGCGGTCTCCGTCTTCTCCGCGCCTTGTATTTCCTGTGTTGTTGGCGACGTAGACCTGATGGTGTGCTGTTCTTCGGGTGGTTCTTGGGACGATGCTGCCGACGCTGTCTTCTCCTGACGAGTATCGGGTATTGCAGATGAACGGTGTGTCGCTTGATCCCAAACCGTGCCTGGCGTCGCAGTTTGAGCAGTAGTAGGAGGTTAGTTCTGAAGTCATGGGTTCGTCAGATCCCACCGACATTGAGGATGGTGAACGGGGGGTCGAAGGCGCGGGCGAGCCCATCGACTCGCCGAGCCAGCCAATAGATCGGATGATGACGACGCACTAAGACTCATTGATCCGGAGGTGGGTGACTCTAGCAGCCGGAGGATTCCCTCCGCGTTGACGTTGTAGTGGACGCCGCCGATGGTCATCTCCATGTTTCCTTGCAGATCCGAGAAGTTCGAGCGAGAAGAATCGCTATGCGGGGTAAACTCGTAGGAGCCGAATCGGATCGGACTTCCCGTAGCTGGTGATGGCGGAGCCGATGAAGATGTCGACGACATGATCGGATCCGCCGATGACCGATCCGGTGCCCGCGGGTTTCCCACAGACGGCGCCAATTGTCGGGGGTGTTCCTCGACAATGTCCTCCGATAGGGACTTAGGGTTGATGGAATCCTGCAAGCTGATACGAGACATCGGTGCACAGACAAACGGGGGAGGCGATTTACCCAGGTTCGGGGCCCTCGATGAGGTAAAACCCTTACGTCCCGCTTGTCTCGTTCTTGATTATAATGAAAACAAGTGTTACAATGGGGTGCCGAATAGTTCGGCTGTGATCTCGTCGAGATAGCTAATCGCTAGGGTAACCTAATTCTAAGCTTCGTTGGCTAAGATCGCTAAGATTGATCGTGTCCTCGATAGCCCCTCTCCTGGCCTTTATATAGGTGGCCAGGTCCCGAGAGGTTTAGTCGAGTACGTGTAGGTTTACAATAGATCTATCTCTAATCTTTCCTTCTTCGGCTCTTTCCGCGTCTTATACTTCAAGTAATCTTTCGCCGCACCACCCTAGTGGCCCATCTTGTCCTCGAGTACCTTCATGGGCCTCCACCTGGGCCGTATAGGGTAGACCAATAGTGGTTACCCGAAGGGTAATGCCCACGTCATACCCCTTTGTGACACTTGGTTGAAACATATGTAATGCAATGATAATCCATGGAAATCCGAGCTAATTAGGACAAGGTGCGGGCACTATTAGTATTCGATGCATGAGGCTTGCAACTTATAGGAAGTTTTATGCATAACCCATATGAATTATTACTACCGTTGACACAATTGTTTCCATGTTTTCAAAATAAAAAGCTCTAGCACATGAGTAATCCCTGCTTCCCTCTGTGAAGGGCCTTTCTTTTACTTTATGTTGAGTCAGTTTACCTACTTCTTTCTATCTTAGAAGCAAACACTTGTGTCAACTGTGTGAGTTGATTCTTACATGTTTACTTATTGCACTTATTATATTACTTTATGTTGACAACTATCCATGAGATATACATGTTACAAGTTGAAAGCAATTGCTGAAACTTAATCATCCTTTGTGTTGCTTCAATTCCTTTTACTTTGAATCTATTGCTTTATGAGTTAACTCTTATGCAAGACTTTTTGATACTTATCTTGAAAGTACTATTCATGAAAAGTTTTTGCTATATGATTCAGTTGTTTAGTCATTATCTTTTTGTTAGCAAACTATATACCATTGCTTTGAATCACTTCATTCATCTTATATGCTTTACAATAGTATGATCAAGATTATGTTGGTAGCATGTCACTTCAGAAATTATTCTTTTTATCATTTACCTACTCGAGGGCGAGTAGGAACTAAGCTTGGGGATGCTTGATACGTCTCCAACGTATCTATAATTTCTTATGTTCCATGCTAGTTTTATGACAATACATACATGTTTTGTTCACACTTTATATCATTTTTATGCATTTTCTGGAACTAACCTATTAACAAGATGCCGAAGTGCAAGTTCCTGTTTTCTGCTGTTTTTGGTTCCAGAAATTCTACACAGGAAATATTCTCGGAATTGGACGAAACAAAAGCCCAAGGCCTTATTTTCCACGGAATGTTCCAGAACACCGAAGGAGAGACGGAGAGGGGCCACGAGGTGGCCACCCCACCTGGCGGCGCGGCCAAGGGGGGGGGGCCCTATGGTGTGGGCCCCTCGGGACCCCTCCGACGCCGCCCTTCCGCCTATATATTCTTCCAGTCGCGAAAACCCTAAATATTCAAGTCATATTCCACGAAGAGTTCCGTAGCCGCCGCCATCGCGAAGCCAAGTTCGGGGGACAGAAGTCTCTGTTCCGGCACGCCGCCGGGACGGGGAATTGCCCCCGGAATCCATCTCCATCGACACCACCGCCATCTTCAATGCCGTTGTTGTCTCCCATGATGAGGAGGGAGTAGTTCTCCCCCGAGGCTGAGGGCTCTACCGGTAGCTATGTGGTTCATCTCTCTCTCCCATGGTGTGATCTTTATGTGATCATAGGCTTTGCGATCTAGATGTCATATGCTATTCAAGTGTTTTATTATGTGAACTTTGGGGTTACTGTGACCTCGGTGTAACGGTACAGTGTGTGCACCGTGTGTAACTCCCTTATGAATTGTGGTGTGTTAGTACCTCCTATGAATGCTCACGGTGACAGTGTGGGGTGTTTATTAGTACTTGGGAATATGCCTTTGAGGTGTGCTTTTGCACACTTGCCCAATGAATTTGAGTTCTTTATCCAACAAGACAGTGTTTTCAGAGTAGTATGATGAAGTGCTTATATTTATATTCAATTGTTATTGCAATGTTGAGAGTGGCCACTAGTGAAAGTATGATCCCTAGGCCTTGTTTACGAATTCTGCAAACACCGCTTATTTACTGTTTTACTGCATCTTTACTTCCTGCAATATTTACTTCAGATCGCAATTACCGTTTACCACCATCTATACAACCTGCGTTTTACTATCTCTTCGCCGAACTAGTGCACCTATACATCTGACAAGTGTATTAGGTGTGTTGGGGACAAAAGAGACTTCTTGTATCTTAATTGCAGGGTTGCTTGAGAGGAATATCTTTGACCACTACCTCCCTGAGTTCGATAAACCTTGGGTGATTCACTTAAGGGAAACTTGCTGCTGTTCTACAAACCTCTGCTCTTGGAGGCCCAACACTGTCTACCGGAATAGAAGCGTGCGTAGACATCAATTGCTATTGTGGATTTGTATTCGAATTCGTTCCATTCCCTTAATTCGTTCCACAAAATTGTGATGATGTTTTTGATTGTATCCATGTGTGAGTAGTGTTATTAGTTCTTGGGGAGATGGAGAAACCCTAGCATGAATATGAGATGAATCTAAGATGATCTATAGTTTCAAGTATTAATGTGTGTTAGTTTTCTCTCTTGTTATTACATGTTGTGCACCATGTAATATTGCCTATTAGTCTTTAGAGGGAACTACTCTTTGAAGTTGTGTAAAGCAAACAGCAGAAGTGACATTACCGTATTGGCGCTTTGACACATGAATAAGGGGGATAAGAGGGATTCATAAAGCTCATATCGTTGACCATGGGGTACACCCCTTAATAGCACTAGTCAATATGTGGCTGCAGAATGCTAGATGTTGTGGTTATTTAGTGATGCGATGACCGATGGCTTTCTGGGCGCATCTTATTACGGAGCTCTCACACACACAACATGCTTGAAAGCATATTTTATCTTGATTAACATGAGTCCTAGTGCTAGAGGTGGATCCAACAATCCCTGAGAACAGTTTGTCTTATAAAGTTACAACCCTTTTTATATAACGGTTTTACTGCTTCGTATACTTTTCCTGCAACCATTTACAACACACCCCCTTTTATCATTTTGAGATTAGAAAACAATTATTAAGTAATATTTAGTAGAAAGTAGCAAGGGATATTAAGATCACTACTAGTAGCTCCTCGTGGTTCGATACTATTGTTTCGAAACTAGTGATGGCATGTGCTCGTCGTATGTAGACACGCTGTTGGGGAACCCCAAGAGGAAGGTGTGATGAGCACAGCAGCAAGTTTTCCCTCAGTACGAAACCAAGGTTTAATCGACCAGTAGGAGAAAGGCGTGACTTCTGAAGGTGTTGCTGACTGACTAGTGGCAGGGCGCACTACCGGCGTCAGCAACAACGTGGAACCTACACACAACACAACCAAAGTACTTTGCCCCTACTTATAGTGAGGTTGTCAATCTCACCGGTTTGTTGAACACAAAGGATTAAGACGTATCGAATGGAAGGAGATCTTTGCAGAAAGTAGACATAACAGGATTGGAGTTGAATTTATCAGTAAAGGAAATAGGACCGAGGTCCACAGTTCACTAGAGGTGTCTCTTCATAAAGAAATAGCATGTTGGATGAACAAACTACAGCTGGGCAATTGACAGAATATCGACCATACATGACAAGATGATTACTATGAGATTTGTTATTGGGCATTACAACATAATACATATATAGACCGTAATCCAACCGCATCTATGACTAATAATCCACCTTCAGGTTAGCGTCCGCACCCCTTCCAATATAAAGTTGCAAGCAACAGACTATCGCATTAAGCAATGTGTGTAAAGTAAACAATAGAATTACCCTCAGATAAAACGTTGTTGTTTTCTCCCTAGTAGCAACATCATATCTACAATCTTAGAAGTTATAAAGTCACTCTCCCAGAAAACTAGAGGCATGAACCTACTATCGAGCATAAATACCCCCTCTTGGAGTCACAAGTGTCCACTTGGCCAGAGTTTCTACTAGCAACGGAGAGCATGCAAGATCACAAATAACATATGACATGAATATATAATCAATCTCAACATAGTACACAATATTCATCGGATTCCAGCAAACAAAACATATAGGATTACATAAAGATGATCTTGATCATGTAGGGCAGCTCACAAGATTGATACATGAAGCACAAAGTGGAGAAGACAACCATCTAGCTACTGCTATGGACCCATAGTCCAGGGATGAACTACTCACGCATCACTTCGGAGGCGGGCATGGCGATGTAGATGCCTCCGGCGATGATTTCCCCCTCCGGTAGGATGCCGGGAAGAGCTCCAGAACCCCCGAGATGGGTTCGGCGATGGCGGTCACGACGGAACTTTTCGTGGATGGAGGCTCGGGTATCCAGGGTTTTCCCGAGAAATGTATAAATAGGCGAAGGATTTAGGTCGGTGGGGCGCCTGGTGGGCCCAGACCACCCATAGGCGCGGGCCAGGTCCAGGTCGCTCCTAGGGTAGGTCTACCTGCCCTGTTGCGCCTCTTCGACCCCCCCTCTAGACTTCTACTTTTGTTTCGATCAATTTCGAGAATATTTCCTATACAACTTTTCTGAAATACAAAAACAACACAAAACAGGGAACTGTCACTGTGACATCTTGTTAGTAGGTTAGTGCCAAAAATCATGTAAAAGTGCAATGAAGTGTGAAAAAATATATATGAATTGGTGTAAAACTAGCTACAGCTGATCTGTGTTCTTGCAGTCATCACTGCGTGACATGGATAACCAAGACGGTATTTTGTTCCTCCACTTGGAGAGATATACTTTGGGACCTGTTGGATGATATGATTCAAAAAGCATGGTCATGCGCGACTCGGTTAAGTGTTAACCGAGGTGTTAGACTAAGGATTAGTCGGGTTAACCACATATCACGGATCGAGAAGACATTTGAGCTTTTATAGGGATGACGACAACTCGACTATAGCTTAACAAGGTATGTAAAAAGTACTTTGACATAAGTCACATTGAAATGTTAGTCGCCATGACTTTACGTCACTTGGGAGCTGGTACGTTCTGCTCTTAGCTGCTACCACTCAGTGACGTAGATATTGTCCGAAACAAAGAATATCCTTGAATCACGCAAAAAAAATCTTAAGCATTTAAACAGCCAACAAAGTTGTTCTCGTGGTCCTCTATTTACCATGGAGTAGGGGACATGATATGGATATCCAGGCATGGTACACTAGGACAGCCATTGATACGAGGATTAAGTCTAAGGTTGTACCATTATTATTGCATCGTAGCATTGTTATTAGGAAATAATGTAGCCAGGTCATGTGGTGGGCCAAATTAGGAATTTTAGTGTATCTGTTGGGATTGGGCCTGTCCAACCCAACTAGGGCTAGGCCCATAAGTGGGCGCCCCGGCCCAATAGGGGCTGGCCGGCCACCCTTCCCCTCATATAAGGAGGTGGGGCGTCTAGGGTTAGGGTTAGGCTAGATTGAAATCAGAATTATGTAGAACTTTGAGTTCATACTATCACCGTCCCTATGGGATTAGCGTGCGTGACATCGTCTAGGACGTTCGTCCGGTTATCCAATAAATATGTGAGCGTTCTTGAGTCTGTCAAGAGTATTCATATGTGCTTGAGTATCCTTGAATCTGTCGAGGGAGTTCAAGATCTATCGGTCCTATGGATCAACAAGGTGCATCGTGAAAGATCAGGAAACCCGTTCCTCATCAGGAATGTAAAATCTTGAAATCCTCCTCGAATGTATGAAGGGATTACATGGTCATCAATTTTGGGAAGAGCCGCTTTGGAAATTCGGCTTGACAAGGTCATGTGATGGGCAAGTGGGATTAGGCCATGTACATCAACCATAAAACGGAAATTCCATACTAGAAAGGAAATTCCGTGTCCGTTCCGCCAGGAAAAGGTGTTCCTTTTTTTGTTTCTATTTCTGCCAAAAAAGTTCCATTTCTGTTTTCGTTTTGCAAAATTATGTTTCTATTTCCATATTTTCATTCCATTTCCATTTTTCCGCAAAAAAGTTGAAAAATTCCAGCTCCAGTTTCATCCCTAGCTACCCTAGTTATCGACCTGAGACCAAGTGCTCATGGAAGCGAGTGAGACCCGGAGCCATGCCGGGATAATTGGAGGGGTAACTCTAGTTGTGTCTAAGTGGTCGTAAACCTGCAGGACCAAGGAAAAAATAGCGCGATATAACAAAATAGCGTCGGCCGAAAAATACGCTATTAGCGTGCTATAGCGCCGAAATGATGTAGTGTGGCATGTCCAAAAACGCTATAGCGTGCTATTAACGCCAAAATAGCGCGCTATTTTTTTCCATGGCAGGGACACACACTTAAGAGTAAGGAGCTAGTTGGATATGATACAACTGAAAAGGAGTCGGTTCGAGTTGGACTCAAACCGGACCAGGGCTGAGGAAGTGAGTTGGACTTACAAGTGAATAATATATAGGGCCCACGTGAGTGGGCCGTAAGGGTTGTGAAGCCCACACTCACTCCCTATATAAATTGGGTTGGATGCTGCCCAAAGGGCACAGTTAGAGCATTCCATGAGTTGGAAACCCTAGCCCCACCCAGTCCGGCCGCCGTACTAGATCTAGAATTCCACCATCGGTGCTCCTCCTCGTATGTGTGCATACCATCATAGGCGTTGCACGTGTGATGCTTCATGGCAAAGGAGTTCACGGATCTGAGAGCTATTCGTGGGATTGGCTTCGAACGGATTAAGGACCGCACCGCCCCTACGCGCTTCATCGTTCCGCATCTGCGTGTCTAGTGGTAATCTTCGTGGCCTTCTTCCTCAGATAGATCCTGGGAGTACCGTATAGGAATTTTGTTGTTGTATGCTACATGACCCATACACACATATTTCTTTAAATTCGCAGATATAGGAGCTATTGGTGGGATCGGCTTGGAACGGATCGAGGACTGCACTGCCCCGACGCGCTTCATCGTTCCGCACCTGCGCGGCTTGTGGTAACCCTTGTGGCCTTCTTCCTCAGCTAGATCGTGGGAGTACCGCGTAGGGAATTTTTGTTTTCTGCTATGCGGCCGAATAAGAGGGAAAAAACAGAGAATTAAGACTTACGTCTCCACGTCCATTCCGTTGGGAAATGGTGTTCTTTTTTTTGTTTCTGTTTCTGCCAAAAAACTTCCATTTTTATTTTTGTTTTGCAAAATTATGTTTCTGTTTCCATATTTTCATTCCATTTCTGTTTTCCGCGGAAAAGTTGGAAAATTTCCGCTCCACTTTCATCCCTAGCTACCCAGTTATCGACCTGAGATCAAGTGTTCATGGAAGCGAGTGAGACTCGGAACCATGCCGGGATACTTGGAGGGGTAACTCTAGTCGTGTCTAAGTGGTCGTAAAACTGCAGGGACACACACTTAAGAGCAAGGAGCCAGTTGGATATGATACGACTGAAATGGAGTCGGTTCGAGTTGGACTCAAACCGGACCAGGGCAGAGGAAGTGGGTTGGACTTACAAGTGAATAATATGTAGGCCCAAGTGAGTGGGCCGCAAGGGTTGTGAAGCCCACACTCACTCCCTATATAAATTGGGTTGGATGCAGCCCAAAGGGAACAATTAGAGCATTCCATGAGTTGGAAACCCTAGCCCCACCCAGTCTAGCCGCCGTACTAGATCTAGAATTCCATCGTCGGTGCTCCTCCTCACACGTGTGGATACCATCAGAGGCGTTGCACGTGTGATGCTTCAAGGCGAAGGAGTTCGCAGATATAGGAGCTATTAGTGGGATCGGATTGGAACGGATCAAGGACTGCACTGCCCCGACGCGCTTCATCGTTCCGCACCTGCACGACTTTGTGGTAATCCTCGTTGCCTTCTTCCTCAGCTAGATTGTGGGAGTACCACGTAGTGAATTTTTTGTTTTCTGCTACGCGGCCAAACAAGAGGGAACGAACGGAGAATTAAGACGAATGAAATTGAATTCCATATTAGCCAAAAACAAAATTCCGTCTCCGCGTCCGTTCCGCTGGGAAACGGTGTTCTATTTTTTGTTTCTGTTTCTGCCAAAAAAAGTCCCATTTTGTTTTCATTTAAAAAAAATTCTGTTTCTGTTTCAATATTTTCATTCCATTACCATTTTTCCGCGGAAAACTTGGAAAATTTGGGCTCCACTTTCATCCCTAGCTACCCTAGTTATCGACCTGAGACCAAGTGTTCATGGAAGCGAGTGAGACTCGAAGCCATGACGGGATACTTGGAGGGGTAACTCTAGTCGTGTCTAAGTGGTCGTAAACCTGCAGGGACCAAGGAAAAAATAGCGCGATATAAGAAAATAGCGTCGGCCGAAAAATACGCTATTAGCGTGCTATAGCGCCGAAATGATGTAGTGTGGACGCCTAGAAACGCTATAGCGTGCTATTAACGTCAAAATAGCGCGCTATTTTTTCCATGGCAGGGACACACACTTAAGAGTAAGGAGCTAGTTGGATATGATACAACTGAAAAGGAGTCGGTTCGAGTTGGACTCAAACCGGACCAGGGCTGAGGAAGTGAGTTGGACTTACAAGTGAATAATATATAGGGCCCACGTGAGTGGGCCGTAAGGGTTGTGAAGCCCACACTCACTCCCTATATAAATTGGGTTGGATGCTGCCCAAAGGGCACAGTTAGAGCATTCCATGAGTTGGAAACCCTAGCCCCACCCAGTCCGGCCGCCGTACTAGATCTAGAATTCCACCATCGGTGCTCCTCCTCGTATGTGTGCATACCATCATAGGTGTTGCACGTGTGATGCTTCATGGCAAAGGAGTTCACGGATCTGAGAGCTATTCGTGGGATTGGCTTCGAACGGATTGAGGACCGCACCGCCCCTACGCTCTTCATCGTTCCGCATCTGCGTGTCTAGTGGTAATCTTCGTGGCCTTCTTCCTCAGATAGATCCTGGGAGTACCGTATAGGAATTTTGTTGTTGTATGCTACATGACCCATACACACATATTTCTTTAAATTCGCAGATATAGGAGCTATTGGTGGGATCGGCTTGGAACGGATCGAGGTCTGCACTGCCCCGACGCGCTTCATCGTTCCGCACCTGCGCGGCTTGTGGTAACCCTTGTGGCCTTCTTCCTCAGCTAGATCATGGGAGTACCGCGTAGGGAATTTTTGTTTTCTGCTATGCGGCCGAATAAGAGGGAACAAACAGAGAATTAAGACTTACGTCTCCACGTCCATTCCGTTGGGAAATGGTGTTCTGTTTTTTGTTTCTATTTCTGCCAAAAAAGTTCCATTTTTATTTTTGTTTTGCAAAATTATGTTTCTGTTTCCATATTTTCATTCCATTTCTGTTTTCCGCGGAAAAGTTGGAAAATTTCCGCTCCACTTTCATCCCTAGCTACCCAGTTATCGACCTGAGATCAAGTGTTCATGGAAGCGAGTGAGACTCGGAACCATGCCGGGATACTTGGAGGGGTAACTCTAGTCGTGTCTAAGTGGTCGTAAAACTGCAGGGACACACACTTAAGAGCAAGGAGCCAGTTGGATATGATACGACTGAAATGGAGTCGGTTCGAGTTGGACTCAAACCGGACCAGGGCAGAGGAAGTGGGTTGGACTTACAAGTGAATAATATGTAGGCCCAAGTGAGTAGGCCGCAAGGGTTGTGAAGCCCACACTCACTCCCTATATAAATTGGGTTGGATGCATCCCAAAGGGAACAATTAGAGCATTCCATGAGTTGGAAACCCTAGCCCCACCCAGTCTAGCCGCCGTACTAGATCTAGAATTCCATCGTCGGTGCTCCTCCTCACACGTGTGGATACCATCAGAGGCGTTACACGTGTGATGCTTCAAGGCGAAGGAGTTCGCAGATATAGGAGCTATTAGTGGGATCGGATTGGAACGGATCAAGGACTGCACTGCCCCGACGCGCTTCATCGTTCCGCACCTGCACGACTTTGTGGTAATCTTCGTTGCCTTCTTCCTCAGCTAGATTGTGGGAGTACCACGTAGTGAATTTTTTGTTTTCTGCTACGCGGCCAAACAAGAGGGAACGAACGGAGAATTAAGACGAATGAAATTGAATTCCATATTAGCCAAAAACGAAATTCCGTCTCCGCGTCCGTTCCGCTGGGAAACGGTGTTCTATTTTTTGTTTCTGTTTCTGCCAAAAAAAGTCCCATTTTGTTTTCATTTAAAAAAAATTCGGTTTCTGTTTCAATATTTTCATTCCATTACCATTTTTCCGCGGAAAACTTGGAAAATTTGGGCTCCACTTTCATCCCTAGCTACCCTAGTTATCGACCTGAGACCAAGTGTTCATGGAAGCGAGTGAGACTCGGAGCCATGACGGGATACTTGGAGGGGTAACTCTAGTCGTGTCTAAGTGGTCGTAAACCTGCATGGTCACACACTTGAGAGCAAGGAGCCAGTTGGATATGATCCGACTGAAATGGAGTCGGTTCAAGTTGGACTCAAACCGGACCAGGGTTGAGGAAGTGAGTTGGACTCACAAGTAAATATATAGGTCCCAAGTGAGTGGGCTGCAAGGGTTGTGAAGCCCACACTCACTCCCTATATAAATTGGGTTGGATGCTGCCCAAAGGGCACAGTTAGAGCATTTCATGAGTTGGAAACCCTAGCCCCACCCAGTCCAGCCGCCGTACTAGATCTAGCATTCCACCGTCACTGCTCCTCCTCGTACTTATGGATACCGTCAGAGGCGTTGCACGTGTGAAGCTTCAAGGTGAAGGAGTTCGCGGATATAGGAGTTGTTCGTGGGATCGGCTTGGAACAGATCGAGGATTGCACTGCTGTGACACGCTTCATCGTTCCACACCTGCGCGTCTAGTGGTAATCCTCGTGGCCTTCCTCCTCAGCTAGATCGTGGGAGTACCGTGTAGAGACATTTTTTTATTTTCTGCTACGCGGCCCAACAAGAGGGAACGAACGGGGAATTAAGGCGAATGAAATTGAGACTAACAACTAATGAAGTTGATATTTTAGGATCAGTTCATCAGGTAGGGTGAAATGAGAGTGTGGGAAGATGCTTCCGTTGAGACCTGCAAAATTAACGAGGCCTATTAATGTTGTACTTCAAACGGACCTTAACTTGGAAAGGAACTGCGGTTTGATTGATGACTGCCTCACTCACAAGTCACATGCCTTCCAAATTGGAGCACCACAATAAATGATATTGTGTGTTGTACTAGCTATAAATATTGGGGCTTTTTTTTGGAAAGGAATGTAGGTAGATAGTTCCCATAGACATCGCCACACACACACCCTTCCAATTTTGACCACCACACTAATTGAATTGCCTATACATAGCTACCCATCCCAACGTTCTTTTTCCGTGCTCCTCTATTTATATCTGCAGAGGGTTTAGGCTGGCACAGAGAAGGGCGAGAGTTTGCAGAGAGACTCGTGGAACACAAACTGAGAAAATGAATGTCAAGAAGAACGTGGAAGAAGGTGTGGAGCACCTACCAGATTGGCTCCCTGCTTGCCTAGATTATGGAGGTCAAACATGGTGAAGACGGCGCTCCCTACCAGGCATACCAACCCTGTATTCATCTAAGAGGAAGTAGATACTTTTAGCACATGAACCTTCTCTCTTGTGTTGTGCAGTACTTCTCTTATATTTTTGAGATATTTGATTTAATTTTTGTTCCAGTATTTGTTTCTTCTGTGTCAGGGTTGAATTACCTCTTCCTTCATCCTGAATTTGAACCCTGACACGGGAGAAATGAAATGGCTGAAAAAATAATAAATCAAACATCTAAAAACAGAATAGAAGTACAGAACAACACAAGAGAGAATGTTCAGGTGTTAAAAGTAATCTACTTCCTCCTAGATGAATACAGTGTTGGTATGCCTGGTAAGGAGCGTCATCCTCACCATGTTTGACCTCCATAATCCAGCCATCGGGGAGCCAATTCGGTAGGCTCTCCACATCTTCTTCCATGTTCTTCTCGATATTCATTCTCTCAGTCTATGATTCACGAGTCCCTCTGCGAACTCCTGCCATTCTATGTTACAGCCTAAACCCTCCACAGATATAAATAGAGGAGCACAGAAAAAAAAAAGGTTGGAGATGGATCGCTATGTACATGCAATTTCATTTATTCTGGTGGTAAAAATTGGAAGGGTCTGAGTGTGGCGACGGTTCTGGGAACTATATCGACCGGCGTTCCTTTCGAAAAAAAAGCCCTAATATGCACAGCTAGCACAACACGTAATTTCATTTATTGTGGTGGTAAAAATCGGAAGGGGTGACTTGCGAGCGAGGCGATCATCTATCGACCCACAATTACGTCCCAAATTAAGGTCCGGTTGAAATTCGACATAGGCATGTCTCGATGGAAGCATCTTCCCTTTCTCTCATTTCATTCTACATGATGAATCGATCCGAAAATATCACCTTCATCAACTATTAGTCCCATTTTCATTCGTCTTAATTTTCCTTCCAAATAACATATAGAGCTTTCCAATATATTTCTCGTTCAAATTTGATTATATTTTACAACTTTAATTGAAAGATGGCTAGGTGATCGCCCCTAGCCTACTTGCCTTCCCTCGGGGCACTTGACGGCTCCGCCCCATCTTTGCATCCCTCCCTCTTCCGCTTCTCTGCCGCCACCACCCGCTGGTCCCTCCCTTGCGCGCTCGCCAGAGCGCGATGGGCCGTTGCGTCCTCTAGGAGCCGTTGTTGCAGTGCCTCACTAGTGTCATGCTCGTCCTTCTTCAGCGTCTCGAAGGACGCGACGATGGCCCTATGTTCCGCCGCCTTCTCCTCTGGGACAGGCCTGCTCCAGTCGTCAGACTCTTCCTCCGCGGCCGCCGCATCCTGCCGCTGCTGCTGCTCAACGTCGAAGGCCGTGTGAGCCGCCTCCTCTTCCACCGCCTCCCGCAGCGCGTCGGCCATGAACTGCTCGTTCATCGCCGCGAGATCTGGTTCATCCTCTATGTTGTCGTCATCGTCATCCTCTTAGTCAAACTCAAACATGGGAAGCAGAGGTGGAGGAGGAGGCAAACGCAAAGGTGGAAGCAGTGGCGGAGGAGCCTGGCCGCCGCCGCTGGTGCGGCTCATCATTGCGTACATGGTCGCTAGGCAGCGAGGCATGGTGTCATGGAGGCGGAGGCATGGATTGTCGGCGGCTGTGGTGGCGACGGCAAGCGGGGGCGGCCTTTTATAGCCGATGGTGGCGTGGGAAAAGGTGGGGAGAAAGTGCTGGAAGTGGTGGAGAAGGCGTTGGACGGTGGTGACGAGTGGAGGTGGCATCGGACGACGGCGACGAGTGGAGGTGGCGTTGTGCCGACAGGGCGGCTCACCTGCATCGTCCTGAAACCGTCGTGGCCATTAAGGCAAAGCTGTAGCACATCATACCTCTGCGTCGCTGACGAATCGGGCCTGCCACTCGCGACATGGGTTTTCGTTCTATCCGGCGCCCCCAAAGCGTTCCCTGTCTAGCGGGGATATGATCGGGACGCCATACACCGTATTGTGCCGCACCGGACCAAAACGGGTTTTGGGGCGCGCGGCTGGAGACGGTGAAACGTCCGGCGGGATTGGGAGACCGTTGGGGACGCGAGTGGAGGTGTTCTCACGACATGTATGTCATTGCAGTAAAACTGTGAATACTTCAATATCCAAACTAGGCACGAAATTCTCAAGAGGTTTATTTGGGGATTATAAAACAAACTTCAACCCAGCTGATGTATACACATGGACTAAGATTGGCATATGAGCACTTAGAGCATCTCTAGTCGCGTCTCCAAAGCTTTTTGGGGCGCGCCGGATATTTAATCGGCCCCAGTCACGCGCCCTAAAGGCTATTTTCGTCCGGCGCGGCCCAATAGGCTATCTGTCGTCCCGAGGCCGCACCGATGTTATTGCGGCCAACGCTCCCCGCTACCGCTTCGCCTGCCGCCGCTGTATAAAGAGCCGCCTCTCCTTCCTTCTCGTCCCTTCCACATTCCATTATTGCCGCTCCGCTCTCGACATCGCCCAATTTCTTCACGCCACCTTCCTTTTCTCGACAATGTCATCGCCCCGGAAGAACGTGCTCACCATGAACGGCTTTGGGCGCGGCATCATCACGGTGGCGGAGGCGTGGGCGATGTACCACATGTGCTACCTGGTCCCGCCGGACATGCGCCTGCTAACCAACGGCGAATGGAGGATGGCCGTCAATGGGATCGGCTTCCCGCCGCCGCCGGGCATGAAGCGGTGGAGGGACGAGATCAGAGCCCATCGCGCGCGGCTCAGCGCCGAGGAGCACGCTGATCCCACCTCGACCCCCACCGGCAACGACGAGTGGTGGGCGGACTTCTTCCAGGTGCGGTACGACACGGACATGGCCAGCACCGACGGCCTCATCGACATGACCAACACCTGGAACAGGGAGGGCGCCTCCGTTTCTGGGGAGTTCCCGGGCGCACCCTCCCGGGCGTCGTCGACGGCAACCACAACGGCGCCCCAGGCTACAAATGCCGTCATCGCCGCCGCCATCGCCACGGGCTCTGGTGCGCTGGCAGCCGAGGACGACGAGCTCGTCCTCCTTGCACTCGTCTTCTTCGGGACCGGCGCGGTCAGCGCCTTCCACACACCGCTTTACGCCCTACACTGTGCCGAAGCGCGAGGTGAAGGAGGAGTACGAGTACGCGATGCCGCCCGTGATTCGGAGGCATGACAGCAGCGGCGGCGGATCAACATCCATGAACCGGTGAGGCAGCAACAGAGGCGCGCCGACACCCTCCTCGTTTCGAAGCCGGAGGTGAAGGAGGAGCAGGACGATGAGGAGGCCGCGGAGAAGGCGAATATGGCGGAGTACATGCATCGGCAGCCTCTCATCGCCAGCAGCGATGACCCCGAGGACTCCCTGGGCCTGAACGCGGCGTTCATGGCGCCGTTGAACGACAAGGACGCCCGGAGGGGCGACCTTGACGCGGAGATCGCCATGTCCATCCGCGACGCCGGAATGCCGCTCGTCAACCTGACCCGCGACGGCGAATCTGGGCCCAGCGGCGCGGTGAAGGACGAGCCCGTCGACGAGCGCGGCAAGCAGGACGTCGTCGACGACAACATGTACAACTTCCACCAGTACTACGACCCATTTGAACGCTGCAAGTACTATTAGATTAGATTTAAATTTAAATTTCATCAAATTTCGTTCAAATCCATGGAATATATAACAAGTTTGAATAAATTTGACTGTTTTTTATTAAATTTAAAAAAACTACATTTCTGTTTGGGGACACGGCTGGGTAGCGACGGCCCTTAAACGCAGCTTGAAGCAACAACGTCCCCAAACGCGTTTTGGCAGAACGTGACTGAGATGCTCTTATGCTCAGAAATTCTGGGTTAAGTTACAAACTTGCAAGTTGCAACCGAAGATCTTGGTTTTGAAGGTTTTTTTTCGCTCAGGCGTCGCCTAGATCGCTTTACAGTATGCCAGTGTAACTTAAGAACCGGGGCAACTATGTAACTTGTGTACATGGGCTTGGGGAGGCTCCATGCACGGTGTCCGCATGCGCGATCGACACGAGAGAGGAGAACAACTTGGCGGGAGGTATCGCACATGGCCAATTGGACCCCTTGCCCCTCACCGCTTTGGCTTCTTGCTGTCAAGGGTGGTTGTGAGCTTCATCTTCTAGCATGCACCCCTGGGGATGTCTTAGGTTGTGAAATGAAGAACGACTTTGCAATATGCAGGTGGACCTAGATGTTGTGATGTGGTCTCTACGACAAAAATTAAAGTTTTAGTGGCACCGGTAAAAAGTACAGGTGCTCGTGCTTAAGGTTTCAATGAGAGCAATGTTTTAGAATAACAACAGTCTCGGTGACAAGGCTAAACATTGTTTAGTTACATGTTGTTCGGCGTCATAGATGGTATTTTCTAGCTTTATTGGAAAAAAATGGAAGATCCAAATTTTCTACTCCTTTTTGAGCGAACTGTGTGTTGGTTAAGATATACCATATTTTGCTTATCTCCTTGGGTAGGTCTTGGGAAAATTTTGCAACATATTAATTAGTCTCCACTTCAGGTTACTTTTGTGTTAAATTCCACGTCCTAATTAGTTTTAGTGGGTCCTCGTGGCAGTATATGGTACAACTCATACGGCCCCCAAACTAGAATTTTTTTTGTGGAGCAACCGGCAGAAGCTCTGCCTTTTCATTAAGAAGAGGAAAATTTGGCCAGTTTATAAGGGAAACTAGCCGAAAACCGATACAAACACAACACGGTGTCCGGTTTATAAGAAAAACCAGACAAGAGAAAACCAAACACGGCACAGTTTTCTGGGAAAACCGACGAAAACCCGCACACCTGGCCACACGACCTGGATAAACCAGGTCTGGAGCGCCGCCGAATGGCACCAGCACGACGGCAACAGCGAGCGCCACGACTGCCCAGCGCAACGACGGCAAACTAGAATTTTAACCCGCGTTAGTGCACATTTATACTTTATGGCCCTCCCAACTTTTGTTTCACATGACTTCTCAATTATCGGCTGATAGGAGGAAAGAATAATGATAATTTTGATGTGTGATGTTCTTTTATGTTTCATTCTAGATGTTAATATGCTCAAGCAAATCTTTGATTGTGACCGGACGAATCCAATGTTTGTTTTCATCCTTCCATTTTGCACTGTTATAATGGAAAAATGTACAAGCTTGTAATGTACCTTCACCAACTAGTAGTATCTATACTTCTTATAAAACAAAATCCCACTGAGTGCAATTAATATTTGTCTATCTCAACATGCAAGCTATCCACATCACCTATTTCCTTAGCCAATCATTTGTCCACCTCATCCCACTAATAGTTCTTATTTGTTATCTATCTCTACATGCAAGATATCTATATTATCTATTTTTAACCATTAAACTAGCAATGTCATCTTTTGTTTTCCGCTCGATTGATAATATCGCACCCTCCTGTTACATCATTACATAGTTAAGTCATGTGCAACTTGAACACTGTTGTGGATATACTTCATAGGTATACCATCGACATGGTCCGATTCCGGCAAGCCCGGGTGGCCCAAAGATGGTGGTGATGGCATATGGCCCACCGGGCGGCCCGATTGCTTGTTGATCAAGATGGAAGATGTCCAGCCTAGGAAGGTAGCCGGATCCGAACCGCCCTACGAGGTACCCGGATCCGAACCGCCCTCTAGAGGTACCCGGATCCGAACCACCCTACGAGAGGTACCCGGATCCGAACCGACCTACAGAGGTACCCGGATCCGAAGAGGTCTATGCCGGGAGTCAGATCCGTGAAGACCCATGAAGGAAGCCGGATCCATGACGACAAGTTAGGCATAGGTGGATCCTTGACGTACACGGCAAGACATTGTACCGTAGTTAGGCAACTTGTATTCCGGGTAGGACTCTCCATGTAAACCCTAGATCTGTGCGCCTTTATAAGCCGGATCCCGGGAGCCCTAAGGGGAGATCTGGAGCTAGACACGAGACAACCACAACCATTGTAACAACGCGCAAGCGCCCAGATAATTCCGGACAAGCGGCGGTAGGCCCTGTCATCGTGCGGGTGTTCCGAAGCTGGGTAACTCGCGTACCACCGTCCCGTGTGCACTCCGCCCTATGGCCCCTACTTCTTCTCCCCTCGTGAGGATCCCTCCTCCGAGGTACCGTCGATTAGGCAACGACGGTTGGCGCCCACCGTGGGGCTCGAGGCGTCTAGAGGCCGGAACCGGGAGGGCTCCGCCATGGGAAGCTACGACGACTCGATCGGCTGTGGGGCGTGTACTTTACGCCGGAAACTTTCCGATCGTCCCTCCGGACGAGTCCGGATTCCGGCTAGGTCAAACCCCGTCAAGCTCTCCATCGTCCCAATCGGCGACATCCACATCTTCATCGGCGAGACCGTCGATTCCGACGGGAACGCTCTGGTAAGTAACGCTGACGCGACCGCCGCCGAGCTGGACGCAGTCGCGAAGATCCGATCTGAGTCGCAGGATCTTCCTAGGGAAGATTCCGCCTTAGATCTGAAAGATTCAAATCCTGTTTTTGGTAGTCGGATCCGCACCTCAATTTTTGGTTGCCGGATCTGCACCTACGTTTTTGGTAGTCGGATCCATACCTATTTTTGGTAGTCGGATCCGCACCTATATTTTGGGAGCTGGATCCATACCTATTTTTGGTAGTCGGATCTGCACCTATATTCTTGTAGCCGGATCCATACCAAAATTTTGGTAGGTGGATCCGCACCTAAATTTTTGGAAGTCGGATCCACACCTAAATTTTGGTAGGTGGATCCGCACCTAATTGCTGATAGCCGGATCCGCACCTATATTTTGGTGATCGAATCCGCACCTACAGGACCACCGCGATAATCAATCTCGCACCGGCTCGACGGAACGCCGAAGAAAAATTGCCACGACCAACGTTGACTCCGCTCCAAACAGCTAAGTCCTTATTTATATTTAAAATTTTATGATCATGAGATTAAGATTGGTTCACTCATATCCTGAGTCTTTTACCGCTTTCGCTGTTGGTCATATCTTTTCCACGATTTGCCTCGCGCTCGTGAAGAACTTTGTACTGTTTTTGCCGCCTAAGGCTCCAGTACGCTACAAAATTTCCGCCTTCGGGCGTTAGCTTGAGTTTTTTGGCCTACACGTTTTCTGTTGTTTATATGTGGATTTCTTAGTAGTGACATTTCGGTACTTAAAACCGGCCTCTGTTTCTGAGGTTCTTGATTGTTTCGCTATTAAGCGTTATCGCCTCAGCAGATGTTATGTGTTTAAAGTTCGCCGTCTCGCGAAAAGTCAAGCATATAAACCAGAAGAACGGATAAACCAGCACTTGCTTAAACATATAAATTACATTAACTGTTCAAGATAGTCGAGTTGTTTTCGCCTTGACAGTTTTATGTTGTTCAACCGCTGCATAGTTTCAGCTTCAAAACATTTGTTCAAAGGCCGTTTTTGTTCGGCCTTACATTTGTTTGTTGAACATGGTCAAAGAAACAATTTAATACAAATGTGTTTTTGTGTTTATATATCAGGTACATGATGCTTGGACCTTCAACAGTCCTCGAACTAAGGTGATTTCAAGCAGACCTAGCAATCGCGAGAAACCCAGGGGAAGCTAGCCGGATCCATATGAGATAAGGTTAGGCGGATCCATAGCATGCACAGCTGGAAAAGCAACTTGAGTCTTGATTCCGCTATGTTTAGCCGGAACCAACCCTCGGGGGCTGCGATTTTGATCTTAAGTGAAAAGTGTGTTTCCTTTCGAGTATCGGTCTTGGAAATTTCCGCCTAGATGCTTGGGATTTACACTATTCCTTAGTCACATATAAAGATAAAGCTACTCTAAGAGCTCCAAGCCGGATTTTCAAGTAAATTCACCTTGGCGCTCGGGGGCTACATCGATGAAGTTCTCTCTGGAGCAACTAACCGAAAAATTTCCACCTTGACGCTTGGGGGCTAAGTTTCTGAGCATCGAGTCTCCTTGGAGCAAGCCGACTCAACGCTCGGGGGCTACATACATATGGTTATGTCAAGAAAAATTTCAAAGATGGCGAAAATCTGGCTAACTAGTCGGATCCGCACCTAATTTTTGGTAGCCGGATTCGTACCTATATATTTGGTAGCCGGATCCGCAACTATTTTTTGGTAGCCGGATCCACACCTAATTTTTGGTAGTCGGATCCGCACCTCAATTTTTGGTAGCCGGATCCGCACCTAATTTTTTTTGTTAGTCGGATCCACACCTATATTTTGGGTAGTCGGATCCACACCTATATTTTGACTAGTCAAATCCGAACCTACATTTGGCTAGTCGGATCCATACCGAAGATTACGTTGGATGGTGTCTTCGAAGAATCTGACCATTGGATCATGAAGTTTCCGACCAATACTTGGTTGGAGATATGAAGTTTGGAGTCCTTCAAGATTCTCTATTATTCGTTCCAACCAAAGGATGAAGATACATGCGCAAGCTGAGCTGGATGGAAGAACGGTGAATCTTGGAGAACTCCGAGGGCTACTGTTGTGGATATACTTCATAGGTATACCATCGACATGGTCCGATTCCGGCAAGCCCGGGTGGCCCAAAGATGGTGGTGATGGCATATGGCCCACCGGGCGGCCCAGTTGCTGTTGATCAAGATGGAAGATGTCCAGCCTAGGAAGGTAGCCGGATCCGAACCGCCCTACAGAGGTACCCGGATCCGAACCGCCCTACAGAGGTACCCGGATCCGAACCACCCTACAGAGGTACCCGGATCCGAACCGACCTACAGAGGTACCCGGATCCGAAGAGGTCTATGCCAGGAGTCAGATCCGTGAAGACCCATGAAGGAAGCCGGATCCATGACGACAAGTTAGGCATAGGTGGATCCTTGACGTACACGGCAAGACATTGTACCGTAGTTAGGCAACTTGTATTCCGGGTAGGACTCTCCATGTAAACCCTAGATCTGTGCGCCTTTATAAGCCGGATCCCGGGAGCCCTAAGGGGAGATCTGGAGCTAGACACGAGACAACCACAACCATTGTAACAACGCGCAAGCGCCCAGATAATTCCAGACAAGCAGCAGTAGGTCCTGTCATCGTGCAGGTGTTCCGAAGCTGGGTAACTCGCGTACCACCGTCCCGTGTGCACTCCGCCCTATGGCCCCTACTTCTTCTCCCCCTCGTGAGGATCCCTCCTCCGGGGTACCGTCGATTAGGCAACGACAAACACCGAAATAGTTTGACAACGAAAAAAACTCTTTGCGAATTAAACTCAATGTTAATTATGTACTCTTATATGTAACCACATGTGACGTTTTTAAAAACATGCGGCAATGTGCATGCATTTTTCATGCAAACTATTAATATCATTTGGTTCTTTACCTTATCTAAATCAATCATGTACACCTCTGGAATATAATGATCTTTAAATTTTCAAATACCTATCCATTTCATGGCTATTAAATTTAGTGTCTCAACTCCTATGGCCAACTAAATATTTTATGTGTTTTATTAGATTTCTTAAAGAGATATCCGCTGCAACGCGCGGGGTATTATTCTAGTTCTCAATATGTTTGAGAACTAGTTGAGGAGGTTAGTAAGCCAGTGAAGGCGCGATTGTCAAAAAAAAAAAGCCAGTGAAGGCGCATATCCGTGTGGACATGACTTTATGTTGGGTCGTTAGAACCCCCATAATGATATTTGGAGTTTTAACACTCTGAGTGCAATCTATTTGGAGATGGTCACTTCTAAGAGTTATTATCTTGTCGGTTTTGTTAATTCTCAGGCTGAGAATGGTCGGCTCGAAGTAAAATACTATGCAAGATGCCGGTCTTATACTCTTGGAACGAATGCTATTTTGTTTTGCATTAGACGAGAAACTTTTCACAACACTAGTCGCCTAAGACAAAAAAAAAATATTGGGGCAATGAATGAACAAACTATTTGTAACATGTTGAATATTGTTCAGTGCCGTACATATGAACAAACTCGGGCCGCACAAGTGGTAAAGCTATAGCATATATCTATTTGATCAGAGATCAGTTGTTCAAGACCTATCCAAAGAAAATGTGTGATTCTAATTTTGCATCTCCAAAATGGATTCCACCACCGTCAGAATCGGTTCTGGTTACTTCTGATGCTGCCATTTTTTAGGCTGTTGGCTGCATGGCGGCTGGCGTTGTCATTCGTAATGACCGCGGTGAGTTTCTTGTGACTTGTAGAGAGCATCTGAATGGTACTGCACCACCGAAATATGCAGAGGCTTTAGCTCTTCGACGAGCAGTAACGCTAGCTCGCAATGAAGGCTTTAACAAGGTTGTTTTTGCATCAGATTGTTTATCATTGATACAACGACTGAACTCCTCTATAATCGACAGATCTTCTGTTGGAATTGTGGTTGCAGACATCAAGCAACTGGTGGTTTTGCTTCTCATCGACATCCTTTCGTCACGTGAGGCGTTATCTGAATGAGGCGGCACATATTTTAGCTAAGACTAGTAGTTTATCTTCAAGTATTTTCTATTCTGTTCTGGATTGTATCCGAGGAACCATTTGTATTGATGTGAATTTAATCAATAAAGCGATGTTCTCTCAAAAAAAAACTTGAAAATACGACTGACAAAAAGGATTTTCTTCAGTTAGAAGTAGACAAACCTTCTCCTAGTTATGCGAAAGCATGCTCTCTTTTATCCACTAGCTAGCTATATGTGTACCGATTTCTTCTCAAGGAAGAAAACACAAGCACTAGCAATATCTATAGACTAATTGATAATAAGTGCATCTTTCATGCAGCTGTGCTTTACTCCTTGGCTAGGTGGTTAGGTCCCTTATATGGGAAGCATAGAACTAATTTAGCTGTAACTATCTTATCAACAGATTGTACATAATGTCAGATCAACACAGTTGGTGTACCAAAAGCAAAGCAAGTTCGGCAGGGTCAAGACAAGAAGATTCTAGGTGGGATGGGACAACAATTTCGGCCAGGATCTTGCTTTACAGTCCTTGTTGGTCTTAAGCGCCAACCAAACCAAATGTTTTAGACGCACAATATCCTCTGGAATCCCCTTGTTTTCGTGTGTGGGTTAACTTATAGTACGTACGCGTGATGGGGATACCATATGCATGTCATCAATTTCCATTCACACTTTGATTAATCAAGAAAGGAAACCCCACAGCTATATACTTATGAGAGTTCTTAATCAGTGACACAATCATCCTATAATTTAATACTAAGCTGGGCAGGCAAGAAAACAAAATGGATTAATTAGCAGCCACCAAATCAAGCTGTAGCACAAGTCCAACCATCACCACATCATGGTGACATGCTCTACAGTGGCCATTCATTCCCATGCGACCAATCAAGCGAGACAGTCGTATAAATATGGTCGACAGCGGGCGACTTGACCATATCTTCTACACGCTTGTCGGTCCAAATCATTCAACGACACTTGAACTAATCAGAACTGTTGAACACTTTCCTAGCTTTCTGCTATTTTCAGTGACACGACAATAATTTATCCATGATTTCTTTCTGGTCTCACATTTGGAGATATTGGTATCCTTCTCCCTCTTGTGACCATGTCAAGGAAAGATCCGATCCGAGCCTGACAAAAGCACTCACGCTTTGACAACTGAAGAATTGCGAGCTTTGATTGGGCCATGCCCATGCACAATCAACTAGAGGAAATTAAATTCATCAGCGTCTTTAGGCTGCATTCCTTGTTTAAATTAGTTGAAGGGAGACTTGTCTATTTGATCGGTCGTGCTTCGATTAAGTCGAATAAAAGGGAGGTTTCGTCGAACACAATATCGTATATCTGGTTCTTTGAATAAGAGTTTGACGACATCATGCGGAATGGATCAAGTACACTCTCAACTAATCTAGTCGGTCCATTTCCCTGCAAGCAAATTGATAATTAATTATTTGTTTCTTGCTCTTGCTAGTTAGTTTTAATTTGTTAGACGTGTACGGTTAGGACACGTCTAGAGAAAACCGACTCAAAGAGTCCTATTATATTTGCCCTCATGGTATCAGATTAGGTTTTTTTTTATCCTCTCCTATGGCGTCGCCAGAGCCCTCCGCCGCTGATCTCGCGGCGGCCGCCGCCGCCGAGGCCACCGCCAAGGCCGCTCTCTGGGCGCTCGCGGCCGCACTCCCCAGCATCCATGCCGTCGTGCCGGTCACCCTCGAGCTTTCAACCTCCAATGGCGCGGCATGTTCTCCGACGCTGTTGAGAAGTACGCCCTCGAGGATCATCTTCTCGAGGATGCCTACCCCACGAATCCCCCGCCACAGTGGGTCCGCAACGACGCCATCGTCCGGTCATGGCTCAACAACACCGTCGCGCCCGAGCTTCTCGCCATGATCATCGACACCACGACGCCATTGTCTGCACACGCCTTGTGGACGCGCCTCTCCAACATCTACCACGACAACGCGGACACCCGCTCCTCCTACCTCGAGCAAGAGTTCCACGGTCTCCAACAGGGCTCCCTGACCGTGGCCGATTACTGCCACAAGCAGAAGGTTCTCGCCGACGAGCTCAATGCGCTGGGCACGACCATCACCGACAAACGCCTCGTCTAGAATACGCTTCGCGGTCTCGGAACTCGGCTTGCGTACATGCGCACGTTGCTCCTGAAACAGCGTCCCCTTCCGTCGTTCCTCGACGTCCGCTCATCTCTACTGCTCGAGGACCTCATGTTGCAGCAGCAGTCCGAGTCATCCTCAACCCCGTCTGCCTTCGTCGTGCGCGGAGCCCCCACGCCTCCACCACCGCGTGGCCCTGCCAAAAATACGGGACCTCCGTGGCGCCCGGAAGTCTGCCGCAACTTCCAGCGCTTTGGAAACTGTCGTTTTGGCGCACGGTGCTGTTACGTCCACTCCGCGTCTCCCCAGCAACGCAGCGGCACCCCCAACACATCCGGGAAGTTTATAGCGCTTGACTTGATGATCTATTTCAATTCCAGCAAGTCAAGTGAAACTTCAGTTACTGTGGTAAGTTTTATTTGAAAGCGCGAAAATTCCCCGGATTTTCTATGCATGAATGCAATGCACACTTTGGTGTTCTCTCATTTTATTGCCTCTAAACCTGGGATATTACAGCCTCTCCCCCTTAAACTGAACTTCGTCCCGAAGTTCGAACGCTCTCACGTTTCGAAATGTGGAACGGACTTAAACAGATCACAATCCTTTCAAACTCCCTAGTGATCTCATTAGATATAATTGAATATATCCCTTGTCTCGATCCTTCATGAAGTCTTCTGATGTCTGACACTGATATTTCTTCAATTCTATGATTTCTTCCAACACTCTAAGCTTATAGGCTTACTCTCCAAAGATTCTTGGATTAGGACATCTTCTTATGCTAATGGACTTTACTAATGGTTGTGGTGACATCTTCCTATTTGGGTACTCAAAGCTTGGTTCTACCAGCTGCGGTAATCCAACTGCGGTGCCCAAACCTTAAGTCTAAAGGATTGGTTTAAAGTAAGGTACTGTTTTTCCCTTACTACCATAACGAATGTAATGGTAATTCGTAAGGTATTTATAATAGGCATGGTCCTGGTTGTTTAGTCCTACGAATGGATTAGACTCATTTAGTCCATCCAATCATGGCTTCTAGTTCATACTAGTTATCTTCCTTTTGTTTCTTTAGGTTCCATGAAAGGAATCTTACTAATAGGCTTATGTTTTGGTATGGTCAAACCCTTCGGTCTTTTGTTTTCTTAGGCTTTGATTTTTCTCCGATATCTTCTTCCTCCGACTTCATTATCTAATACTTACTTGAACTCTTCTACTTTTGAGTAATTATTAATTACCCACTTAAGTTAAGGTCTAACCCCTACGTCCTCGAGATATGAACCTCGGCTTCTGGTCTGACAACCTCCTGAGAGTAATATTATATGGATACTTCCACCAATCTTATTAAAATAGGATCGGACTTCCTCTCAGTTCAGACCTTCTTCTTCGTCTTTCATACTCCAAATCATATCTTAATACTTCTCCTTCAATCTTCCTCTCCCCCTTGGAGTTTACTAATGATCTTCAAACTCCATTTCTTCTAATCATTAAACTCCAAGGTAAAAGATTGGTTTAAGTCTGGTTTATATTTTGTACCTTTCTAAAGTCTCACGAAGAATTCTTTGCGGTGTATCCACACAGTTGTGGGTATCCGATGTGAATCCTTCGACTAAATATTTATTAGCTACGGAATACCAGCTACGGAATCCCTCTTTCCTTTAGAGTGAAAGAACGATTAAGTCGTGGACTATTTGTTACCAGTCGCAGACTATCTAACACAAGATGTGACTTATTGGATACCAGCTGTGGCTATGTTATGGTTCTAGTCCACATCTACCTACCAGTTGTGGCTACTTTTATAGTTTTAGTTAAGATATACCTCACTTCACATACTTTCTCTTCATGTTTATCCTATATCAGCTGCAGTCTGATGATACCAACTGCGACTTCACTTGTCTATTTTCCTTCTTCTAAGGTTTGTTTTGCAAGATAACCACTTGTTGACACTATGAAAATAGTATTGTAAGTGACTTCACTTGCATTCCCTTCTTTCATAATGAATATGGCTCCACTTCTACTGCTCCATATTCACTATTTTCCCACTTTCATGGTACTTCCATGTTGAAGTACCCCTTGATTAAGGATAGAAATGAGTTTGGATTGGTCCTTCCTTTAGAGTATTGTGGTTGCTTCCCACAATTTGACTTCTTTCTTCCAGTGAACCTTCATCTTGTCTTCCAAAATCTTCAGAATTCGTCACTTCCTCACACGAATACCTTTACCCTCTAGACCTATAACATCAAGTAAGAGTTTGATATTGCAACATGCATTTGCATATCAAAGTCAAACTTCATGTATGGATCTAGTCAAACAATGAAAATCCAATAAAATTCAAGAAAATCCAGCTTTGTGCTTATAATACACATCCTTATATGCCCGAATATAATAGTTGGGTAAGACATCCCTAAACATCAGGCTCAGATGTGTAGCATATAACACCACATAAGATAGGTTTCGGTTGTGATACTTAGCACAAATACGTGAATTTCTACTATTTGTCTCAACATTTATCTTAATTGCACATTTGCAATGAGACAAACTTGAAACAAAATGGCTTGGGATAGTTGAAGTTAACCTAGTTTTCTTTGGAAGTACTAACAAAATAGGATACCATATATATTCTCTATTGAGGACTACTTCCTATAATACAATTAGTTCTAACATGTCTACTCTAAACACATGATTGTTTAGAATATACCGCCTATAACTCTAGGATTTCTCTATGTGATATGCTCTAAATAAGCCTTCTTTAAATTAAGGACTATGGTTCTAACATACTTAGTACCGTTATTAGGATTTTAAGGCCTAAGCTTTCGAACTATTCCTTAAATCCTACTCCTTATCATACTTATGTTATCGTACTTATGATGTTCTACCCTATCACATCATGACTCTCAATTGAATCATATATGATTACCAACTTTACCATGAAAAGTAGACTTATATGATTCCTATCACTCTTCCTTACCTCCTATGAGTGACTCATCATAGGTATATACTACCTCATATTACTTATCTACATTACTTAACATCAGTCATTTGAGATTTTAAATGACTCTTACTTAACCATAACTTGCGTTGGTATACTTCTTCCAATAGGATATCTTCCTTATGGTTGTATCCTCTCTTTGGACTACCATGTGTTGTATACCAACTGTGGTCTACTACCACCCATTATCTTAAGCTCCAATGGTGTTCTAATTATTTGGAATGAAGCAAGATAAATGACTAACTTTACTTAAGAAAGATAGATAAGAAAAATTGACTCAAGTGTGTCAGGATTATTCTCAGGTGAATACCCATCTCAAGTCAAAAGAATAGTTGGTTTAGCAGAGTTGACTTGGCTAATACAACTTCCTATAGACACTACCAAACCTATAGGTCTCCTTTAAAGGGTTTTAATCCTAGGGTCAAAGCATTTGCTCTGATACCAGCTGTGATGACCCAGCGTACCACTGCATGGTGTAGTACACAAGTCGTTGACATAACACAAGTGAAACACTCGTTCCACTCATATTACATCTCTCGAGTGGTACAACGAAACATATGCGAGTCCAAGGTATGTCTATAGAAGGATACACAAGCTGCTTACAGAAGATCAACACAGCCTCCTACTTTACAGTGAGGTAAAACTTCAAATAAATCTCCAGAAGAACGACTCGTAGTCTAATTTATTGCAAACTCAAGCTAAAGAGGTACTAGGCTTGCTATAGAATTCTAGCTACTTAGGTGCTAGAATTAGGGAAAGACTCCCTTCTATTACTAGTCTAAGTTTCCACTCTAGTTGCTGCAGCAGTTGACTTCATTGACTTCTTTGCTTGGATTCTTCATCTTGTTGCAGTTGACTCCTTTGTCTTCTAGTTCCACGGTAGTTTATCCTCCGGTGCCTCCATAGCTAAGCAGGGGATTTAAGAGTGGGATGAGTACGAGCGTACTCAGCAAGTTCATATTAGGAAATAGGTGTATCATGCACTAGCTACAGCCACAGACCAGAAAGTCTTAGGCAATGCAAGTTTTCGTAAACATTTCTTCAAAAGGTTTATTTTATTCCGAAAACTATGCCCGTCGGTCTTCACGGAGTTGACTAGAACTTCATGGAGTTCCTTTCCGCCGCGTTCGCAGCTTCCTTCCCGGAACAGGGAGTGACGAGTCACAATTCGGTATCCTCTCGCAGAGGTGCGTTACTTTTCCCATAAGAGAACTTATCCTTGATACCTTACCGAGACGCGTTTCTCGTCCACACTTCCTTGGTGTGGGGCCAGGTGTAAGATCCAAGCCAATCACTGCCTTCTCCGCGACCCTGCAAACCCACCCTTTTGTCCATCCGTACACCCCCGGTAGACATCTCCCGATCATACGGCTTTACCCCCGGTGTACTATGGACAATCCCTCATAGACGGTAGAGCCTCTCATCCAAACGTCCGGATGGGGATTTTAAAGGATTTCCCAACCTACGGCAGTGTTATCTCCAACACCCCGCCAGGCTCTATCAAGTCCGTTGGCGTGCGGGAGGGAAAAGATACGGACTGACTTCCCCGAGCCATTATAGATCTTATGGTTAACGCGATTTGTACGGCGCTAGAATCACTGGACGACATTGGTACTTAGTCCTAGATGAATAGTACCCATGCAATGGAACCTCCACCATATCAACACATACCATGGTTCCATTGCCCACCACATAGTCATATTCATAATTGTAAAATAATACTTTGCTTTTCAATGCAGCAGTGATAAGTATAGTACTTTGCATATAATTTGATAAAAATAATCAAATGACATGAGCAAGCGATGAACTTGCCTTTCTTGACTCGCAAGATTATGCAGGCAAAAGCTTCGATACGTGAGAACTCCAAATTCTGAAATACCATCATTGTCCGGTAAGGACAATGTTTAAAGAACTGGCAAAGATGCTATAATGCATAGTATGAGATGCAATCGTCCCGAGCGTAACCTAACCTCGATGATTTAGGATGTATGAGTTGTAAAGATTTCTTTAGGGTTTGTTGCACTTTTAGGATGGTTCTCAGACAAGGTTCTTATTAGGGTTTGGTTATATTAGTATCATAACCAAGTGATATAAGACATCATAACAATCATACACACAAAGAATAGTAGTGGAATAATATGTGAAGAACAGTTGTCAATTTTAAGTTTTACAGGACATGGTTGATGATTACTTCTACTATACTTCAAAAGAATAACTTTTGAAGAACATGTTGTTTAAGAAATATTTAGTATTTTAAAGAAGGATTAGGGCTTCTAAGGTTTGATTGACATCTGTACTTCAAAAGAATAACTTTTGAAGAACAGGTTAAATAAGGATATGAACTACTATACATAAGAGCTCTGTAACTCTAGGGTTTACTATTGGATTCATTTAGTTCACTAATAAGGACTAGTTGGTTCTTAAGTTGAATGGGTCCATATGCAACAAGTATGGGTAGATTTGTTACTGATCATAGGTATTATATCAAAGAATGATGGTCAAGGTGATGCTATGAGTTAGGTATTAAGGTTTACTATGGCTTCATATTTGCTTTACTAAGTACTCAATAATAGGTTCTATACTATGTGGTTTATTATTTCCTAAATAGGGTTTAGTGGAATAGGAGCATGTGATGTGCATTACTACACAAGATTGGTATTAGGGTTCATCATTATGGTTCTACTAGGGTTTGATGGTTGGGGTTGATTTCAATGGTGTGGTATGGTGATCAATGGTGCTAACATATTAATAAACTAGGGTTTATACCTAGGTGGCACTAATTGGATCATATAGGTGTTAACCAAAAATACAGACATGAAATGATAATCTTATGTGAATTGGTTTTTTTTTATCCTAGTGGAGCATGAGCATGCATTTGTTTCTAACTAGTGTTCTATAGGTATAGATGAAGCTTAAATAATCATATGGGCTAAACCCCTAGGGTTTTAGGATTGCAACTAACTTAGGATGAGCACATAAAATAATGGGATCAAGGTCTTACTTATATTACGATTAGGGTTTCTAAATTATGGTACAACTCTAAAAATGATAATTGGTAATATAGGTGTGGTGACTAATTACTTTGAAACAAAATTAATAATGGTTGGACATTTTATTAATTTTCACAAGAATTAATAATTAGAGTAACTCCTAATTAGGTTTAATTAAAAAATTAGAGTTTAACAATTGTTATTAAGTGTTAAAATACTTAACTTGTTAACTAAATATGTTTAAGTAAACAAGTTTTGGATTACCATAAATAATATTAATCTTTAGTATTATCTTGCTTTACTTTATTTAAAGAAAATGGTAAATGGTAATTTACAATTTAAGAATTATGAATTACCACTAATATTTAAGTTAATGCAAAGATAATTTAGAATATTAATCTTAACATTTTACTTAGTTACTTGAGTAGTTACAATTTTATTTTGAAAGTTAACTTTTTATTGAATTAAAATTGTATTTAAAACAATTAGAAAGACATAATTAATAAAGATAAAAATAAGTGAATTTTTATGTTGACATACATTTTTATTTTATATTTTATTTGAATAGAGTTTATTTTTGTGAGCATTTTGATATATTATTCATATTTTTCTGAGTTGAAATGAATTTTATATGATTTTACAAAGTTTCAGATATTTACTGTTTTTTTTTTAAAACTCAACTAAAATAGTAAATGTACCGAGACAGATCTAGCTCTACTCGCTGACTGGTGGGGTACGTGTCCACGTCGGCTGCCACGCAAGCAAGGACCGGTCAAAGTTGACCAGGACCTTTGACCTCACCGGCGGTTAAACGCCGGCGGTCAGCAGATGGTGGCGCCGCCGATTACTGACCTCCGGGATGCGCGGCTAGGCTCTATCGAACGAGTACAACGAGACGAAGCGAATGGTGGTGTTGGTTTGGCAAGGGGATCACCGGAGCTTCGCCGGCAATGGGTACTGCGGCGGTGCTACTCCGGCCAACATGCGAATTAGGGCTACAGGCGATGCCAGGAAGCGAGAGTAGGTGCGATAGACGCGTATGCTCACCCTGAAGCTCAAGGTGTGGTCGGCTCCGGCGATGATCGACGGAGACGACGGCGATTGGAGCTTTCCCGGCGATGTGCTGCAGAAGGGAACGCCGAAATTGAGCTGCTTCCTTGCTCCCCTTGATGCTCTGCTCCTCCAGGGTGCTCCTTGAGTCCAGGCGCTCCTCCTGGACCACACGCCGGAGGCTGGGGTGGCCTCCTCCGTCGACTTCGTCTTCGACTCCGGCGACAGAGAGTGGATGAGCGTGAGAAATAGAGAGTGTCTGAGCAGCAATGGAGTGGTGTAGGCGAACAAGGAGTGCACGGCGATGCTCTCCACCTATTTATAGGCCAAGGGAAGCCATGTGGCCTCGACACGGTGACGGCCATGGTCGGAGAGGTGGCGGTCTTTGGAAGCTTCTAGCTGGCAAGGATTCTCCTCGTCCGCGGATAAGCTCGGACGCGAGAGAGGTTGGGCGTGGTTCTGAGTGTCTGGCAACGTCCGGGGCAAGCTTATCGACGACGAGGTCGTGGCCTACTGGCGTCGCAGCGCTGTCGAGCTCGGAGACGACGACGAAGACATTTCTCCATGCACGATTCTTGACGCACGTGAAACGGTATTTGGTCGTGGGCTAGGCTGCTCCTGGGCTTCGACGTGGGCTGCTGTTGGGTTGGCTTCGGGCTGCTGCGGCCTAAACAGGTAGGGTTTCCTTCTCCTTTCCTTTTTCAAATTTCTGTTTTCTTTTTCTGTTTTCTATTTTGTTATTTCAATCCAAATTTGAATTCTGTTTTGTTTTGTAGGTTATAAAATATTTGAATATCAAAACAATTTGATAATGGTACCTACTGTATTGTTCTGTTTATAAACAACCATTTTATAATTGATTTATTTTGTGTCCTTATGAGACACAATTTCCAAATTCAACATAGTTATAATTTTAGGGTTCATTTAAATTGCTTTTTAATTTAAGAATCAAATCTGTTTTAAATGATTTGAAATTTAGATCATGTGCATAGTGAACATATTATATTTTTCTAATGCTTAACCATAGATTACTCACATACAATTTAATTATGGCTAGGGTTTAACAAATGATAAAGAGTATGGGATGGATTCATGATTTTATGTATATGATGGTGTCTTAGGGTTCAAGAAGATGGTTGAATAAATTCTATAATTAATAATCTTGCTTAGCAACTTTTAGCTTGAATTATTTAAGATAAATCCTATGCTCATCATGGTTAACTCACTTGTTTAATTGGTGGTTCTACTTTATAAAATACTATTTCATTTGGTTCACTAAACAACTTACTTGGAAGACAAAATATAATTTGGATATTGGTTTCACTCTACTCAATTAAATAGCCTTTGAGCTTAGGTATAACTAGCTTGGTTTATACTTGTGATCTATGATACACAAGTTAGGACTTATTATTTTATGTGGAGTGGATCCCATATGAAATGGTTTAGGGTTTTGCATAAGCTTTGTTAAATTGAAATACAAGTAGGCATGAGGTATGGCAAGGTTCTTCTTATGATCCAAAGTAATCCATGGATTGGAATTCAGATGTGGTCTAGGGTTTTAGTGGTGATCACCCATGTGATACACAACTAGGATTAGAATATGGGCACAAGCTTTGGTTATGTTTCACTAATAGAACATGGCTCTCACCTCCAAGATTAAAGGTTGGTTTGAACAAGTAAGATTTAATACTACTCTAATATTCTCTAAGATAGACATGGCTATGGTTAGCATCTATATTCTCTCTCACTTCTAAATTTCTTTTAATAGCCTAAGGTCCTACTCAAGAGATGATGATATGATCCTCTAAATATATGGTTTGCCTAGGAATTCTACCTTGGTATCTTATGTAGCTTGTTCTTCTGGAAATCTGATAAACCTGCATCTTGTGGCATGCCTCCACCTCCTAGCTTCTTCATATGGATCCTAGCTAATGTATGGAGTGGCTCTATGTGTTTGCTCAGATGTATCATGCTACAAGATGAGCAAAGGGATGAAGGGTGTGGCTCCTTTTATAGGCTTGGGCAAGCTCTAGTGTCATGACACATAGGTGGGTGACTATTGTTTTGGTTTGATGAATAAGGTGCTTGGTTGTCATGCCCTCATCCATAGCAATCCTTTGAGCATGAGGTGGCAAGTCTTGGGATGCAAGTCATATAGATATTTTCATCCTATGTGGCATGATCATTATCCTCTCATATGAATTATATTTGGATAGCCAAGTGGCATTTGTTACTAAATATATTGTGGATGGTTTTATTATTGTGGATGAGTCACTATATCATATTTGATTGGATTTATATTATAATATTGGTCAAAAAGTCAAGGTTTGAAGGTTATTCCTCAATTTTGAATAGTTGGTGTTTGATTGCACCAAGGCATGATCATATGAGTTTCAAAATACTCATGAGTAATTTTATTCAAATAGTTTGAACTATAATTTGTAATGTAAATGGATTCAGTTTTATGATATTCCATATATTTAATAAGTTATGATTTAAATAAGAATGTGTGGCCTTTATGCACTTTAGACCCTGTGATTTACCTTATTTATTAATAAGTTTAGAATTGAATTATATTACACACAAAATTAGTTGAAGATACACCATGAGAATCATGGTAGAAACATTTATTTAGTAAAAGACATGGAAAAGATAAGTAAAGAATAGTTTCTTAATTATTCATGTGTTGTTGTAAGGAATGTCATGTTGAGATCTTTTATAGAATCTTGTAGTTGACCCTTACTTAAGGTGTTGTTTGTTGTAAAGCTAATTCCATTTGATCTAGCTCATAGATCAAATCCTCTCTACCCAAAACAGGGTTTTAGCAAAGATCACAATGAAGTTTATAGCACTTGACTTGATGATCTATTTCAATTCCAGCAAGTCAAGTGAAACTTCGATTCATCGTGGTAAGTTTTATTTGAAAGCGCGAAAATTCCCCGGATTTTCTATGCATGAATGCAATGCACACTTTGGTGTTCTCTCATTTTATTGCCTCTAAACCTGGGATATTACACCCCGCCACCTGCATCCACATACAATCCTGCACCGACCGCACCACCGCCATCCTTCGACCAAGCCCAACTCATGCAGGCTTTCAACACCATGTCCCTGACACCACCATCCTCGAATGAGTGGTCATGGACTCAGCTGCCTCCGCTCACATGACTGTCAGTCAGGGTAACCTCTCTCAGCTCACATCCTCACCTCTCACTCTCCTTACCCACATGGCATCGTCGGCAATGGCCAAACTATTTCCACAACCCACATCGGTCATACCACTCTTTCATCTCCTACCCATTCGTTCTCTCTTAACAATGTCTTAGTTACACCTGACCTAATTAAAAACCTTATTTCTGTTCGTAAATTCACAACTGATAATCTTCTATCGGTTGAGTTTAACCCGTTTGGTCTCTTTGTGAAGGACCTCCGCACCAAGAACGAGATCGTCATATGCAATTGTTCCGGTGACCTCTACCCCCTATGGTTGTCGGCCTCCACTGCGCACGCACTCTCCACCACCACATCTTCAGCAACCTTGTGGCATCGTCGTCTAGGACATCTTAGTATTCAAGCTTTGTCGCACCTAGCAAGTGCTTTTTTCTTTTCCTTGTAATAAAAATGCTACCGATAATCAGTTATGCCATGCTTGTCAATTAGGGAAACATGTGTGTCTACCTTTTGATTCATCATCTACTCACACTACTCGTCCTTTTCAACTAATCCATTGCGATTTGTGGACTTCCCCTCTTCCTAGTGTGTCCGGTTGCAAATACTACCTAGTTGTGTTAGATGATTTTACTCATTACCTTTGGACTTTTCCCTTACGCATGAAATCTGAAACTTTCCCAACACTCAAAAACTTCTTCGCCTATGTATCCACTCAGTTTCATACAACAGTTCAATCCCTACAATGCGACAATGGTCGTGAATTTGACAATACTGCTGCCGGCAATTTTTTCATGTCCCTTGGTGCCACTCTACGCATGTCTTGCCCATACACATCCCCCCAAAACGGTAAAGCCGAGCGTGTCATTCTCTCTACAAACAACATGGTTCAATCACTTCTTTTCCAAGCATGTATGCCTCCAATATATTGGGTCGAAGCTCTTAACACTGCCACTTTCTTGTTCAACCTTCACCCCACTAAAACCCTTTAGCACCGCACCCCACACGAGGTTCTCTATGGCCTCCCTGTTCCTCCCGACCAACTCCGGGTTTTCGGATGTCTTTGGTACCCTAACCTATCCGCTACCACAGCTCACAAACTCGCTCCTCGCACGACCGCCTGTGTCTTCCTCGGATACTCTTCTTCTCACCGCGGCTACTGCTGCCTCGACCTCTCTACACACAAACTTATCATCTCATGTCATGTTTTCTTTGATGAAATTCATTTCCTTTCTCCAAAATATCCACACCACCTACTCCCATTGATTTATCCTTCCTCGATGAGCTACCACCCATCCTCCCAAACCCTCCACCCCAGCCACCCATGCCTCAGCCTAACCCCCAGCCACCCATGCCTCCGCCTAACCCACCTCCACCTCCCCCTCCTTCCTTGGTACTGGCTCCGATTGGCCCTCCCCTTGCCGAGAATACTCACAATATGTACACTCGTGGCAAACGTGGTATGTCTCGGCCTGTTTACCGCCTTAATCTACATGTTGATGTTCTTAGTCTACTTCCAAATAGCTACCGTGGTGCTCTGAAGGATCCTCACTGGCATGCTGCAATGGTCGATGAATTTACAGCCCTGCAAAACAATCGGACATGGGATCTTGTGCCTAGACCACCTGGAGCTAATATTATTTCTGGCAAATGGATATTTCATCATAACCTCAAACCAGATGGCTCCTTAGACCGGTACAAAGCACGTTGGGTGCTCCGGGGCTTCACCCAACGCGCTGGTGTCGACTACGGTGAGACTTTCAGTCCGATCGTCAAGCCGGCGACTGTTAGGACCGTTTTGTCCATTGCCGTCGCTCAAGACTGGCCGTTCCATCAGCTCGACATCAACAATGCCTTTCTACATGGTAGTCTCGCCGAGACTGTCTATTGTGCAGAACTGTCAGGGTTCGTTGATTCTTCCTAGCCCCGATCATGTATGCCGCCTCAACAAGTCTCTCTATGGGCTTAAGCAGGTGCCGCGAGCTTGGTACAGCCGCTTCGCCGACCATCTTCTACGACTTGGATTTGTTGGTTCCCGTGCAGACACCTTTTTGTTTATCTACACACGCAACATAGAGACACTTTACCTGCTGTTATATGTTGACGATATTGTGCTGACAGCCTCTTCTGAGCAGCTCCTTCGACACACCATCACAGCTCTGGAGCGCGAGTTCTCTCTCAAGGATCTTGGAGCATTACACTATTTTCTTGGTGTTGCTGTTACGCGCTCTCCTACTGGCATGTTCCTCTCTCAACGGCAGTACATCCTCGACGTCCTCGACCATGCAGGAATGACTGAGTGCAATCCATGCTCCACTCCGGTTGACACACAGTCCAAGCTTGGCGCTACTGGCGCCCCCGTCACTGATCCATCCACTTATCAGAGCTTGGTGGGTGCTCTCTAGTATCTGTCGTTCACCCGCCCGGACGTCGCCTATGCCATTCAGCTGGTCTGCTTGTACATGCATGACCCACGTGAGCCGCATCTTAATGAGGTCAAGCGGATTCTCCGATACCTTCGCGGCACCGTCGACTATGGCCTGCAGCTACATCGCTCATCACCAACATCACTTACTGCTTATACTACTGCCGATTGGGCTGGATGCCCCGACACTCGCAAGTCAATTTCTGGGTATGGGGTTTTCCTTGGCGACAATCTGATCTCTTGGTCATCTAAGCGCCAACAAACTATCTCCTGATCGAGTGCGAAGGCAGAATATCATGGAGTCGCTAATGCAGTCGCTGAATCATGTTGGTTACGTCAGCTCCTTTCTGAGCTCTGTCGCCCACTTCAGCGAGCTAGCGTGGTCTACTGCGACAACATCTCTGCCGTCTACCTTTCGACGAATCCAGTTCAACATCAACACACTAAGCATGTGAAGATTGATCTTCATTTTGTTCGAGAGCATATAGCCTTTGGAGATGTATGTGTTCTCCATGTTCCCACATCCTCACAGTATGCTGATATCTTCACCAAGGGGTTGCCATCGACTATCTTCACCGAGTTCCGCTCCAGCCTGAACGTTCGCGGTGCTCCCCGCAGTCGATTCAAAGAGTCCTACCTTTTTGTAATCTATTTACCTTAGCAGCTAAGTCTCCTTGTACTATATAATCTCAACGTGGGATCAAATCAATCTAAGAGCAACAATTATATTTGCCCTCATAATTGACTGTTTGGCTTTGTGAAACTAGCTTGGTTTCCAAGTACTCCATTTTGAACTTCTTGTTTTGTTCAGTAACAAGCATTAGTTAGTAATGCGAATTAACTATCTTTAATCATTTTAATTGTTTACTCACATATGCATGAACTATTTATCATGCTAGTTACAACAATCTTCTGGATAAATGTGTCACATGCCCTATGTGTACATGATCTTATATCGATATATAATTGAAATTTCCACTCGACAATGGTCCTATGTTCATGTTGTTTATAAAACCTATTGTACTACATATCTTGTGAAAAGATGTTGTGGATTAATATTAGTCGCTATCCTCCAGGAAATCTAGTGGTTTCGATACTGAAGAGATTAAAGATTTTCTGATCCTTTTGAAAGATTCAAGTGACCATAAACATATTTTTTGCTTGCCATGGTAAACGTTTACGAGTTATTTAACTACTCCTGCCCAACAAACATTGCATACAAATGTTAGTTAAAGTTAAACTTTATACAATTTTGTCATGTATATTGATAAAAAATATGAACACATACAATGCCAAATTAATATTATTAGAATTATCATGAAATATAGTTATATATAATATATATTTGGCATCATAGATTGTTTGTATTATTTACATTTTTAGTCAAACTTTATAAAATGAGAGTGGATTTTGTAAATTTGACTTCCTGGAAAAATTATGCGCAACATATTATAGGCATGCATGAGGGAGTAATATACATCCTATGGAGTTGAAACATGTGATGAAATTAAGAGAAACAATATAAACAACTACATCCATGTTTACTGCACCGTTCACTCGATTATAGGTATATGCAAAACGCTGAAATTTATCTCATAGAGACACGCTTTTTTAGAATGATTTTTTGAATTAATTTTACATGATGATGATCCCTAATTTGTTGGGAATACAGAACATTATGGCTTTGCAAGGGAAAAAAGGCATGTGCTCAACATCACGGCTCAAGCGGCAATCAGCTTCATCCGGGGCATTGCGTGCCGGTTGGGTGTGCGCAACCACATCATCACCGACAATGGCTCGCAGTTCAGGAGCGGAGCTTTCAAATCCCACATCATCACCGACAATGTCTGCTTCACTCCGGAGGAATGGTTAATTAAGTCATGGAGGCCAACAAAGAAGAGTTGGGCAGACTCAAGACCAAGACATTTCACCACTTCATGACCGGTGGCAAAGGCTGGATCGACGAGTTGCCCTCGATTCTATGCTTACTCCGCATCCCGCCGAGCATGGTAAGGGTAAGAAACGAAACTTCCTTTTCACTCGTTTATGAGGCAGAGGTGGTGCTCCCCCCAAAGCGCAAGTATTCCCCAGGTTCGCACCGACAATGAGGCCGTCCAAGAGGAGCAAAGATAGGCGTCGTCAACTTCCTCGAGGTGATCCGATGTTGGGCCGCTATCCGATCCTGCTCTCGGAAAGCTCAGAGATGGTGCTCTTGTCCTTCGTCGGGGTGCAATCCGGGCAAGGATTGAATCCGTTTCTCTAGGGCTAGGCTAGGGGTGGGTGGAAGAAAATGTGGCAAGCAAACGGAAGGAAGGCAACACAGAAACCTTGACATCTCGTCGTCGACAGGGGTGCGAGCGGCCGGCGCGGTCTGGCGCCCCGGGGCACCAATTGACTGGTCGGGTCGCACCGTCGTGAACCGACGCGAACGAATCTTGAGGCGATTCAACGGCGGCCTCCGCCCGACAAAAACATCTTCCCGATCCCATCCCCGTGCGTGCCGTTCGCGTCGCGGCGCCCCACCACACCGCGCACTGGTAGTTGCATTATTAGTTAGCTTAGCTCGAGCGAGTGATCAGATCACAGGATAGCTATGAGAGCTGAGAGTGGAGCATCAGTCACCTACCTGGTCATGTGAATCCAGCCGGCATTCTCCCCTCCACACATGCCATCCGGATTTCCATCTCTCTCTCTGTTACAAAATATGTTTTTAATGCAAAAGAAGTAAGTGATGATCCTGCGTGTCGGTTTATTAGGGTAGTATCTTAGTTCATGAAAAAAATACTATTCCCTCCATCCATAAAAAATATCTCAAATTTATGCAAATTTAAATGTATCTAGGCACTCCTAGTGTATGCCTTAGAAACTATACCATTCTATTGACTAATTTTTAAAACATACATTTCATATTTTATTGACTAAATTCATGCGTAAGTTTTTTCCTACACTAAGAAGGGAGTAGTGTTACATTGATACGAACCGATACGTATAGGAGGTGATCGGGAGGCGGTCAAGACCCCCCCCCCCCCCTCGATGGCCTTGGACCTTGGAGGTATGACGGGCCACGGTCTCTCGCCGGTGGTAGGGTTTTCTATTTTTGTTAGGTTTTCAGTATCTTTTCCGGGGTGGTGAGGCTGCGCCTACATCCAGAAGTCGAAATAAGACCCTCCCCGCCCTATTCTCGCTTGCGGTGCATCTAGCATCCCTATTTTCTTTGTTCGAAAAGAAACAAGCTCGGCGAAGAGCATGTGGAGTCGTGTGTTCAGCGGATTACCTGGGATCCTATCGATCTTCGTGTTCGTTGGTGTGGTTTCAGGTTAGTTTTTTTCGTTGTCATTTTTGGCAACAGTTGCTACTCTGGTAGGTTGGTCATTCGAGACCGTACCATGAGGACTTTGTATTTATCTACCATGACAAGCTTTGTCTGACTCTGATGATGGAGGGGCCTTACTGCGGCACCTTCGGCTCGTGCTATTATTTGTAGTCGCCGTTAGGTGGTCCAAAAACCTACTTGTATTTTTTATTGCTTTTAAAATTAATAAATTGGCGGAACTTAAAAAAATAGTATTGGGCAAATACTGCGAGTAAAAATATGCGGTAATTTTTAAGATATATACTCCCTCTATTCATAACGGAATATCGAAGATTTATCTAAATTCAGTTTAATCTATACACTAAAAGTTGTGTATTGTTTTATAGATAAAGGTAATACTTCATATTTTATTGACTAAGTTTATGCTTAAGTTTTTTTCCTGGACTAAGAAGGGAGTAGATCCTGAGAGTAAAAAATATCTGGTAGCAGCTGATAGTAGACTAGCAGTTGGGGAGTGCCTTTTTGTAGGCTGGCTGGAACTGAAGTGAAAAGCAGCCAGCGACTGATAAACAATAATTAAACCGCTAAGAAAGAGTTATCAGTAGGAGGAGTAGTACTTGCTTAATCCCCAGCTTTTAGCCTTGACTTCATCCCCTCCCTCCCCCTCTCCCTGTCCCTATTTAGTTGTTTTGTGCCCCCGTGTCAGCTGCAGTCTGGAGGAATCTGAGGCTGCTGCCGGCCGGCCTGCTGCTGCACCTGAGAGTCTGAGGGGCACTGGAGGGGAGAGGAGGAGGCAACCGCAGCAGAGCGAGGCAGAGGGAGAGAGAGTGCCAAGATTGCCCTCCGCTTCGTCCTCACTCCAGCCATCCAGCTTTGGAGGGATCTGTCTGGTGGAGCTCAGCTGCGTCGACAGGTGAGTGACTGGACGGGTGATGGATGGATGGATCGCGGTGCTGTCGGTCGGGGCTGCCCTTTTTCCTTCTCCGTGCTACGTCTCTGACCCCAAAATTCTACCTTTCTTTTGTTCCCCTCTTCCTTTTCAGCTCAACCCAGCTCTCATGGTGCTGCTGGTGGCGGCGGCTGCGCTGCGGAAAAGCTCCTGGTGGTGGTAGTGGTGGTGGGGGATCACGGTAAGGTAAGGTGGGGGAGAAAGTTGTTGCGGCTGGTGCGGGCTGCCCAATTCTGCTGCAAATTCTCTTTCTTTGCGCTCCCGCTCCGGGTGGTGGTGGTTGTCGTTGTTGTTGGCGGCGGTGACTGAGTGGACGATGATTACGTTCGTGGACTCGGCGGCCGGGGAGCGGGGCGACGACAGGTGCCTGGACCCGCAGCTGTGGCACGCCTGCGCCGGCGGCATGGTGCAGATGCCCGCCGTCGGCTCCAAGGTCTACTACTTCCCGCAGGGCCACGCGGAGCACGCGGCGGGCCCCGCCGACTTCCCGCCGCCCGGCGGCCGGGCGCCGCCCTTCGTGCTCTGCCGCGTCGCCGCCGTCCGCTTCATGGCCGATCCGGACACCGACGAGGTCTTCGCCAAGATCCGCCTCGTCCCCGCCCGGCCCCAGGACGCCGCCGACGCCGACGACGCCATTGCCGCCCCCGCGCAGGAGGACAAGCCCGCCTCCTTCGCCAAGACGCTCACGCAGTCCGACGCCAACAACGGCGGCGGCTTCTCCGTGCCGCGCTACTGCGCCGAGACCATCTTCCCAAGGCTCGACTACTCCGCCGACCCGCCCGTCCAGACCGTGCTCGCCAAGGACGTGCACGGCGTCGTCTGGAAGTTCCGACACATCTACCGCGGCACGCCACGCCGCCACCTGCTCACCACCGGCTGGAGCTCCTTCGTCAACCAGAAGAAGCTCGTCGCCGGGGACTCCATCGTCTTCATGAGGACCGAGAACGGGGATCTCTGCGTCGGCATCCGCCGCGCCAAGAAAGGGGGCATCGGTGGCCCGGACGTGCTACCCCCGCCGCCATCACCGGCTACGGCGGGTGGCAACTACGGTGGGTTCTCCATGTTCCTGAGGGGAGACGAGGACGGCAGCACCAACAGCAACAGCAAGATGATGGGGGCGAGGGGGAATAATAAGGCGAGGGCCAGGGTGCGGCCGGAGGAGGTCGCCGAGGCGGCCAATCTTGCCGTCAGCGGACAGCCGTTCGACGTGCTCTACTACCCGAGGGCCAGCACGCCGGAGTTCTGCGTGAAGGCGGCCTCGGTCAGGACGGCCATGCGCACCCAGTGGTGCGCCGGCATGAGGTTCAAGATGGCCTTCGAGACGGAGGACTCGTCCAGGATCAGCTGGTTCATGGGGACTGTGTCGGCCGTGCAGGTGGCTGACCCCATTCGATGGCCCAATTCACCTTGGAGACTTCTTCAGGTACATCTCCACTTCTCCATCATGTCATGTGTATTCAATTCTGTACACAAATCTACTAGTATTCAAGGACAGCAATACTACAAAATTACATTCTTTCATTGACTCATTGATTGCTAGAATCATGCATTTGACTGTCACAATGCTGAATTCTTACCTGGAATGGCTTTGTTGTGCAGGTGAGTTGGGATGAACCGGACCTGTTGCAGAATGTGAAGAGAGTGAGTCCATGGCTGGTTGAGCTCGTCTCAAACATGCCATCCATTCATCTCGCTCCGTTCTCGCCTCCTCGGAAGAAGCTCTGCGTCCCGTTCTACCCCGACCTCCCGCTCGACGGCCAGTTTCCGGGCCCGATGTTCCACGGAAACCCACTCGGACGCGGCGTCGGTCCGATGTGCTATTTCCCGGACGGTACTCCTGCAGGCATACAGGGAGCCAGGCATGCTCAATTTGGTATATCTTTATCAGATCTCCACCTTAACAAACTGCAGTCGAGTCTGTCACCGCACGGGCTTCACCAGATCGATCACGGCGCGCAGCCGAGGATCGCTGCTGGGCTGATCATCGGTCACCCGGCAGCTCGAGACGACATCTCGTGCGTGTTGACCATTGGTAACCACCAAAATAACAAGAAATCATCAGATGTCAAGAAGGCTGCACCCACCCAGTTGATGCTCTTTGGGAAACCCATACTAACGGAGCAGCAAATAACACTAGGTAATTCTGGGGGTTTCTCTCCAACTGCTGCTAGGAAGAGCCCTTCTGATGGGAGTGCCGAGAAGTCGGCGAATAACTCTGATACTCCCAGCCCAGAGAGCAACCAGAATGGTCATACAGAGAACTTGTCCTGTGGAGGAGTTCCATTGTGCCAAGACAACAAGGTACTTGACCTTGGGCTGGAAACCGGGCACTGCAAGATATTCATGCAGTCTGAGGACGTTGGCCGCACGCTCGATCTCTCTGCTGTTGGCTCGTATGAAGAGTTGTATGGACGGCTTTCTGACATGTTCGGCATCGAGAAAGCTGAGTTGATGAGCCATCTTTTCTACCGTGATGCTGCTGGGGCACTCAAACACACTGGAGATGAACCTTTCAGGTTGGTATGATTTCAGATTGAAATGTATTCTGTTTCTGCTCAAGCATAACGCCACCCATTTTAGCTCATCATTTAAAAAAGGTGCTAATCATTTTAGAAATCAGTTAGATATTTCGGTAGATTCAGTCTTAAATATAGGTGCACACACCTAATTTTCCGGTAGCATTGCTGGCTTGAAACTTCCGTTTTACCTGTGTGTATCACTTTATAATATGCATCGGACAACCTCAATACCGCCAATTTAAACTATGCATGCACTGCAAGACATCAGAAATTGCCGCATTTGTAGTAGCTCGGTCGGTCATTCTAGATCTTCCAGCTAATACATCCAAATCGACTTATCTTGAAGCACCGGAACTCTACGTGTTCTTGCCTTGGAAGCATCCTCCTTACGGTACTTTGACTTTACGAATTCGCACCGGAGAAAAACCAATTGTTTCCGTACTGTCCAAAGAAACGTAATTTCCTGCTAGAACTTCTGTGTTCCTTTCTCCATTTGTACTCTTTTCCAGACCATATGCTAACCCATTAGAAAATTTTGCTCTGAATTAGATAGATTTATTTCTTCTATCCATTCGTTGTCTTGTTCAAACCAGATACTAACCTAACAACACTATTTTGAATTTTGCAGCGACTTCACAAAAATGGCACGTAGGCTGACCATACTAGCGGACACGAGGGGTGGCGGCGATAGCGTAGCGAGTTAGAAGGAAGCTCCTTGCCGCTTGTATAGGTGGGGAGGAGCAGGCAATTCTTTGCGAGCAGACTCTGAAGGCGAACTGCCACTTGCAACCAAGCAGTGGTGCAGTTCCAAGAAGGCAGCTTCAGTTTTTCACCTGATTAGAGGTCCCAGAATGGGATTGGGACAGGTTATGTAATCTCCAGGAACAAATTGTTTTCTCTGCCCTGTGTGTGTTCACTACTCATTATGTACTACGGATTGGTGTGATCCACGAACGATTTCTGTCGTGAATGCAGTATGAATGCGCCATTGCAGTTCCTGGAAGAATGTCTGAATCTTTATGCGCCATTGCAGTTCCTGGAAGTTCTGTGCAAGGATGTCTGAATCTTGTGGAAATTCTGCTAAACCATGCGCGTGCCCTGTCAGTGTCGAATCAGATAGATGCTGTTGTTGCAAGGATCGGTGTGCCTGATTATTGATGCCAGCTTTCGTTCCACGGCACGTCGCCGGTGGGCTGATGTGAAACGGAGTCTGTGTCGTGTCGATTGTAGCGACTGGGGAAGGGGATCAGGGGAAGCAAGCGAACAAAGCAGAGCTGTCCGTGGTCGATGGAGCGCGACGTCTGCTTTGCCGTTTGCTGCTTTGCCATTACCGGTTGCTTTCCATCTTCTCCGGGCCCTGTACCGCCGGTGGTTCTGAAAGCTACGCGTCTGATGGTCGATCGACAGAGATAATCGGGGCATGGTCAGGCTTTGTCATATCCTGTTTTTTGTTTTTTGTTTTTTTTTGGTTGCCGCTGTGCTGTTACATAACGCGTGCACACCCCTATGCCTTTTGTTCAGTGGTATTTCTAAGTTGAAATAGTTTGCACTCTGAACCCGGTTTCAAAGCCGTTTAATGTATTTATTTTTGATTTTAAAGATTGGCTTATGCTTTCATAGACTTACAAATCATAAAACAGTGTAAACTCCCGAATGAGTATCGTGGTATCGATATATCTTGGCCATCTTACCTCTAATCCCCAACAGGTATCATTTAATCTCAGTCGTCCTTGTATTTCACATACTAAATTCCGTAAACTGAAAATTAGAGTGCAAAATATTAACGTTAATAAAGTCGGCCAAAAACTTAAACCATCACACTATTGAATGAAATGTCGGGATAGAACCGAGTTTTAACGAGGGACACATGATGTCAAGTCTTGATTCCCGATGGACCGAAGTTACATCCATCCTTTAATTGTCGGTTCTCGGTAAACATGGTCTTTTATTTCTACGCTAATAGTCTACAAGTGATCAATAGCTTTGGATGCCGCCATACGCATGGATATTCCTGTCTCTAAGGGGCCGTGCTTTACATGGATTGGGGTGGTAATGAGTACATTTTTTGGAAATATATATATTATCTTGGATATTTTAATTTTCAAAATGGTTGTTGGCATATTTTCATCGGCCAGGAGAGATTTTTGCTGAATCCTATTGCACTAGGTTTTGATATACTAACTGCCAACTAAAATGTTATTGTGATAAAATTTATATTAAACTTTTTTACTTTCTCTATACATCAATGAACTTTTTATGGATATCAAGCGAAAAAATAATCAATATAATAATAAATATTACATAAATTAAGATACACTTCTCATTATGAATATACAATATTTGTGATAAAATAAAATCACAAGTTCTTACAGTCAAATTTTTATGTTTAATATTTTTCTCGGATGTTCAAGACCATCTACTAGCATACTAGGAATATGGCATTAATTAGTATAGTGATTAACTTACGCCTCTCAATGTTTCATATTGTTTATATGCGTCCCTACCCACTGTATCTCAAATATCTAAAGAATGTGGTGTATATATGAATCTTGCAATTCTGTGGCTATGTCACCCGCCGGTGTAGCCATGTTTTTCCATCATCTACGGTGAATAAAGCTTGTAAATTAAATTAAAACTAGCAAGGCACCCACGCATTTGCGTGGCTAGATTCGTTTGATATTAGTTTGTTTAGTATAGGTATATGTGTTTTTAGTGGTTTTTTAGATGTTGTGCTCTTGGATAAAAATAAATAGTAATACATTGCAGCAATAATATTCCCATGAAAAGTAATTTCGTATTGTTTTCTCCCCAACTCTTTCCTCCATGCTACCTACTATCAATATAATTGAATAACAGAAGTAGAAATTTTAGTGCGCTATCATGTCATTATTGGTAATATTTGGGGGTCCAATATTGAAGCATGTGGCAGGCCATTCAAAATCTAGGCTTTTCGGTAACATTTACCTTTTGCATTCTTCCTTTGTCCTTGGTGTCTACTGATGTCTACGCACGCTTCTATTCCTGTAGATAGTGTTGGGCCTCCAAGAGCAGAAGTTTGTAGAACAGCAGCAAGTTTCCCTTAAGTGAATCACCCAAGGTTTATCGAACTCAGGGAGCTAGAGGTCAAAGATATCCCTCTCAAGCAACCCTGCAATTAAGATACAAGAAGTCTCTTGTGTCCCCAACACACCTAATACACTTGTCAGATGTATAGGTGCACTAGTTCAGCGAAGAGATAGTGAAATACAAGTAATATGGATGATTATAAGTAGTAATTGCAATCTGAAATAAAAATGGCAGCAAGCGAACATGTAGCGGAACTTGTTGGAAACGGTGTTTCAATACTTAGAAACAAGGCCTAGGGATCATACTTTCACTAGTGGACACTCTCAACAATGATCACATAATTGAATAAATAAATGCTACTCTCAAACACTCTCTTGTTGGATAACAAACACCATTCATTGTGTAGGGCTGCAAAAGCACACCTCAAGCCGGAGTAAACAAGCTCCACAATGTCATAAAGGAATCACACACGATGCGCACACTCGTCACCATCACACCGTGGAGAGTAACTCCGGAGTTCATATTAAAGTAACCTCTAGAGTGCATAATAGACAAGAGTAACATCTACATATTTAACTAGATTACAAAGCTCATGATCACATAAAGATCACACCATGGGAGAGAGAGAGATGAACCACATAGCTACCGGTAGAGCCCTCAGCCTCAGTGGAGAACTACTCCCTCCTCATCATGGGAGTCAGCAGCGGCGATGAAGATGGCGGTGGTGTCGATGGAGATGACTCCGGGGGCAATTCCCCGTCCCGGCGGCATGCCGGAACAGAGATTCTGTCCCCCGAAACTTGTCTTCGCGATGGCGGCGGCTACGGAACTCTTCGTGGAATATGACTTGTTATTTTAGGGTTTTCGCGACGGAATGAATATATAGGCGAAAGGGTGGCGCGAGGGGTTGCCCGAGGGGCCCGCCCCATATGGCGGCGCGCCCCCCTCTTGGCCGCGCCGGCCTATGGTGTGGAGGCCGTGGGCCTCCCCCTGGCTTGCCCTTCTGGCTCCGTGTGTCCCTCGGAAAAATAGGAGGTTTGGCTTTTTTTCGTCCAATTCCGAGAATATTTCCTGTGTAGAATTTCTGAAACCAAAAACAGCAGAAAACAGGAACTGGCGCTTCGGCATCTTGTTAATAGGTTAGTACCGGAAAATGCATCAAAATAATATAAAGTATGAATAAAACATGTAGGTATTGTCATAAAACTAGCATGGAACATAAGAAATTATAGATACGCTGGAGACGTATCAAGCATCCCCAAGCTTAGTTCCTACTCGCCCTCGAGTAGGTAAACGATAAAAAGAATAATTTCTGAAGTGACATGCTACCAACATGATCTTGATCAATACTATTGTAAAGCATATGAGATGAATGAAGTGACTCAAAGCAATGGTCTATAGTTTATTAACAAAAATATAATGGCTAAACAACTGAATCATATAGCAAAAACTTTTCATGAATAGTACTTTCAAGACAAGCATCAAAAAGTCTTGCATAAGAGTTAACTCATAAAGCAATAGATTCTTAATAGAAGGTTTTGAAGCAACACAAAGGAAGATTTAAGTTTCAGCAATTCCTTTTAACTTTCAACATGTATATCTCATGGATAATTGTCAACACAAAGTAATATGATGAGTGCAATAAGCAAGCATGTAAGAATCAATGCACACAGCTGACACAAGTGTTTGCTTCTAAGATAGAAAGAAGTAGGTAAACTGACTCAACATAAAGTAAAAGAAAGGCCCTTCGCAGAGGGAAGCAGGCATTACTCATGTGCTAGAGCTTTTTATTTTGAAAACATGGAAACAATTGTGTCAACGGTAGTAATAATTCATATGTGTTATGCATAAAGCCTCCTATAAGTTGCAAGCCTCATGCATCGAATACTAATAGTGCCCGCACCTTGTCCTAATTAGCTCGGACTTCCATGGATTATCATTGCATTACATATGTTTCAACCAAGTGTCACAAAGGGGTACCTCTATGCCACCTGTACAAAGGTCCAAGGAGATAAATCGCATTTGATTTCTCGATTTTGATAGATCTCAACTTGAGGACATCCATACCGGGACAACATAGAAAACGAGATAATGGACTCCTCTTTTATGCTTTAAGCATTCAACAACAGATAATATTCTCATAAGAGATTTGAGGATTAATGTCCAGGCTGAAACTTCCACCATGATACATGGCTTTGGTTGGCGGCCCAATGTTCTTCTCTAACAATATGCATACACAAACCATTTTAACTCATGGAAAATCTCCCTTACTTCAGACAAGACGAACATGCATATCAACTCACATGATATTCAACTGTTGACTGCCAAAACCCACCGGCGGGCAGCGGCCTTGTCAACACTGTAGAGCCGGGGGGAGCCTAGAGCTGCGGCTGGCTGAGACCCCTCCGAGCGACGGCCCGCAATGCTCTTCCGGTCACACGCGGCGTTGCGAAGTGCAAGGCGTGCCACCCGACCTATACCTGGTCGGGAAGGTGATGAGGTTGCCTCGCTTAGTTTCTGCGGGGCATACATGTAAACATTAAATACGAGCCTCGATCGGCTCTCGGGTTATCCGTGAATCGGCTCAAAGAGCCGATCCACCCATGATCCGTACGGGGTGCACGAATACTTGGTGGTCCTGCTTGATCAAGATGAAGCTAATGAGATCTACGACGATTTAGGGTTTTCACCGCATAACCGGATCATCCTACTCCGGAGTTGGGCCTTGCGGCCACGCACGGTGCTCGTAAGCCGATCCTAAACAAGGCCAAAAAACCAACATGAAGTTGATCCTAGGAACATCCCGTTTAGGACTTGCGAACGCCACCCTACGTGCCACTTGGATCCTCCCCCCATTGTAAGGCCAAACTATTGCGGATATTAAACTAATCCTTGTAGAACAAGGAGCAATCGTAACGGATCAGATCTACTAAATAATGATCAAGCGGGGTGCCGCCCCACACCCGAGATAGGCGTGAGGGCGGCTAGACATGCAAGGGTTGCACTACGTAAGCATGCTTAAACGAAGAACAATGCTAACCCTAACACATCTAATGATAACTACGTTGCTCGCCATCAAAAGCGCTTCGATGCGAGCAACGCATGAACAACGTGGGGCTTGTGCTGCCTAGATCGCAAGATGCGATCTAGGCAGCATGTCGCTTACCTGATAGAAACCCTCGAGACGAAGGAGTTGGCGATGCGCCGAGATTGGTTTGTTTTTGGGGTTGAACGTGAGTTGTTGTTTATTCCATAAACCCTAGGTACATATTTATAGTCCAGGGGACTTTCTAATGTGGGCGTGCACTAACCCGTGCACGAGATAAACTCTAACTTCTAAACCGGTACACAATCTATTATGCTAAGATACACGGGCTTAACTAGCCCAAATTCTCCGTGCAAGGCCGCTTCATAGTTCTTTCATATGTAATCTTCCAAGCCCATCTTGATCGCGGCCCACCTCCTGATTTAGCCAAAATCTGGTGATAACACATGCCCCCCTGGTTTTGGTAATGATAATTTCAAAACCACTCTGTTTTTTTCCTCAGAGGGGTCGTGTCACGGCAGAAGCAGAAGCTGTCGCAGCAAGCCTCATCATGACGACTTGCCTTCCCAACTTCTCTGCACGATTTGACAGTTTTGGCACCATGTCCTCGAGAACTGCTCGGAAATTAAAAACCCCCACCTCCTTTTATTTAGCCGCAACGAACAGTTCTCTTCTTTACCCCTTCCGCAGTAGCACTCCAAAAAACCCTCCCCTGCAACCATGTCCTCTTCCTCTTCCTCTTCTTCTTCGTCGGATCCTTCCCACGTGTCCTCTCCCATCCGAGAGTCGACGCCCTCATGGGGTACGCAAGCGGCGTACGACATCCTTGCCCCGACAAAGTGGGACAAAGAGGACCACGACTCCAACGTCTGGTCCGAGGATGACAAATCCCAAACCGACGGGGAGAGCGACCTCCGCTTCCTTGCTGACGAGGAAGCGGTAGAGGAGAGTGAAGACGACCGCCTTTCCTGGGCGGACTTCACCACCTCCGAGGAGGTGAAGGAGGAGGGAGAGGAGGAGGAGGACGAAGACAGCTCCTCCAACGAGCCGCCGGCCAAACGCCGCCACCTCTGGCCCGGGAACCTCAGCGACGTCGACAGTGATGACGACGCCGATGAAGAAGATGAAGACGACGAAGGTCCCATCGGCGGTCGGCTGGAGCAGCGATGACGAGCCGGCGAGGAGCAGCGGCCGGCGGTGGCGACGACGGCGATGACGACGACGAGGGAAGCAGCGGCCCCTAGATAGGGTCTTAGCATAGGGCTAGCAGTAGCAGACGGGGCAATGTATCCCCATGGTATTTCCTTTTGAGAGCAATCAGCTCTTCTATGTAAGAAATCTGGCCTATCAATGAAAAAATTCCCCAACTCGATTTTGCCGATTTTCTTTATGATAATTTAGCCGATTGCCTTTCCTTCTGATTCTGCCGATTGCCAAACTGGACAGTGCCCAACAAGCCGATGGCATCGCATCGGTCTCCCACACTAAATTTCGAGATAGATCCACCCAGACCCAAACTCCTTGCCAAACAAGGTCAAGCCCTACTCGTGCAAATCCGCAGATCTCTCAAGATGGCATGCTGAACCTAGCGGCAGAACTCCTGAAATAATGTCAGGTCTCCTTATCCTCTCCGAATTCTGCTTGCTCCGCTCCGGCAGCTTCCTTCTACAATAATTACTGTCTTTTGAACGAGCCGTCACGAAGAGTGAGCCCACTTCGACAGAGTTGGTTAAACCTCGAGGGCGAGCTGCCCCCCGAGCCTCAGCCAAGGCGAAGATAAAGGACGGATCATCATCATTGAGATTTCGGGGCGGGCTCAACCTTGTCCAAGAGAGCTATCTGCGGGGCCACCAGCCGATCACCTCCCTTCCGTCGAGGGTCCATACAACCGATCCGGCGAGGCTATGATAAATTTGCAACATAAGCCCCATTCTTCGGGTAACTTGTGGTGCGAGAGTTCGGCCGATCCAACGAAATCGGCTCCCGGAGCAGAGAACCTTCAAGGTGAGCTGCCCCCCGGGCCTTCAAGGTGAGCATAGCGGCGAGCTGATCACGTCCATCACCCTTGGTTTCCAACTCGCAACGCCGTATCAACCGATTCAGAAAAAATCGGCTCTTTAGAGTGAGGGGATTTACGGGCGAGCCGCCCTCCCCCGAGCTTCTTCGGTCCAAACTTTGCGCCTTGCTAATCGGATCAGCTCATCATCTTCGGCGAGGCTAAAGCAACTTCCGGTGAGAACGTCTTCGCATTTCGACGCCCTCCAGATTCTTAAGTCGATGTACGTGCATCGGCTAAGCTTGAAATTTTTCAAATTTTTTCGGCCGACCTGTGTATCGGCCCCCATATTCCAATACCCATCAACGAGAAGATGAGATGCTTCCGTTGCATATCCTCGTATTTTATCTACCAGGTGCCCCCACGAGCCGATTCTGTCAAGAGAATTGATGGTATCGGCTACGTTGGATAACATGTTGAACCCGGAGCGGAATGGTGGGTGAGGATATTCACGGCCGGTCTTGGAATCGGCCTCCACGTTGTTTGCTCGGTGAAGGTTTTGTAATGCTCCTTCACGGATCCTTGGGGCCGATCACAAGGATCAGCCTCGCCGACTTGCACATCGCTTGGCTTAAACTACATGGTCGGGCCGGTGGATAAAACTAGCTTAACCCTTCCCTTTGTCACATCGATGCGCTCGCGATCGTCCAATTTGATGCCGAGAGGGGTTCTTGGCCTGCTTGCTTCCCATGCGTTCATGCCGGCCGTTGAGACTTCAGCCGAGTCGTCGGCTTGGACGACCTCTACCTCATCACCATCCCACTTGTATTATGCATTGGTGCATCGTGGAGGGAATGCGGCGGTTGGCGTGGATCCAATCTCTTCCCGGCAAAACAGCATAGCTGCTCGTGCTATCAACGATAAAGAACGCCGTAGGGATGGTTTTTCTTCCTACGGTCGGATCCACGTTCGGAACTCCTTGTGCCTCGGACGCTTGGCCGTTGAAATCGCTCAACGTTACGTTGGTCTTGATTAGATCCGAACTCGAGCGTCCCGGCCCGACGTAGCATAGAGTATGGCATGATGTTAGCTGCCGCTCCGGTGTCCACCGAGCATCCTGTTTACGGGCCTCCCATCAATATACCCTCGTAAGTACGGGGCCTTCGGATGCTGTAGCTCCTGTCTCGTGGCTTCTCAAAGATAACCGGCCGTGGGCCGCAGTCAAGTTGTGCCACGGAGGTCTCGTCTAATCCTGGGGCATTGAACTCCGAAGGGAGGATAAACACCATATTTGTGCCAGCCGATGTTTCATCATCGGCTTTTCTCTGTTCGGGGCACCACTCTTTTCTTTGTGGCTGACCTTCCTCGTCCGGGGTTCGCAGAATTTTGGCGGCCGGATCAGGCCGTGCCTTCCTTAGCGTGCGCGAGTATAATCTTTCGGTTTCTTCCAACTCACGCCGACGCTGGACTTTACGCTTCCGGGAACAGGTCGAGCCCATCGGGGGCACCATCTGGGCTGATGATATTTGTATTCTTCACCACCGTCCTCCGGCTCCTCGAGATCTTCCATCTGAGGGGACTCAGCACGCTTGTTCCGATGCGGGAAAGGCCCTAGCCGGCTGAACACAGACACGTTAGCGGCACCCTTCTTCCTTTGTTTGCATTACGGGCGGTCCTCGATTGTTGGCAATCGGCTCATCCCACGAGTCCCGGCAATGTTTGAAGAACGGGCAGTCCCGGTGCCTATCCATGTCACTCTGCCCCCTTGGCTTCCCTTCGGCGCGACGATCGTACCCGTTGTTGCTTCTACCATGTTGGCGGTACCTTCCGACCTCGGCATCAGACCGGAAATTCCTTTCATCGTCGGCGTCGTAGCGCCGACGTCGGTCGTGGTGCTGCTCGTATTTGTTGAGAGGGTGCTCGGAGTGTGGGCGTTGATACCGCATGCTCCCTATTCCCCCTCTTGCCAGGTACCGCCTGTCCTCACCTCGGGGTTGGTCGCGCGGATCGGCTCCCTTTCCATCCTTGCCACGGGAGTGGCTGCTTTCTGTTTCCTCTTTATCATGGCGGCTTGCAGATCCTGCCACATTGACACCAAAGGAAAACTTTGGCCGATCTATGGGGTGGCTGAGATCCACCGTGTCGACACCGGGACCCGGACGTGGGTTTCTACCAAGCCTGATACCGTGCGGCCGGGTCTTCTCAGCGGAGCCGATGAGTTCGGTTCCAAGGGTTGCCTTGATCCCGTCATGTTTCCTTCTGAGCTCCTTGGGCAGATCCCCATGCTTCAGAGACTTGGTGCGCTCCTCTAACGGGGTGGAGAGATCTCTCCCATCAAGTGCGTCTTCGGGCGTGGAGCCCCTCCCCCTGACGCCATGGGAATGGGTTCGGTGGGAAGAGCCGAAGAGTGCGGCTTCGAGGATGGCTTTGATCTCGTCGCATGTGACTGACGTGCCGTCCGCCATCTCAGATGTAGATGGCGATGTGGTTGATGTAGACGATGTGTCCCACCGGGCGTGCCAGAATGTGTTGACTGCCAAAACCCACCGGCGGGCAGCGGCCTTGTCAACACGCGTAGAGCCGGGGGAGCCTAGAGCTGCGGCTGGCCGAGACCCCTCCGAGCGACGGCCCGCAATGCTCTTCCGGTCACACGCGGCGTTGCAAAGTGCAAGGGCGTGCCACCCGACCTATACCGGTCGGGAAGGTGATGAGGTTGCCTCGCTTAGTTTCTGCGGGGCATACATGTAAACATTAAATACGAGCCTCGATCGGCTCTCGGGTTATCACGTGAATCGGCTCAAAGAGCCGATCCACCCATGATCCGTACGGGGTGCACGAATACTTGGTGGTCCTGCTTGATCAAGATGAAGCTAATGAGATCTACGACGATTTAGGGTTTTCACCGCATAACCGGATCATCCTACTCCGAGGTTGGGCCTTGCGGCCACGCACGGTGCTCGTAAGCCGATCCTAAACAAGGCCAAAAAACCAACATGAAGTTGATCCTAGGAACATCCCGTTTAGGACTTGCGAACGCCACCCTACGTGCCACTTGGATCCTCCCCCCATTGTAAGGCCAAACTATTGCGGATATTAAACTAATCCTTGTAGAACAAGGAGCAATCGTAACGGATCAGATCTACTAAATAATGATCAAGCGGGGTGCCGCCCCCACACCGAGATAGGCGTGAGGGCGGCTAGACATGCAAGGGTTGCACTACGTAAGCATGCTTAAACGAAGAACAATGCTAACCCTAACACATCTAATGATAACTACGTTGCTCGCCATCAAAAGCGCTTCAGTACGAGCAACGCATGAACAACGTGGGGCTTGTGCTGCCTAGATCGCAAGATGCGATCTAGGCAGCATGTCGCTACCGATAGAAACCCTCGAGACGAAGGAGTTGGCGATGCGCCGAGATTGGTTTGTTTTTGGGGTTGAACGTGAGTTGTTGTTTATTCCATAAACCCTAGGTACATATTTATAGTCCAGGGGACTTTCTAATGTGGGCGTGCACTAACCCGTGCACGAGATAAACTCTAACTTCTAAACCGGTACACAATCTATTATGCTAAGATACACGGGCTTAACTAGCCCAAATTCTCCGTGCAAGGCCGCTTCATAGTTCTTTCATATGTAATCTTCCAAGCCCATCTTGATCGCGGCCCACCTCCTGATTTAGCCAAAATCTGGTGATAACATCAACAAAGGTGTGACATGTTGATGGCGTCCCCAGAAACATGGTTACAGCTCAACAAACAACTTATAAGAACTAAGATACATAAGCGACATATTCTTTACTACAATAGTTTTTTAGGCTACTTTCCCATGAGCTATGTATTGCAAAGACAAGGAATGAATTTTTTAAAGGTAGCACGCAAGCAATTTACTTTGGAATGACAGAAAAAAACCACATAGTAGGTAGTTATGGTGGACACAAATGGCATAGGTTTTGGCTCAAGGTTTTGGATGCACGAGAAGCATTCCCTTTCAGTACAAGGCTTTGGCTAGCAAGGTTGTTTGAAGCAAACACAAGTATGAACCGGTACAGCAAAACTTACATAAGAACATATTGCAAGCATTATAAGACTCTACACTGTCTTCCTTGTTGCTCAAACACTTTTACCAGAAAATATCTAGACTTTAGAGAGACCAATCATGCAAACGAAATTTCAACAAGCTCTACGGTAGTTCTCCACTAATAGGTTTAAACTACATGATGCAAGAGCTTAAACATGATCTACTTTGAGAGCTCAAAACAATTGCCAAGCATCAAATTATTCAAGACAATATACCAACTACCACATGAAGCATTTTCTGTTTCCAACCAAATAACAATAAGTGCTGCAGCTTTCAGCTTTCGCCATGAACATGAAAAATAAAACGAAGAACGCAAGTGTTCATATGAAAAAGCGGAGCGTGTCTCTCTCCCACACAAGTATGTTAGGATCCGATTTATTCAGAGAATGAAAATAACAAAATGAAAATAAAACACACAGATGCTCCAAGTAAAGTACATAAGATGTGACGGAATTAAAATATAGTTTCACTAGAGGTGACCTCATAAGTTATTGATGAAGAAGGGGATGCCTTGGGCATCCCCAAGCTTAGACGCTTGAGTCTTCTCGAAATATGCAGGGATGAACCACGGGGGCATCCCCAAGCTTAGACTTTTCACTCTTCTTGATCACATTATATCATCCTCCTCTCTTGATCCTTGAGAACTTCCTTCACACCAAACTCAAAATAATCTCATTAGAGGGTTAGTGCATAATCAAAAATTCACATGTTCAGCAAGGACACAATCATTCCCAACACTTCTGGACATTACCCAAAGCAACTGAAATTTAATGGAGCAAAGAAACCCACTTAAACACAGTAAAAGAGGCAATGCGAAATAAAATGCAGAATCTGTCAAAACAGAACAGTCCGTAAAGACGAATTTTTTCGAGGCACTTAACATGCTCATATGAAAAAGCTCAAATTTAATGAAAGTTGCGTACATATCTGAGGATTACTCATGAATTTTTGCAGAATTTTTAGATTCTCCTACAGAGAGAACAGCTCAAACTCATGACAGCTAAAAATCTGTTTCTGCGCAGAAATCCAATTCTAGTATCAACCTTCTATCAAAGACTTTTCTTGGCACAACAACGAAATAAACATGATAAGGAGAGGTTGCTACAGTAGTAACAACTTCCAAGACACAGCAAAACAGTAGAAAAATAAAAACATGGGTTATCTCCCAAGAAGTCCTTTCTTTATAGCCATTAAGATGGGCTCAGTAATTTTAATGATGCTCTCGCAAGAAATAAGAGTTGAAGCAAAAGAGAACATCAAAAGCAAATAAGAAACACTTTTAAGTCTAACCCACTTCCTATGAAAAGGAATCTTGTAAATAAACAAGTCATGTAAGCATAATGCAATAAGCATAGGAAAACAAGACAAGCGCAACTTCAAGATTTTCAGCAAAAAGAGAGGTGTTTTAGTAACATGAAAATCCCTACAACCATATTTTCCTCTCTCATAAAGATTTTCAGTAGCATCATGAACAAACTCAACAATATAACTATCACATGAAACATTGTTATCATGAGCTACATGCATAAAATTATTTACTCTCCACATAAGCATAGTCATTACTATTAATTGTAGTGGGAGCAAATTCAATAAAATAGCTATCATTATTATTCTCATCACCATAATCATCATATATAGGAGGCATAGTGTAATCATAATTAATTTTCTCCTCAATAGTAGGTGGACTGAAAATATGATAGTCATCATTGTAATCATCATGTATAGGAGGTAAAGTATCATCAAAGTAAATTTTCTCCTCCATGCTTGGGGGACTAAAAATATCATGCTCATCAAAACCAGCTTCCCCAAGCTTAGAATTTTCCATAGCATTAGCAACAATGGTGTTCAAAGCATTCATACTAATAACATTGCCATTAGCATGCATATAAAGTTCCGTAGGTTTTTTAATTTTCTCTTCAAACACCTCATGTCCTAATTCAATATAAATTTCATAAAGATCTCTAATTTTTTTGTTGTTTTCCATTAAGCCTAACTAGTGAAATAAAAACAAGAAACAAAAAGATATAATTGCAGAATCTAAAGGAAATAGCTTCGAGCACTCACACACCGGCGGCAGTGCTAGGAAATAGCTTAGTAGTCGAAGGATGTGAATACCTTTTACCTTAGCTCCCCGGCAACGGCGCCAGAAATAGCTTGATGTCTACGCACGCTTCTATTCCTGTAGACAGTGTTGGGCCTCCAAGAGCAGAGGTTTGTAGAACAGCAGCAAGTTTCTCTTAAGTGAATCACCCAAGGTTTATCGAACTCAGGGAGGTAGAGGTCAAAGATATCCCTCTCAAGCAACCCTGCAATTACGATACAAGAAGTCTCTTGTGTCCCCAACACACCTAATACACTTGTCAGATGTATAGGTGCACTAGTTCGGCGAAGAGATAATGAAATACAAGTATTGCAATTTGAAATAAAAATGGCAGCAAGCGAACATGTAGCAGAACTTGTTGGAAACGGTGTTTCAATACTTAGAAACAAGGCCTAGGGATCATACTTTCACTAGTGGACACTCTCAACAATGATCACATAATTGAATAAATAAATGCTACTCTCAAACACTCTCTTGTTGGATAACAAACACCATTCATTGTGTAGGGCTGCAAAAGCACACCTCAAGCCGGAGTAAACAAGCTCCACAATATCATAAAGGAATCACACACGATGCGCACACTGTCACCATCACACAGTGGAGAGTAACTCCGGAGTTCATATTAAAGTAACCTCTAGAGTGCATAATAGACAAGAGTAACATCTACATATTCAACTAGATTACAAAGCTCATGATCACATAAAGATCACACCATGGGAGAGAGAGAGAGATGAACCACATAGCTACCGGTAGAGCCCTCAGCCTCGGGGGAGAACTACTCCCTCCTCATCATGGGAGTCAGCAGCGGCGATGAAGATGGCGGTGGTGTCGATGGAGATGACTCCGGGGGCAATTCCCCGTCCCGGCGGCGTGCCGGAACAAAGATTCTGTCCCCCGAAACTTGTCTTCGCGATGGCGGCGGCTACAGAACTCTTTGTGGAATATGACTTGTTATTTTAGGGTTTTCGCGACAGAAGGAATATATAGGCGAAAGGGCGGCGCGAGGGGGTGCCCGAGGGGCCCACCCCATATGGCGACGCGCCCCCCCTCTTGGCCGCGCCGGCCTATGGTGTGGAGGTCGTGGCCTCCTCCTTGCTTGCCCTTCTGGCTCCGTGTGTCCCTCGGAAAAATAGGAGGTTTGGCTTTTGTTTCGTCCAATTCCGAGAATATTTCCTGTGTAGGATTTCTGAAACCAAAAATAGCAGAAAACAGGAACTGGCGCTTCGGCATCTTGTTAATAGGTTAGTACCGGAAAATGCATCAAAATGATATAAAGTATGAATAAAACATGTAGGTATTGTCATAAAACTAGCATGGAACATAAGAAATTATAGATACGTTGGAGACGTATCATCTACTTATTATGAGAGTATTGTAAGAAACTTTTCACCACAATTTAAATATAAATAACTGTAAATTGTAATCACCCCTTATGTTCTACTAGTTGAATGTCCATGCGTTGCTACGGCTTATTTTTAATTGATGCACATATTAACATGATAAAGTATATGTCGGTAGCTTCGGTCCGATCGATTTCTTTTTTGGAACATAGATAGTAAGCTCTAGAAAGTAAGACCTAATAAAAAATGAAAATGCAAATCTAAATATAATTAACTGAGTAAAATATTGTGGAAATTCTATATCTACAGGTCTAGTCATGTCAGATATAAAGCTGCACACATGTCACATCGCAAGTCCACAACGGGCGTCTCAGATCTAAATAAATCAAACAAATCCTACACACTCACTGTCAACGACATGTAAAAATAAATAGAAGTCGACATGTGGAAACAAGTCAAAGGTGAGTGAGTATCTTTTTGTCTCTTCTCCTCACTCACTTTAACAAATTCTCACTTCCTTATCCAAAATCCACACGTGTCGATGCAGTGCGGTGGATTCATCACGACATGGGCGACTGACTTAGAGAAATGTTCATAACCTGGGTGAGAAATTTGCGATGGACTAAGCCCACGAGGTGTTTCGCCTGGCTGCGAGGCTTGCGTTGCGTTGAGCCCGCAACGCCCGCCTCTCCTCGGGAGGTATGCTCTGTCGGCTTGCTCTTCTGCGGGTGTTCATCTCTTGCTTCTTCACAGGTGGCTTATTTTTACTGGCTTCCCTTCCGCGGGAGTTCATCTCTTGCTTCTCCTCAGGAGTTAGATTTCTCCTGGTTGCCCTTTGTCTTGCATTCCTCTCTTCAATACTTTTATTTCGCCTAGCTTCTCTCCGGCGTGCATTCATTTCCTCTCTCTGCTCGGATGTTAGCCTATCTCGTCGTGCCTTGTCACAGTCCCGCCTCTGTTGATTTTTATCGCATTTAATGCTTGCATCAGAAGCAGTCTGTTCGACTCTACTTTGTGTCCCATGAAGTGTTCTAATGCTTTTTGCAAGACAAATGTATAAATTGTCCAATCATAGCACCATATCCAAGAAATATACTGAGCGCATTGTTAGAATTAACAAATCTTAATCTATAGATAACCATACTCAAATGAAAAAAATTGTGGCAAAGGTGATACCATTTGATGTTTTCACATGCTCTAGACCATTTGATGTTAAGATTATTGCAGGCTTGGTTTATAGACCTTATGTTTGCACATTTTTATTGAAAATGCATACCTTCTTTTTCCTTGTTAGACGAGAGTTTTAAATCATGTGCCATCTTATAAGAAAATGTTGCGGCAAAAAAGATTAATGACCTTTGAACCTTCATTACCTTGGGTTGTAAACAATTTGACAAGCTTCTTGGATGGTCTAACATAGGTGAGCCAAAATATAGGCTTCCTCGTAGCAGAACGAGGAACAAACTGGTTAATTCCATATAGGCATTTATAACACATGGAATAACCCATATTGTGAATTTGTGACAAAATAAGTGCATACAAAGCACCAATGTACCAAGATTTACCCAAGAAGACGGATGACTTACAAAGTTGTAGATAAAAGAACTCTCAGGGGATGATATGACATGAATCTTTTGCTCCTTACTCCAATAGACTTAGTTAGAACAGACATTTACGCAGTACACTGTGGACTGTAGTGTATGCAAAGTTTTGTTCTACACGAGGGAAACTTGGCTATTCCAATGGAGACACACAACTGCAGTAAAGGAAATTGCAAGAAATATAAACACCGATTCAATGCAGCAATAGTAGTACAGTTACGATAGGAAGTTAAACATTACATTACCATTCAGCAATAGTAGTACAGAACAAATTTATGATCATACCATGTAGACAGATATCTACAGAGATAGTTTACTAAAACCCATACGTTTAAGAATTTCAGTTTCAGGTGTTTATTTAGTCGTCTCTAAAACAATTACAGAGCAGAGCACATGAGATGTTATCTTGGTCCAGGTAGAAAACAATGCTTACCTCCATAATTGATTTGACTCATAGTAATAGCTGGTTTAATTTGTTAAATTCTACATGTGAGGGAAAAGGAATTAGACCTCATGATTTAAATAGCAACCAAACTATTATGTGGTTATGTTTCCTACGCCCAAATAATGGTCTACCAGATGCTTGTTTCCCTTCAATATAGACTATATAGTTGTAGATATGGTGTTGAATAGAAGGCTAGATGCAACCTTGAACTTATCTAAGGCCCAAATAAGCATGTTTGATTAACACAAAAAATGGCAAACACCAATTTATCAAGAAGTTATCTCTGACCATAAGCATGTGTGCCTAAATTATTATGAAGGTTCAGTCTAGAGGCCAGAAGGAAAATGGCACTAATTTATAAGGTTGTCCTCACAATCTCTATTTGGTGCAAATCAATATGTCAAACATCAAAAACAGGTTCAGTTTGGAGTGTAACCTTTATTGGCTCAAACTTTGTAACAAATACAGCTTCAGATGACAACCTAGCAACAGAGAAAAATTAGAGAAAAAGCAGTCAAGCGGAAAAGAAAAGCCAAGAAACACTTGAATAAAAACCTACCTGTAGTGTTGGTTTTGAAAAGAGCACCTCCTACCCCAACTGTCCTTTAGGAGGTCGTAAAATATGCTCTGATGGACATGAAACAGAAACCTGCATAATCAATAACCATTTAATTATAAGTGAAAATCATATCATTTTAATGAAATATTTGAGAGGCTTAATGCAATTAAGTCCTCAGCTCTAAAGTTACAATTTATTTATTGATTTTTAATTGCAAAACTACAGGTTGCAAAACTTCAACAAGAGAAACATTTTGAACAAACAGAAAGCAAATCTTCCCTTAGTAAATTAGCAAACCAGATACAAAGTTGGAGATTAAGGATGCTTGAGCCATCTGACAATACATTACAATGCAGTTGAAAAGTGGTAATTTCTAATGTGGAGGTCACAAACAGTGCTAGCCATTATATTTATCGCATGCCATATTTTCATTAGCCTTGAGAGTATTTTTTTGCATCATTGCATGCTACCTTCTCTCTCCTCCTTGACTTGAAGTGGGCCCGCCCCTGGTCCCGTATCATTTAATTTCCTTTACTGCAGTCGAGCGTCTCCACTGGAATAGCTAAGAGCAAGTACAATAAGTTCTAATCAGCTGGCTATAAAGATTAAAATAGTATATTATTTCTTAGTTGGAGGAGAGAGAGGAGGAGAGAGAAGGAGAGAGTGGGCTTTTGTCGCATGCTCACGATGTCACACTTCTTTATTGTTTGAATTCTAAATAATTATTTTGATAAATAAAAATAATTAAGTCACAATAATATTGAATAAATAAATAGCAATATTTTTTTGCAAAACATAAAATCTGAAATTTTTTATATTTTCCTTTGGTAGTTTGGGAATCTAAAATTAGCAAATTTTTAGCTCAGATAGATTTTCATATATTAAACATTGTTTTCAAGTTCGTATGCAAAAGATATTGCCATTTTACCAAAAAAAGTATAGTTTTTTTTTGCAAAATAAGTTCATGTTTGTTATTTTTTATAATAACTAGGTCACCTAACCTACCTACATCTAAAATGATTTTTAATTATAAATTTTCTAGAGGGGTGGGGGTGAGCAAAAGAAATCCCAGAAAACCGTTATTCCGGATTGGTGATTCCAACCGAAACTAAAGGGTAAACCTTTAGAGAACCTACGGCCGTCTCCTCGACGAGGCCCCCGCCGCTCCTTTTTTCATCCGGATGGCGTTATTTGGCCCAGCCGCGCATCCAGTTCCTCGTTTTCCCCTGGAAAAGGGCTGAAATCCATCCGGAGAGCTCAAGCCATCCCTGGCCTCCCGAGGTGCGCTCAGGGAGTCCGAACGAGTGAAAAGCGGAGACGGGCCCGTTCTATCGGCGATAAAACACGTGAACCCCACCACTTTCTCACCGCAAATCCCCACCCTCGTAGCTCTCTCGCCGCCGGCACCACCCCTTGCCAATCCGCCGGCTGGTTGCCAATATTCTGTTGTCCCTCCTCCCACCAGCCTATATTCCGTCGACCTCCTCCCGTCTGCCTATATTACGCCGTCGGGCTACTCCTCGCGTCGCGCCTCGCATCGACCACGCCCGTCGGGTGTTCGTCCATTTGCCTGGGCGGCCATGGACTCGGACTACGAGGAGGAGCAGATGTTCGCAGGGCTTTTTGAAGAAGAGATGGCAGCCGCTTCCCAAGACGAGGAGTACATGTTTATCCTAGCTTGCTTGTCAGGCGTATACGCGGAGAAGGCAATTGGTCGATGTGGTGGGTCAGCACCAGCTCGCCGGAACTGCAAGCCGAGGCAGCGAATGAAGGGCTATTGCATGCTCTACGCCGATTACTTCACCGACAATCCATTGCACGGTGAGGCTGTTTTTAGGCGTCGTTTCAGGATGAGCCGGAAGCTATTCCTGAAAATTAGGTATGCCCTTCGAGACTACGACTCCTACTTCAGATGCAAGTTAGATTGCACCGGCATGGCAGGGTTTTCCGTCCTCCAAAAGTGCACGGTGGCTATACGGATGTTGGCATATGGAACTCCTGGTGATGCTGCCGATGACTATCTTCGGATGGCCGAGTCCACTGCCCTTGGCATATGGAGGCTTCGAGGCAACATCAACTAGTTTTCGTTTGATTTATTTCAAAACTTGTTAAATTATTTGCTTGCTTTGTTGAATTGTAACGTTTATTTGTGAAAATAGGCCAAATATTGGCCAAACTTTGTCAAATACGAACTGTAACGTTTATTAGTGAAAATAGGCCAAATATTGGCCAAAATTGTCAAATACGCCGAACTGTGAGTTTATTTGTGAAAATAAAGCCAAATATGCCGAGCGTCGAGCGCCTAGCTGGGGGGACGGTTGGAAGTTCAGTGCTTCCCACGCCTAACTTTTATCCAATCTGACGGTGCTTCACCACGGATTTGGCTGTGAGAAGCGCCAACGGTTGGAGGTGCTCTTAGTCCCAGTTAGGGACATCAACCCGAACCGTGGCTCGCGTCGAAGGAGCCTACCACAACCGCTTTAGTCCCGCTTGGTATCTTCAACCGAGACTAAATGTCCGATTTGAACCAGGACTAAAACCTAGCGGCGTTCGAACCGTTTAGAACCGAGATTGATGCATACATTAATCCCGGTTCCGAACAGCTTTGAACGAAAGATCCGTTTTTTACGAGCGAGCGCTTCTCCGTTTTCATACATGGAATGATGGTGTGCAGTCCCAACCTAGCTACGTAATTCCTTCCTGTGTCCTTCCCCTGCAGGGACGAAAAGTGTATGGAAGAAACAATAGTGCACGCTTAAACCTCGACGAACGACGAAGCAAGTGACGCGCGCTGGTCGTGCACGCACGCTGGCTGCTGTTCAAGGCGAGTCAAATTGAAGGTACTGTTGAGGGGTCACCGGCCGATCCATGGCGCGCACGGCGAAGACGACGCCACCGCCGCGCCATGTCGGCATGGCGCCGTTCCGGCCAGTTGCCGGCCGTCGCTTTCGCCTTCGTGAGGCTGCCGGCCGGTCTCTCTCTATGTGGGATGTGCCTCGTTCCTTTCTAGCTAGAAGATGTCGTGTCGGGAGCAACTTACAAGTGCCTTGTTCCTTTCGTTTCGGCTGTGTGCACAGTACACTGATCGATCGACTGGTGGTGTGTTGGTGTAGCTTTGTGGCTAATGCAAGGACTTGAGGATTGGAGCATGTAGCTGTTCTTTTCCCTCCATGGAAAAGGAGGGAACAACAAGTGGACAAGAAGAGGTGGTGGTACTGTCACTATTCAATTTATCCTCCGTCTATATACTATTATTTCTGTTGAGAAAACACAGTACATACGTATACATTTACCCTATAACCGTATACACGCATACCCAACACTTCCCAGAGATCGACTGTAACGTCGCCGTCCACTAAAGAATGTTCCGCATTTCAATGAGACACCCAAACATCAAACCTGGAATTTTATCTCTGGTGAGTCGGGGTACCACCACTCTCGTAACCGTCCAACCACAGGCTGGTTCTCTCCATGTATAATAGTAGAATGACACTTCATTCACATCGCAGATATATACAATAGTAATATCCCTCTATGCATGCTTCGGTTATATAACATGCGAGTCACGAGGGGTTTACAATCAAGGAATTCAAGATGAAATACTAACAACTACAAATTTATTTTAGGGAACAAGAATAAAGCATGGCTACGCAAACACCAACATAATCAATCGCGTCTATCGAAGTGTGGATGGTGTACAGGGCCTGAAGATTAACTAGGTCACCAAAATCCTCAAACTATCACGCTATAGAACGAAATTTCAGGTCCTTACCGGAACAATCTTAGGCTTTAACCGGAGATGCAAGGTGTCTGAGTTTCTGGACCAGGGTTACAACAATCCTTCAATTGTCATCGGAGAACAGACTTGTATTGCTGCGCTGATAGGAAATATCGGTCGTCTCTAAGTCAATCAATGTACACCGCATTGTTCATTGTTATAAACTAGAGTTGTACTCAAAAACATATGAGCTTTAGTTATAGAAAGTGTGATTGCTCAACTGAATATTTTTACAAATAACGATGTCCAAAATTTTACCAACGTGTATTTCCAATTGGTTTTCGCTAATATTATCCGTACACAACTTTGGATACCAACAAATCCATAAAGTTTCTTGCCTCCAAGAGGTCCTGCTTTACGTACACCAGGTTGGTAATGGGGGTGCATCACCTTAGCAATAAGACCAGACAATATGCACTATCTTTGGTCTTTTAGTTTCAAAAGTACATGTTGGAGTGTGAATCCCATTAAACTTGTTTTTGATAGTAGCTACCCGACTCAAATGTTGTCATGATAAAATTTATATTTTTTTAAAATTTCTTCCATACATCATTGAATATTATATATGTATCAAGCAAAAAATATCATTACAATAAATCTTAATTAAGATACATTTTTTCATTATAAATATACGTTATTTATGATAAAATAAAATCACATGTCCTTGCAATAAAAATTTGATCTTTTTCTTGAATGTTTAAGACCTTCTACAAGCAAGCTAGAAATATCGCGTTAGCGTAGTGATTAACTTTACACCTCTTAATGTTTATATGTTTCCCTACCCACTGTATTCCTAATATCTGAAGAACATGGTACAATATCTTAAAGTGTATATATTAATCCTGCAAATAAATTGACGAGTTACTATGGAAAATGTGGTGACCCCGCGTACCACTGCATGGTGTAGTACACAAGTCGTTGACATAACACAAGTGAAACACCGTTCCACCCATATTACATCTCTCAGAGTGGTACAACAGAAACATATGCGAGTCCAAGGTATGTCTATAGAAGTACACACGAGCTGTTTACATAAGATCAACACAACCTCCTACTGTACAGTGAGGTAAAACTTCAAATAAAGCTCCAGAAGAACGACTCGTAGTCTATCTTATTGTTAACTCAAGTTCAAGAGCTACTTGGCTTGCTATAGAAATCTAGCTACTTAGGTGCTATGATTAGGGAAAGGTTCCCTTCTATTACTAGTCTAGGTTTCCACTATAGCTGATGCAGAAGTTGACTCCATTGACTTCTTTGATTGGATTCTTCATCTTGTTGCCGTTGACTCCTTTGTCTTCGAGTTCCACGGTAGTTTCTCCTTCGGTGCCTTGATCTAAGAAGGGGGTTCAAATGGGATAGAATGAGTACGAGCGTACTCAGCAAGTTCATAATAGGAAATAGGTGTATCATGCACTAGCTATAGCCATAGACCAGAAAGTCATAGGCCAATGCAAGTTTTCATAAACATTTCTTCAAAAGGTTCATTTTATTCTGAAAACTATGCCCGTCAGTCTTCACAGGTTGACTAGAACTTCGTGGAGTTCCTTTCTGCCGCGTTCGCAGTTCCCTTCCCGAACGGGGAGTGACAGATCACAATTCTTGATACCCTCTTGCAGAGGTGCGTTACTTTACCCCACAAGAGATCTTAACCATGTTGCCGGCCGAGAGTATGTCCCCGTCCACACTTCCTTGGGTGTGAGGCCCAGTATAAGATCCAAGCCAATCACTGCCTTCTCCGCGACCCTGCAAACCCACCCTTTTGTCCAACCGTACACCCCCAGTAGACTTCTCCCGATAATACGGCTTTACTCACGGTGTACTCCGGACAATCCATCATAGATCGTAGAGCTTATCATCACTAATGGATGGGGATTTAAAAGGCTATCCCAACCTATTGTGGCAGTGCCTCCAACACCCCACCGGCTCTACCAATCCGTTGGCGTGCAGAAGGAAAAAGATACAGCTGACTTCCCCAGAGCCATTATAGATCTTATGGATAACGCGATATGTACGACGCTAGAATCACTGGACAGCATTGGTACTTAGTCCTAGATGAGTAGTACCCATGCAATGGAACCTCCACCATATCAACACATACCATGGTTCCATTGCCCACCACATAGTCATATTCATAATTGTAAAATAATACTTTGCTTTTCAATGCATGAGTGATAAGTATAGTACTTTGCATATAGTTTGATACAAATAATCAAATGACATGAGCAAGCGATGAACTTGCCTTTCTTGACTGCAAGATTATGCAGGCAAAAGCTTCGATACGTGAGAACTCCAAATGTTGAAATACCATCATCGTCCGGTAAGGACAATGTTTAAAGAACTGGCAAAGATGCTATAATGCATAGTATGAGATGCAATCGTCCCGAGCGTAACCTAACCTCGATGATTTAGGATGTATGAGTTGTAAAGATTTCTTTAGGGTTGGTTGCACTTTTAGAATGGTTCTCAAACAAGGTTCTTATTAGGGTTTGGTTATATTAGCATCATAACCAAGTGATATAAGACATCAGAACAGTTATACTCATAAAGAGTAGTGGTGGAATAATATATAAAGAACAGTTGTCAATTTTAGATTCTACAGAACATGGTTGATGATTACTTATATTATACTTCAAAAGAATAACTTTTGAAGAACATGTTGTTTAAGAATTAATGAGTATTTCCAAGAAGGATTAGGACTTCTAAGGTTTGATTGACATTTGTACTTCAAAAGAATAACTTTTGAAGAACAGGTTAAATAAGAATATGAACTACTATACATAGGAGCTATGGCTTTCTAGGGTTTACTATTGGATTCATTTAGTTCTCTAATAGGAACTAGTTGGTTCTTAACTTGGAATGGGTTTCTATATAGCAAGTATTGGTAGGTTTATTGCTATGGTTTCTTCTAAGCATCATATCAAAGGATGGTTATCAAGGTGTTGCTATGAGTTAGGGTTTACTATGACTTCATATTTGCTTTACCAAATAATCTCTAATAGTTTCTAAGCTAAGTGGTTTATCATTTCCTAAGTAAGGTTTAGTTGGATAGGAACATGTGATGTGATTTGCTACACAAAGTTGATACTAGGGTTTATCATTATGGTTCTACTAGGGTTTAATGATTGAGGTTGATCTTAATGGTATGGTATATAGGAGTGGTGATCAATGGTACTAATTCAATTAACAAGTTAGGATTTCTACCTAGGTGACAATAGTGGATCATATAGGTTTTAATTAAGAATAGGAACATGAAATGATAATCTCATGTGACTTGGTTTTATGCTAGTGGATCCTAAGCATGTATTCAATTGTTGCTAATTAGGGTTCTATATGTCAAGTAAATCTCCCATGATCATATGTGACACATATCTAGGGTTTTAGAGTTGGTTCTAAGGTGGAATGATCACATGAAATAATGGGATCCAGGTCTTACTCAATTTGAAACTAGGGTTTCTAAATCATGGTACAACTCCTAAAAAGGATGGTTGGACATATAGGTGTGGTAACTAATTACTTTGAATCAAAATTAGGAATGGTTTGACATTTTATTAATTTTCACAAGATTTAATAATTAGAGCAACTCATATTTAGGTTTTAATTAAGAATCAGAACTTAATAATTGTTATTAGGTTTTAAAATATTTAATTTGTTAACTTAAGAATGTTTAAGTAAATAAGTTTTGATTTACCAAAATAATATTGACTTATAATATTTTCTTGAGTTATTATTATTTAAAGAAAATAGAAAATAGTAATTTGCAAATTAGGGTTTATGAATTACCACTAATAATTAAGTCAATGTAAATATGATAAATAAAATTAATCTTAACATTTTACTTAGTTACTGAATAGTAAAATTTAATTTTGAAACTTCATTAATTATTGAATTCAAATTGTATGTTAAATAATTGAAATGGCATAATTAATAAGGTTATAAATAAGTGAATTTTGATTTTGACACACATTTTTGTTTTATATTTTATTTGGGTAGAGTTTATTTTTGTGAGAATTTTGATATATTATTCATATTTTTCTGAGTTGAAATGGATTTTATATGATTTTGCAAAGTTTCAGCAATTTACTGGTTTTTAAATTAAACAGAAAATGCTAAACATACCGATTCGTAACCTAGCTACGGTCACTGACCAGTGGGACCTATGGCCACGTCGACTGCCACGCAAGCAAAGACCGGTCAAAGTGGACCGTGGCGTTTGACCTCACCGACGTTTAAACGCCGGCGGACAGAGCACGGTGGCGCCGCCGATTTAGGGTTCCCCGGGACGCGTGGTTGGTACCAATCGAACGAGAATGACGAAATAAAGCTACTGGTGGTGATGGTTTGTGCGGGGACTCACCGGAGCTACGCCGGCGACCATGTCCCGCGGCGGTGCTACTCCGGTGGAAATCGAATCAGAGGCTACAGGAGGTTCTAGCATGTGAGATCTAGCTCTACAGAGGCGTATGCTCACCCTGAATATGATGGCGTGGTTGGTTCCGGTGATGGTCGACGGAGACGACGGCGATTGGAGATTTCTCGGCGATGTGCTGCAGAAGGGATCGGTGAAATTGATCCGCTACACGGCTCCCCTGGATGCTGGGCTCCTCCCATATGCTCCTTGAGTCCAGGCGCTCCTCCTGGACCACGCGCCGGAGGCTGGGGTGGCCTCCTCCGTCGGCTTCGTCTTCGACTCCGGCGACAGAGAGTGGATGAGCGGAAGAGATAGAGAGTGTCTGAGTAGCAATGGAGTGGTGGAGGTGAACAAGAAGTGCACGGCGATGCTCTCCACCTATTTATAGGCCAAGGGAAGCCCTGTGGCCTCGACACGGTGACGGCCATGGTCGGAGAGGTGGCGGTCTCTGGAAGCTTCTAGCTGGCGAAGATCTTTTCTTCCGCGGATAAGCTCGGACGCGAGAGAGGTTGGGCGTGGTTCTGAGTGTCTGGCGACGTCCGAGGCGTGCTTATCGTCGACGAGGTCGTGGCCTACTGGCCTCGCCGCGCTGTCGTGCTCGGAGACGACGACGAGTCTTTTCTCCTCGCACGAATATTAAAGCAACCGAATCGGTATTTGGTTTGGCTTGGGCTGCTCCTGGTCCTTTGCTGGGCTAGGTTGGTGGGCTGCGTTGTTGGGCTCGGCCGAACAGGTAAGCCAGGTAAGCCCCTCTTTCTCCTCTTTTCTTTTCCATTTTCTTTTCTGTTTTTATTTCCTGGTTTCTATTTGTTATTTGTATTCAAATTTGAATTCTATTTTGTTTTGCAGGTTCTAGAATATTTGAATATCAAAACAATTTTATAATGCTACCTACTGTATGGTTTTGTTTATAAATAACCATATTATCATTGATTTATTTTGTGTTCTTATGAGACATAATTCAAAATTCAAATAGATATGATTTTAGGGTTTATCTCAATTGCTTTTTAATTAAGGAATTAAACCTGTTTTAATTAATTTTAAATTTAGAACATGTGCATGGTGAACACATTCTATTTTTCTAGTGCTTAACCATAGTGATCATTGACATATAATTTAATTATGGCTAGGGTTTAACAAATGGTAAAGGAAATGGAATTGGTTAATGATTTTATGTGAATGATAGTTCTTAAGTTTTAAGAAGATGATTGGAACATTGGTTTCACTCTACTCACCAAATGATATTTAGTCCTAAGTACATATGGCTTAGTTTATACTTGTGATCCATGATGCACAAGTTAGGACATATTATTTTATGTGGATTGAATCCTATGTGAAAAGGTTTAGGGTTTTGGTAATGCTCACTAGTTGAAGTATAAATGGGCATGATGCATGGCAGGGTTCTACTTATAATTCAAAAGGGATATTTGAATTGGTATTCAAATGTGATCTAGGGTTTTAGTGGTGATCACTAATAGGATATGGCTCTCACCTCCAAGATTAAAGGTTGGTTTGAACAAGTAAGATTTAATACTACTCTAGTATTCTCTAGGATAGACATGTATATGGTTAGCATTATAACTTCTCTCACTTCTCAATGTCTTGGAATATCCTAAGGTCCTACTCAAGAGATGATGATATGATCCTCTAAATATATGGTTTGCCTAGGAATTCTACTTTGGTATCTTTTGTTGCTTGTTCTTCAGGAAATCTGATAAACCTGCATCTTGTGGTATGCCTCCACCTCCTAGCTTCTTCATCTTGATCCTAGCTAATTCATATGGAGTGGCTCTATGTGTTTGTTCACATGTATCATGCTACAAGATGAGCAAATGGATGAAGGGTGTGGCTCTATTTATAGGCTTGGGCAAGCTCTAGTATCATGACACATAAGTGGTGACTCTTGTGTTGGTTTGATGAGTAAGGTGCTTGGTTGTCATGCCCTAATCCATAGCAATCCTTTGAGCATGAGGTGGCATAGCTTGGAAAGCAAGTCATGTAGATATTTTCATCCCACATGGCATAGAGATTATCCTCTCATATGATTTATTTTTGGATAGCCAAGTGGCATTTGTTACTAAATATCTTATGGAGAGTTGTATTATTGTGGATGAGTCATCATACCATCTTTGATTGGATTTACATTATAATATTGGTCAAAAGGTTAAGGTTGAAGGTTATTCCTCAAATTTGGATAGTTGGTTTTGATTTCACCAAGGCATGATCATATGAGTTTCAAAATACTCATAGTTAGTTTTATTCAAATAGTTGGAACTATAATTCGTAATGTAAATGGATTTAGTTTTATGATATTCCATATACTTAATAAGTTATGATTTAAATAAGAGTGTGTGGCTTTTATGCACTTTAGACCCTGTGGTTTACCTTATTTGGTAATAAGTTTAGAAGTGAATTAATTTACACACAAAGGTAGTTGCTAACTTTTAAGTGTTAATAAGTTAGGGTTTGATTCTTAAAGAATGTGTTGTTGTAAATATAATTCCATTTGATCTAATCTATAGATCAAATCATCTCTACCCAAAATAAGGTTTTAGCAAAGATCACAGTGAAGTTTATAGCGCTTGACTTGATGATCTACTTCAATTCCAGCAAGTCAAGTGAAACTTCAGTTACTGTGGTAAGTTTTATTTGAAAGCGCGAAAATTCCCTGGATTTTCTATGCATGAATGCAATGCACACTTTGGTGTTCTCTCATTTTGTTGCCTCTAAACCTGGGATATTACAGAAAATAACAAATTTATTGACATATATAATCTGGTGGCCTCTCGAGCGTACGGTGGGAGTAATGATATTTTTTTGGTTGTTAGATACGTCCTGGTCAGAGGATGCTTCGAGAGATGATTTGTACCTAGGCATGGGCCTATTGGTATTATAACGAAAGAATTTACATGGGTCTCCATACTTATAAACCATGTGAGTTGGATGGGAACTAGATAGGTGGAGTTAATTTTGAAAAAAACACCACATTTAGGACTATGGTTTTAATTTTTAAAACACCACCACCTTTTGTTTTTGTTGCAAAAAAAGCCACCAATTGATCCTCTAAATTTGTCAAAAAGTAGTCTTTTTAGCTCATCTACATAGGGATGAAAACAGAACGGAAATAGAAAAAAAATTGAATGGTTCCACATTTGTTTTTTTCAGAAACAAGAAACAGAGCAAAAGCTAATACAGAAACCCCGGAAACAAAAATGAAAGCAGATATTATCGGAAATAGATACCAGCCAAATACGATGCAGACATGGAATTTTGCGGATGTTCACTGGAGCCAAGAGAATCCTTGAATCATGCAAAAAAAGATGTTAAGCATTGATGCGAACCAACAAACTTGTTCTCTAACTTTAGCACGGTGCTTGATTTACTAGGAAATAGGGAAAATGTGGAATTGTGGACGCCTCCGTGAATGCATCAAATGATTGCATTGTTTATACATGATTACCAGCTCCGAATGGGAAATATTATTAATTTTCCCCATGATTTATTCAGAAAAACAATAGTTAAAAAACATCAAGTCTAAACTGATTTCTAAGACTAGATATTATGCAATAACAAGTATAAACATATTTCTAAAAAATATTCTCAAGTATGATCACATAAATGGGAAGTAAGAAAACATACGGTCCAGTGGAGGACCCAATGTTGGTGTTAATGTTGTCACCATTGAGAGCCATATCTCCGAAGGTTGTTGATATCTGGGAAGAATTCATCGACATCCGTGTTGACGTTTGTGTGACGAAGAAGCTAGTAGTTGAAAGGATAGAGATGGTAACCTAGAGGAGCGAGGGGTGAATAGGTTCTACAAATTTTATTTGATTTTTTTTCAATTTCAGGCTTTGTGGAAATGTAAGTGAGACTAATGCAAACTAGGTGAGGAAACCTAGCTAATGATACAAGGTACTTCAAACACGAAGGCTTTCACAAATATAAGTAACACATGTAAAGAGTTCGATTAGGAATAACTGAAGCACGGTGGAGACGAAGATATGTTCTCGTGTTCCCTTCCTTGGGAAGAAAGTATGTCACGTTTGGAGAGGTGTGGGATTCTACGAGGACTCGTCTTCTTCTCTAGAGCATATCCCATGAATGAATAGCTCGCTTACTCGTGGTAGAATTTAAGGTATTCTCCAAACCCTCATAAACTTATTCCCCAGAGCAAATCCACAAATCTGATACTTCCAAGGACCCTTTCTCCCTAGGGTTTCCCACAAACCCAAGGGTAACAAGTTTGCTCGATGAACTCAAGGGGGGGTGATGTTTGGCTTGGTGGCACCATAGATCAGAACCTCATCTTCCTTTCAGCTAAGAATTTGGCTTTGGTTGGGTAGAATGGGAGATCCTCAAGACGCGGTGTTTCAACAATGGAGTGTGTGAGAGAGAGAACTCAAAGATATGAAGTGAATGGTTGACCTAGCCTCCTAAAGGTGGCATAAATGGAATTTATAGTCCAATAAGAGAACCAGCAGTTTGAGGGTATTTATCACTACTATTATTAGTTGCTACTCCGTTCGCCCCGGCTTATAGATCTTACGCGCGTATCATTAGGTCGTAAATTTGACCAACATAATATAATATATATATTTTTTTTAAAAAATATATCATTAAAAAGTCCAGATGTTTTACTATCTAATGATATAATTTTTATGTTATATGGTTTATATTATATTGGCCAAATTAACGATAGGAATGCACGTCCATCCAAAGTGTGACTGGCAAACCCTTGGGGTGTACATAGTCAATTTGATGACGCCATGGAGAGATCGGAGGCCTTGCTAGTCCTGTCCCATATTCATGCAGTCCTGCTGCCCAAAGGTTATTGATCGCTTATGGACGATCCCTATAAAATAATAAATTGTACCGTAGTACCACTACTTTTCATCGGTAAGGTCATCCACTGTGTGAAAAAAAAGCACACCAGGAGGCTTATGTGGCAACCCTTAAGGTTCACTTTATACATAGTGGTTATCTGAAAGGTTCATCTTAAGTTTAAAGGTTTTACCACAAACTTTTGGGTTGTCCATAAGGAATAAAAAATTATTTGCCTATCTCCTCACTCTTGTATGGTTTGTACTTTTAATGACATGTTGATCTCATCTTATAGCAACTAGCCCGTATACATTGAGCCCCGACCCTCCAACCCTAACCCGCCCTCGCGCGGTGGCGCCGCGCCGCCGCCGGGGCGCCCCCTCCGCCCGTCCACTCCAGGCCTCCCCCGGCGTTCTCCTCTCCGCCGCCGCTGCCGGAAGCGCCGCCAGGCAAAGCCTGGTCGGTGTGGTGGCGGCGGCGGCCATCCTCCTGGCGCCGGGTTGCGATGACGACGGCGCTCGTTGTCCTCTCCCGCGGCGTTGGTGCAGCGAAGGGACGGCGGCCACGGCGGATCCGGGGACCGCAAGATGCAGCGGCGCCTCCTTCCAATCTGATCCGGTCCCCATGGGGATCGAGCGGAGGGGATGGGCGGGCTCCTGCGGGCAGCGGCGTGCGGGCTTCGTTTGTGTCCCTTCCGCTTCACGAGGGCGCCTGGAGTTTCTGCTCTAGGCATGGCGGTGGTGGTCTTCTCTTCCGCCGGAGGAGATCGGCTAGTTGTGTGGCTAGCCGTGGCAGATCTCGCGATCTGTCGCCTAGCTCCCGATGGCGAGGCGCAGCTGCCGGTGAAAGCCGGCCCGGACTTCGGTCATGGCGGATGATGGCGGCGTGCTTCGTCGTTACCTTGTTGAAGGCATTGTCTCTGCAGCCTGCGTTCTTCGCCTGGGCTGCTCCGGGGGAAATCCTAGACCCGGGTCTCCCGGATCGGACGATGGCGGCGTGCAACGCCGTTCTCCCTGTTGGGGGCATCGTTTTTGGACCAGACAACGGATGGCGGTGGTGCTGAGGTGGAGCGGTGTGCTTTCGCTGTGTCGGCGTCGTCGAGTCGCCGCGGCATGGTGCAGTGGTGTCTCGGGACAGATGCAGTGTGATGGACTCGCGCAGGATGGTGGAGTCGTCTGGCGCCGTGGCGGCATCGATGGTAGGCCTGGCATGGTCAATGCGATGGTCTCTCTTGAAGATGGAGTCGAGCAAGACGGCGGTAGCAACTTCTATGGCGTAGGCGTTGGCGTATGTTGGGAGTCTGCTTGACTGGATGTGCTTCTCATCTGCTATTGGGCGGCCTGGGAAGGCATTTGGTTTTTGGTTGATGTGAGTTGGTGAATTGTCACCCCCTTCATCCCTCTGTAGAGTTTAGCGAGGTGGCTTCGAGTTTGATCTTTTGTATTGCTCTTGTAAGGTATTGTGAATAATCTAATAAAAAAAGCCGTGTGCATCCTTTGGATGCAGAAGCTGGGGCGATATTTCCCCCATTTCGAAAAAAAGCCCGTATACATTGTACCTATTTCTATAAAAAAAAAATCAAAATGGGAATGTACTCCGGATTCTGTATCATGATGATGCACACGGGCTTTTATTTACGAAGGTTCAAGATCTGTAAAGTTTCCAACTCACGCATTGCCAAGAATTGATACAAAATCAACCAGCGAAAGAAACATGACATACTATGCCTACACATCAACATAGCCTCCTAGTATGTCGCCAGCCAGCCTGGCACAAGATATTCTGAGCGACCATCTGGAGCCGTGTGCATCCAGAAACCATGGCATCCCGCTGTCCCTGTGGCGAAAGGAGGGACCAAAGCTGGACCCAATGTGCCACCATATGGATAACCTGCAATAAGTGAAAAGAATGTTTTTTGTTAAAAATAATATTATTTCTGACCCTCCATATAGACCAACATAAGGCCAAAACCCTAATCTGGATAATAGCTTTAGATTTTCTATCTACTCCATTTAACCAATTACCAAACATATTAGTAATATTGGATGGAGGCGGAAGATCATAAGTGAAATTAACCGTATGGCAAAGAAGTTTAGCTAAAATACAGTCAATAAAAAGATGTTGGATGGTCTCCTCATCCCCGCAAAAAACACATCTCGTACATCTATTCCAGTGCCGCTTTGCTAAATTATCTTTAGTTAATAGAACCTTGTTGCCCAAAAACCACATGAAAATCTTTATCTTTAGGGGAATTTTAACTTTTCGGAGATACTTTCTCAAAAAAGGGATATGGTCACTCATAAGATCCTCATACATAGACTTAACTGCAAACAACCCACTGGATGTTAGATCCCACTTAAAAACATCATTATCTTCATTCAAGCTTACCCTGGTCAATTTTTGACATAGTTAATCATGAAATCCACTTATTACCACTCAGCACCCTACGGAAAGTAATATTCAGAGGGGTTTGAGCTAACACATGAGCTAATGTTATATTCTTATGATGTACAATATTATACAAAGACGGATACTGATGAGCTAACGAGTTTTTTCCTAACAAGGCATCTTCCCAAAAACGGGTACTCCTGCTGTTTCCCACTTTGAAGCAACCCCTAGAAAAAATTTCCTCTTGACTCCCATCAATCTCTTCCAAAAAGGAGAGTCAGTAGGCTTATCATGCACCTTAGATAATGTCTTTTGCGGTAGATATTTATTATGTAGCAATTCTTGCCACACCCCGTCTTCATTCAACAGTTTAAAGAGCCATTTACTCAATAAGCATTTGTTCTTAATTTCGAGTACCTCAATACCTAATCCCCCTTGATCTTTGGGTCGACATACGATATTCTATTTTGTGAGTCTATATTTTCTTTTATTCTCATCAAACTGCCAAAAGAACCTAGATCTGTAGAAGTCCAGACGTTTCCTTACCCCAGGACAACATAAACATAGGTAAGCTAGTTAAGAATGAATTGATAAGGACTAGCCTATCACCATATGATAGTAATTTCCCTTTCCAGCATCCCAATTTACTCTCAAATCGGGTCTCCACCGGATACCAATCAGAATTCCTAAGTTTTCTGTAATGGATAGGAATACTGTAAGGATACATTGCCCCTATGTGTGGTTTTGGTAATTAATGACAACCCCTATGGACTAATGTTTTCATTGAGTTTATATGAAGGAATATTCCATAGGTACTACTTGCTCTCCATGTGTTGGATTCAAGTATGGATGCCATGAAGATAAAGGTATACCTTGTGTATTGGCATCAAGATCATCGGTATGAAGATATATATGTGATATGATCAAGAAGAAGAAATAAAGATGGAGTTCTTATGTGGAACTCAATATTAGCCATGCTCTATCTTATGTGAGTATGAGAAGATACAAGGTTGATTTGGGCAAGTTCAAGATGAGCATCTCAAGTGGATCACATGCTTGAAGCTTGCCGTCCATTGGTGATAATGGACATGTGAAGATGTACATCTATGGAGCTTTCCCATCATGGTGTATGGGGGAGCATTTGTGAGTCTTCACAAAGCAACATTGATCAAGTGAGGCATTCCGGCTTGTGTAGAGCTTGAAGAGTTATCATCAAGATCAAGCGGGATGCGCAAGACAAAGGTATGACCTTGATACGTTTTCCTTTTACCGGTCTCAAGGTGGTTGATGGGAGACCGGATTATAGGATACATAGCCGCACTATTAAGAGGGGCTTTCGGTTGGGTAACTTGATCACATCGTCTTAGGGAGCTCAATCCTTTGCATACTTTGCATATTCTTATTGCTTCTTGGTATTTCTCGGTGTGAGGTTCTTGAGCTTGTTGCTAGCTTTACAACAAGCCCAAGTTCATCGAAAACGGAGTTCACATGCATCTTCTATTGCGTTTTCGAGGTTGGGTGATTTTACCGGTTATTCATGATATAAGGTTCTACCTTTTATATTCATGATAAAATCCCCTCCTACAGATTCTTGGTTTTTCACTTTCTATTAGATAGCATTTGTTGTTATCTTCCAAGCAAAATTGGTTTCATGCGATTCGGAGTTCGGGAGCAATTGTTATTAAAGAAAAAGAGAAAAGAAGAAAAAGAAAAGAAAAAAGGGGAAGGAGCCAGCCGGCCGGACCGGGCCAGGCGCCGGCCCACCCGGTCGAAAACCGGCCTGGGAACCGGTGCCATCCGGGCGGATTCCCGTGGGCCTGGCAGCCCCGTCCGGTCGCAGGCCCGGTCACCGACCGGCCCGCCCGGCGCTGCCCCCGGCCGAACCGGCCTCCCCGCCGGACTGGGCCGCCTCCCCCGCGCGGCCCGCTCCACTCCGCGCCGCCCACGCGCCGCCCCGCGCGCCCTGGCCGGGGCTGGGCCTCACCGCCCCGTCGGCCCGCTCGCCCGCTGCTGCCTCGCCCGGCTCGGGCCGCCCACCGCCGTGCGCCCTTGCCTATCCGCCGCCCGGCGCGGCGCCCGCCCTCGCCCGGTCGCTGGTCCGGCTGGGCCGGACCCCAGACCGGCCTGGCCGGCCACAGCTCCGGTCAACCGGCTGGGCCGCCGGCTGGGCACCTTTTTGGGCCGTTTTTCCTGCGTTTTTAATGGTTCTTTTTCCCCAACGGTTATATTTTCTCCCATGCTATAAATAGCCCTTCTTCCACCTTGAGCAAACTAGTTCTTCCCATTCTCTCACCTCCATTGTTGCTATTTGAAGAACTTGCTCTCCCCCTTGATTCCTCCAACCATTCTTGCTCATATTTGAGGATTTGAGAGAGGAGATCTAGATCTACACTTCCACCAAACCGTTTCTTCTCTAAGTGAGGGAATCTCTCGGGATCTAGATCTTGGAGTCTTTGGTTGACTTTCCCCCTTGTTCTTCCTCTCCAATCTCATCCTAGCATTCGTTGCTTTGGTGGGATTTGAGTGTGAAGGACTTGAACACCTCCGGTGTTCTTGCTTTGCATCATTGCATAGTGTTGAGATCTCCACCACGATTTGTTCGAGTGAGAGACCGTGAGCTTGTTACTCTTGGAGGGTGACCTCCTAGTTGGCTTGGTGATTGGTGCTCCGGTGATCTCTTCAAGAAGATTGTGAAGAGGCCCGGGCTTCTCCTTCGTGGAGCTTGTGAAGTGGTTGTGGAGCTTGCCATCTCCGGAGCGGAGGAAAAGCTAACCATAAGGAAAGGGCCATTATCCTTCGTGGGTGTGGTTCGGAGAATAGGGTGAGCCTTCGTGGCGCGGGGAATCCTTCGTGGGACCTCCACTCCTCCAAACGTGACGTACCTTGTTGCAAAGCAAGGGAACACGGGAATACATCCTCGTCTCCGCGTGCCTCGGTTATTTCTATACCCGAGCTCTCTTTCCTTGTGATAGCCATCGTGCTTGAAGTACATATATCTTGCTATCACTTGTGCTACATATATCTTGTGCCTATCTTGCTTAGCTCTAGTTGCTATTGTTACACTTAGTTGAGCTTAGCATATTTAGGGTTTGTGCTTGTAAACTAAACGATAGTTTAATTCCGCATTCATACAAGACAAATCCGCAAGAGTTTGTAATTGCCTATTCACCCCCTCTAGGCGACATCTCGATCTTTCAATTGGTATCGAAGCAAGGTCTCTCCTTGTTTAAGGCTTCACCGCCTTGAGAGTAAAGATGTCGGCTAGTAACTTAGTGCACAATGACACAATTATCTTTGTTGGCACAAATTATCTTTTGTGGCGAAATTGCTTGCTTTGCAAACTTCGGACCTTGTGTCCAAACATTGAGCAATTTCTAGATGTAGGTTTTTCTCCTCCGATGGACCCTCAAAATCTATCTTTAGAGGATGAGAAAAACTTACATCTTGAAGCTCAAGTATCTAATGAGCTTGTATTCTCTTTGAGACCCGATTTTCGTAGGTTCTTGATAAAAATAAAGCGAAAATCGTCTCATGAGATGTGGATCAAGCTTAAGGAAATGTTTGGTGGATCCACTTCTAAATTGGTCGGTGGTGACTCCGAGGAGCTCTCTTCCCCTTCACATCATGAAGAGCTCCAAGTTGCTTCCACCTCCGGTCGAGATGAGTTCTCATCTTCTTCCACTTCACCAACGTGTAGAAAGACACGAGGTAATGATATGGTAAGTGGTGAGGAAAATTGCAATGATGATATTGTGCTCAATAGTGATGATTCTTCATCTATATCCCATTGCATTGTTTCTTCTTTGGACTTGAACACATATAGCACTAAAAACAATCTACATGCTTGTGTTGATAGTCCTTGCATATCATGTGTGAATAATTGCTTGCATAAATCCCATGATGATATGCTTACTTTGTCTTCTTGCCATGAACAAAATGCTTCTATTTCCTCTAGTTGCTTGTTGTCTAACAATGTAGAGGAAATTGAACAATATATGAGGCATAAGACTCTCATGAATGAAGATTCCGAAACATCTTCATCGTCATCCTCCGGTATGCACATGTGTCTTATGGCAAAGGGACCAAAGGTAACTCCTACCTTGAATCCCAACACATCTTCTAATGATGAGAGTGATGATGATGAACAAGAAGAAGTTGCTAGGCTTAAGGAACTCTTTAATGTTAGATGCACTCTTCGTGGTAATGCTCTTGTCAAATTCGATTACTTGATGGACACACTCAAAGAAAAAAATGAGTCCATTGAGGAGTTGGAATCTCATATTGAAAATGAGCAACGGAGATTCAATCTCCTTAGACAAGAGCTGAAAGACGAAAGGTGCATAACTCATGGTCTTAAGCAAGAAATGGAATCTTATGTGCATGAAAATGAGAAAACTATTATTGATGCTTGTGCTACTAACTCTAATTCTTGTGAAGCATCTATCTTAAAGGAGAATGTTGAGTTGAGGGCTCAACTTGAGTTGCTAACTAGCAATTATAGGGAATTGGAAGAAAGTCATAAAAAGCTCTCGGGCTCTCATGATGACCTTCTAATTTTCTATGATGGGTGAGGCTAGCATCACTAAGGTAACATCTTGTGAGCCTCATGTGGACATTAGCACAATCTCTACTACAAATGCTATATTGCCATGTGCTAGTCCTTGTAATCCATCTAGTCAAACTAGTGATACACCTTGTGTTGGATTACTTGCCTTGCCTTGTTGCTCTAACAATGAAGCTTCTACTTCCTCTAGTACTTGTATTTCTACTAACCATGTAGAGGAAATAAAAGAGCTCGAGGCCCAAGTCCTTTCTTTGAAGAAAGACTTGGAAAAGCGTCATGAAGGGAAATCCACACTTGACAAGATGCTAAGTGTGCAACAATCCCCCAATGACAAGAGTGGACTTGGATTCAACTCCAATAACAAGAACAAGTCCAAGAGCAAGAACAACAAGAAGAAGGGCCAAGACAAAGTCAAGGATTCGGCCAAGTTGGTTTGCTTCAAGTGCAAGGTTGAAGGGCATCATGTTAGATCATGCCCATTGAAGAAGAAGAAGCACTTGAGTGAGAAACAACAAGGGAAACGGCCACAAGGTCAAGGTCAAGCTCATGCTCGACCTCAAGTTGAAGATAGGCCACTTCCCAAGAAGAATCAAGATAATGTTCCCCAAGAGAAGAAATCAATAAAGAAGAGAAAGGGGAACACTTGCTACTTATGCCGTGAGAAGGGGCACTTTGCTTCTTCTTGCTTAAGTGGTACCTTATCTAACCCTATAATTGTTGATGATGATTATTCTCTAGGGAAGGATAAGGATGGCAATGTGTTTGCCAAGTTTGTTGGAACTCAAAGTGGTTTCAAGAAAAGAACCATTTGGGTTGCCAAGCCTATTGTGACTAATCTCTTAGGACCCAACTTGGTTGGGGACCAACAATCTCAAACTTGATCAATAGGTACAAGTGGAGGGCATTGGAGACTTGGCTACTTCATGAAGAATTAAGGGATCTTCATATATTATATTTTTACCAAGCCAAGTCGTATGGATTATCATCTATATCTTATATCCAATGTTCCTCTTTGCGGTAACTTATACTTCAACTCTTCATGTTTATTGTAAGTTACTTGCCCCTTTGCATGTTTGGTTTTGTACCAAATATGTGTATGTATGTGTTGTGTCTTACTTGCTTATCTTGTGTATTCAAGTATGTTTGTTTGACTCACCATATACTTGTGTATTGTTTTGAGCCTAATGCACCTTGATGATATCTTATTTGGCTCTCTTTGAAGTGGTTAATGGAACATCCCATTTTGGGGGAGTGATATGCTTTGTGCATCTCTCTTTCTTTAAAATGTGTGTACATGGGTACCACCACTTAGTATTGATATTGCAAGATTATCTAGTCACTATGTGGTGTGCCATACTCATGAGAAATTCAAATTCTAAATATCCATTAATCATCTCTAGTTGAATTTTAGTTGCCTCTTATTTAAAAGAAATGTTTTATCACATTATGGGGGAGTAATATGTTTTGTACATATCACAAGCCTAGAAAATGTGAACATATGAGGTTATGCCACTTAGAGTTGATGCTCTTAATTATCTTGCTCCTAGGTGGCATGTTTGCTCAAACAAGCTCCATTCCTAATAAAAATATTTTATTACTCATCTTATGGGCTCTTGTTTGAATATGAAATTCTTGGTGCGGTTTTTCCTCAAATACATATCTCTATATCTTATTTGGGACACCGTTTGCTTCAAGTTATTCTAATCATTGCCGTGCGTGATTGTGTGACTAGTTGAAGTTATCAAGAATCTTCATCCGTGCATAGTGCATAATTCTATATACTTACCCTATGCCTTTTATTGTGAAGTTGATCCTTACTATCATTGTCAATACTCCACCGGAAATTATTTCCAATATACTCATTGTCTTTGACAATTGATAACCTTGTATGTGGTTGAATTTTTGGATCATCCTCACCTTGGATTGTTTCTTACTTCCTTATTTTATTCCAAGAAATCTTTATAACTCCCATATGTCTTCCTTGTTCCTTTGGAAAATCTTTTGATAAATCCCCTTGATTCATATCAAGTGTTTGCTTTGGAATACATACCTTTTCCTTACGGTACATTGTGCCATTGTGAAAAGTGAGGGTTTGGTTTATTTGTTCGAACCTTGCTCTTTTGGGGAGTTTGCTATCTCATTCCTTCTTACATATTTTATTAGCTTGAATGAGATAAATCTTTGAGCATGTTTGCTTTATTTCATCCTCTATGCTCAATGGTTTCTTCTTAGTTCACTTGTTGAACTTTGTTGAACAAATCTTTTGTGATTTGCTTCTTAGATATAATTTGGACAACAAATTTGTTTTGTGACACCTCTATGCCTTATTTAATTCTTTTGGTGTTTTGTCCAAAGTATATCTTTCTTGGATCTTTAAAAGTTTTGGTGCATGCTTATATATAATTTGTTTATGCTTGTAGCATGCTTGCTTTCTTTCGATCCATTATGTAGGATATACTCCATCAAATCCTAAATGGCTAAGATGTGCATGAAATTCGAATTTTCATCTAAATATGCACATGTTTATATGGAGTGTGTTCTATATATTGTGGTTAGTCTAACCATGTTGGACCCAATAAGTTTGGGGACCAAGATGTACTTGAATGATGTTTTAGGTACATTGGAGATGCAATGGAGGCTTGTCTCATCTATAAGGAAGGTGTTGTCACCATATGAGGATTGGAGTTAAGCTAGGATGATCGATGAACTCTTATCCACTACATCAAGCCATTTCCATCTCGGTAACAAGTATCTTATTCATGCACTCTCATATAGCATCCAACCTCTTGTAGGTTGTATCTTGGCATGAAATTATTTATTTCGAAAATATTGCGGTTCTTGAAAAACCCTTTTAAAGTAAAACTTCTTATTGAACACTTGAGTAATTTGAGAAGATGCATATGATAGGTTATATATATATATATCATATTTTATGATTCACCTATCACAAATATGCCCTCTAGCAATTTATTGCATATCAATTCCTCAAAGAGCTCTTGTGTACAATATTGATGAAATTGTGAAATAAATCCGTATTTGTGATACTTGTTGCCTCTCTCAAAACATTCCAACTAGCTTTACTTCCCTTATTGTTAGTTGTGATGTTTTTGAGATTTTCTTGGTTGAAGCTCATTCATATACCACAAGTGTGTAAATTGGAGCCATAGGCTATATATGCTTTTTAAGCAAACATCCTTGGTATATTTTATGACTTCATCTTGGATATCATGTCTTATTTATTTTGTTAACCTCTTGTGTGTGCATGTTTCTTTATGGATCACTATATCCACTTTAGAAACTTATATACATGAGAGCGTTAATCCATCAACTTGATATCCTTGTTCCTTGCCAATCATCTTTTACCCTTTTGCTTTTAGTGGTGTTGGTAAAGAAGATTTATGAGTGCTTGGTTTACTTGTTTTTCTTCATGCACTCATATCTCGTAATTGTTGGACTCAAGTTATTCTTGATAAGCATTTTATTTTTATCTTGGGTATGTTCTAAATAATATAGAGGGAGTGAGGATTCCATGTTTGTGCATATTGTATTCAAATGTAAACATTATAAATTGTGCACGAACCTTGGGGAGCTTTCTTATTTTATTAAGAGCACTATATCTCTCTTATCATGATATCTTTGTTTGTCCAATTGGATCTTTGATTGCTTGCTTTACTTGTTGAAGCTCACTTCACCATGTTATCTTTATGCAATCTTTGATCCTCAATATAGTTTGACTTCCTTCAAGTATTCATCATTGGATATGTGCACTTGATTCCACTCAAATTATGAGAAGTGCACACTTTGGGGAGGAACTCACATCATATTGGCCTTCTAAATTTTTCACCCATTTTGACAATCGATGCCAATGGGGGAGAAGTTTAGAGGGTTTAAGGGAATGGTTTTATACTTAAGTTTGGTTTGTGCTTAAGTGTTTTGCCTCTCATGCATTCCATATTTATATGTCTTGCATGGTTGTATATATATAGTGAAAACTATCCCAAAGGTTAATCTTGACAATGTATGCAATGAATTCATGTTCATCACACGTGCATACATTGTGGGGGAGTTTTCTCTATATATATTGGTTCTACTCACATCCATTGCATTTGTTGTAATTGTGTGAGTAGAGTCGGTTTTGATATGGACTAGTTGCTTTGTGTTACTTGACCATATCAAATACAACCTCTTGTATACAACTTATTCTCGGATAAGTTGCGTACTTGTCACTAATATTCATTATATAAACCCTCTTATTGTGGTTGTCATCAATTACCAAAATGGGGGAGATTGTAAGGATACATTGCCCCTATGTGTGGTTTTGGTAATTAATGACAACCCCTATGGACTAATGTTTTCATTGAGTTTATATGAAGGAATATTCCATAGGTACTACTTGCTCTCCATGTGTTGGATTCAAGTATGGATGCCATGAAGATAAAGGTATACCTTGTGTATTGGCATCAAGATCATCGGTATGAAGATATATATGTGATATGATCAAGAAGAAGAAATAAAGATGGAGTTCTTATGTGGAACTCAATATTAGCCATGCTCTATCTTATGTGAGTATGAGAAGATACAAGGTTGATTTGGGCAAGTTCAAGATGAGCATCTCAAGTGGATCACATGCTTGAAGCTTGCCGTCCATTGGTGATAATGGACATGTGAAGATGTACATCTATGGAGCTTTCCCATCATGGTGTATGGGGAGCATTTGTGAGTCTTCACAAAGCAACATTGATCAAGTGAGGCATTCCGGCTTGTGTAGAGCTTGAAGAGTTATCATCAAGATCAAGCGGGATGCGCAAGACAAAGGTATGACCTTGATAGGTTTTCCTTTTACCGGTCTCAAGGTGGTTGATGGGAGACCGGATTATAGGATACATAGCCGCACTATTAAGAGGGGCTTTCGGTTGGGTAACTTGATCACATCATCTTAGGGAGCTCAATCCTTTGCATACTTTGCATATTCTTATTGCTTCTTGGTATTTCTCGGTGTGAGGTTCTTGAGCTTGTTGCTAGCTTTACAACAAGCCCAAGTTCATCGAAAACGGAGTTCACATGCATCTTCTATTGCGTTTTCGAGGTTGGGTGATTTTACCGGTTATTCATGATATAAGGTTCTACCTTTTATATTCATGATAAAATCCCCTCCTACGATTCTTGGTTTTTCACTTTCCATAAGATAGCATTTGTTGTTATCTTCCAAGCAAAATTGGTTTCATGCGATTCGGAGTTCGGGAGCAATTGTTATTAAAGAAAAAGAGAAAAGAAGAAAAAGAAAAGAAAAAAAGGGGAAGGAGCCAGCCGGCCGGACCGGGCCAGGCGCCGGCCCACCCGGTCGAAAACCGGCCTGGGAACCGGTGCCATCCGGGCGGATTCCCGTGGGCCTGGCAGCCCCGTCCGGTCGCAGGCCCGGTCACCGACCGGCCCGCCCGGCGCTGCCCCCGGCCGAACCGGCCTCCCCGCCGGACTGGGCCGCCTCCCCCGCGCGGCCCGCTCCACTCCGCGCCGCCCACGCGCGCCCCCGCGCGCCCGGCCGGGGCTGGGCCTCACCGCCCCGTCGGCCCGCTCGCCCGCCGCCTGCCTCGCCCGGCCGGGCCGCCCACCGCCGTGCGCCCTTGCCTATCCGCCACCCGGCGCGGCGCCCGCCTCGCCCGGTTCGCTGGTCCGGTCGGGCCGGACCCCGGACCGGCCTGGCCGGCCACGGCTCCGGTCAACCGGGTGGGCCGCCGGCTGGGCACCTTTTTGGGCCGTTTTTCCTGCGTTTTTAATGGTTCTTTTTCCCCAACGGTTATATTTTCTCCCATGCTATAAATAGCCCTTCTTCCACCTTGAGCAAACAGTTCTTCCCATTCTCTCACCTTCATTGTTGCTATTTGAAGAACTTGCTCTCCCCCTTGATTCCTCCAACCATTCTTGCTCATATTTGAGGATTTGAGAGAGGAGATCTAGATCTACACTTCCACCAAACCGTTTATTCTCTAAGTGAGGGAATCTCTCGGGATCTAGATCTTGGAGTCTTTGGTTGACTTTCCCCCTTGTTCTTCCTCTCCAATCTCATCCTAGCATTCGTTGCTTTGGTGGGATTTGAGTGTGAAGGACTTGAACACCTCCGGTGTTCTTGCTTTGCATCATTGCATAGTGTTGAGCTCTCCACCACGATTTGTTCGAGTGAGAGACCGTGAGCTTGTTACTCTTGGAGGGTGACCTCCTAGTTGGCTTGGTGATTGGTGCTCCGGTGATCTCTTCAAGAAGATTGTGAAGAGGCCCGGGCTTCTCCTTCGTGGAGCTTGTGAAGTGGTTGTGGAGCTTGCCATCTCCGGAGCGGAGGAAAAGCTAACCATAAGGAAAGGGCCATTATCCTTCGTGGGTGTGGTTCGGAGAATAGGGTGAGCCTTCGTGGCGCGGGGAATCCTTCGTGGGACCTCCACTCCTCCAAACGTGACGTACCTTGTTGCAAAGCAAGGGAACACGGGAATACATCCTCGTCTCCGCGTGCCTCGGTTATTTCTATACCCGAGCTCTCTTTCCTTGTGATAGCCATCGTGCTTGAAGTACATATATCTTGCTATCACTTGTGCTACATATATCTTGTGCCTATCTTGCTTAGCTCTAGTTGCTATTGTTACACTTAGTTGAGCTTAGCATATTTAGGGTTTGTGCTTGTAAACTAAACGATAGTTTAATTCCGCATTCATACAAGACAAATCCGCAAGAGTTTGTAATTGCCTATTCACCCCCCTCCCTCTAGGCGACATCTCGATCTTTCAAATACCCAAGTATCTAAAGAGAAGTACTCCAGCATCACATCCAAAGATCTGCATGTACTGGTCCTCCTCTTCCTTGGCCTTTCCAAAGCAGAAAATTTCACTTTTATGAAAATTAATCTTAAATCCTGTCATGTTCTAAAAAAAGATCTTATTTCTTTTTCTGAGAATTTCTCTGCATTCATATCACGGAAAGATACAAATTTGTTGACCCTTACAAGCACAGAGAAACACAAACACAAAGGACCAAGAACACTTAGAACACCCTAAGACCACCATAACCCATGAAGATTTCCAGAGCCATGTGTCATCATCCCATAAACTTGAGAGAAGACCCCTGCAGCAGAAAGAACTACAACCAAGCTCAAGCAGGACATCATCTTCGACCACGGTGTAATTGCCACCACGCTGCTTCCTCCTTCCTTGACACCAACGCCGAGAAGGCATGGACACCAATCCAACACGCCTGCAGCAGCCGTCGCCATCTTTGGCTTTGAGTACCGCGAAAAGTGTCCCTTCCGGAAGGAAGGGAACTCGAGTCAACCGACCGGTCCAACACCGCGGCCGGGCCATCCGCCCGGGCAAACCAGGAACTCCCTCTAGCATCAGTCCCGAGGAAGAAGAAGAACAGCGACGACAAATCATACCGACAAGGAGGAAGAAGGGTCTTTCTCCCGACCATCTGGCCGATTTTGGCGTCGCCACGTCGAACCGCCTCTTCCCCTCGCCACCAAGGCCGGCCGGAAGAAGTTGCAGAGCATGACAGCCGCAAGCCACCAGAAGAACACAAACCCTAACGAGGAAGGCGATTATACCGTCCCCTTCCCCTCCCTCGCCACCACGGCCGGCCGAGGGGAAGACAGCACTAACAACCGCCCTCCGACTCCCAAAACTCCACGACAGAGTCGACAGACGACTGTGCCCGGAGAGACCACCCTCCCCGGATCCATCGATCCGAGAGGAAACCAGAGCCGGCAGCTCGCCGGCGCCGCCACACGTGGCCTTGCCGAGATGGGGACCGAGCTCCAGACACCTTTACTCCGACGCGACGCCGCCTCCGCCCATCTCGGCAGCGCCTCCCGAGACCCTAGGGGCCCCTACCACCGGCGATCCGAAGATCCACCGCCGCAGGGGCGATCCATCGCGCTGGAAGCTGCTCCACCACCGTGGAGACATCCACGCCGCCGCACTCCCGCGCCAGCTCGCTGCCGGAGCCGCCGGAGTCGCCAAAGACGTACGTCGCCGCCGCCAGGGGAGCCTCCACCGCGCGATGGACGAAGCCCCCGCCGCCGCCGTCGCCGCCAGGGCTTTGCCCTGCGGGTCTTCCGGCGGCGGCGAGGAGGACGGGGCGAGGAGGGAGGTGGCAGCGGCCGGCGGCGGGAGATCGCCCCGTGCCGCCTAGGGTTAGGCGACGCGGGGTTAGGTTCTTGCCCTCTAATAGCTAATCCGTGCATAGACTTTTATAAAAAGATCTTATTTCTACAAACTATGTGTGTCCTACTCCGTGCAACAACTTGTAAGCAAGCGCGCAAACTTGAAATTAAGCCTGACTTGTAGTACTGACGGAGAGGATTAGTAATAGGTCCATCAATTCGCGCATCGTATCCATGGAAGAACTATCGCGTTGTACTCCGTACTTGCTTGAAACAAGAAAACAAACCGAAGCGTAATGGCCGGTCAATCGAGCGATCGGAACCCAAGGAAGATCCACCCTATGAACGCAGCGAGCTGTTGAACACAGGGATCAGTTGACTAATCGCGGCCTATATTTCCGTGCGGCGACCACCACAAAATCACTAATCTGCGCTGCGGCAGATCCAAGGCGACACGGCAGACGTACGATCGAGCATATTTTTCTACGACTCGATCGGACGCCGGCGAGAGGAAGCCGCCGTGTCCCCTGCTCCGCTGCTCCCCGCCTGGCCTTCCTGGGATCCGTCGCCGTGGCTGGAAATGGAATCCCGGAACAAATTCAGTGCCAGTGTCAGTGCGTGTGATCTCGATCGCTGGCCATGCTGCTCGCTTTGTTGGCAGGGATGGCACTGGTCAACCAAGAAGCAAACACTCTGATAGGTGAGCCCTGGTCCCACATGTCAGTGACACAATAGTATGTCATTTTGTCGAATCCGTTGATATATGTGTCATTTTGTCAAATATCCCTTCGAAATATTACTAAGGCAGGTCGGTAGCTATTTTAATGTCAATTATATATTTGTTCACGGTCAATCTTGAAGTATAAGTGCCAATTTCCTAATTTCACCGTGGCTCTTTACGGTGATTTCCATGTTACCTGTTTTTTCCACTAATAACATGCATCTCCTAGGCCACAACATGCAGTGCAAGACCTTCGGAATTGCCTCATTTGTCGCAGTTGCGATCTTTCTAGACCTTCCAGCTAATGCATCCAAATTGACCTATCTTAAACAAACTCTACGTGCTCTTGCCTTGGAAGCATCCTCCTTACGGTGCTTTGAGACTAAGAATCCGCACCGGAGACAGACAACCAGTGTTTCCATACTGACAAGGAGCAAGGACACGTCATCTTCTGCTGCAAGTTTTCCCCGTTCTCCATTTGTTCTCTCGTACCGACCATACACTACATATTTGAAACTCTTGCAGCGACTTCACGAAAATGGCGCGTAGGCTGGCCATACTAACAGACACGATCGAGAGAGGCGGCGATAGCGTAGCGAGTTAGGAGGAAACTATTTGACACCTGTACAGCTGGGAGGAGCACAGCAGCATGGAAAGCAAATTCTACGTAATGTAATTGGTTCCTGAAAGTTCTGGGAAAGAATTCCTCTTCTGAATCTTGCGAAAATTCTGCTGAAATTAACATGCGTGTGCTCTGTCAGTGTCGAATCATAGTTGATATGTACATATGCATGCTCTTGTTCCAAGGATCGGTGAGCTGGATTCATGGAGACGGGGAAGATGGAAGCTGCGTGTACCTGATTATTGGTGCCAGCTTTCGTTTCGTCCCACGGCAAACGTCGCGGCTGGGCTGATGTGAAAAAGAATGAATATATGTTGAGTGTGTCGTGTCGTGTGTAGCGACTGGAGGGGAAGCAAGCGAACGAAGGAGAGCTGTCCGTGGTCGATGGAACGCGACGTCTGGTCGCCCTTTGCCGGTTGCCATTGCCGGTTGTTTTCCGCTTTCCTTCCGGCGCTGTAGCGCCGGTGCGATCGAAAGCTATGGGTCCGAGCGAACGTCGCTGGCGGTGATCGGGCTGGAAGGTCCTGTTTTTCTGGTTGCTGTAAGATAACGCGGACACACTACACACACGACCAGTTGTATGCCTTTTCTTCAGTAGATTTGCAATTTCTAAGTAGAAAGATTCAAAATCTTCCGTTCTCTCTGGAAATCACCGACCTGTATGTAGTCACGCTACTGTATTTTACATCTTGCGTGACGCGTGGCACGAAGATCACAATGGTCTTTCCATCGCGCGCTTGAAATGGACTAGATTTAGATGTGCGCCTTGGCGCACGATCCCGTGGAATCCGCACTGATTTACATTTTGTATAATGACAATGAAAATCCAGTGTAAAATATTAATTCATTAAGCTTTTACAAAACAAAGTAGATATCACGAAATTAGGATAAAACAAACAAAATCACGAACATAGTAGCAAATGCTTATATACATTTAGGAAAATAGAGGAATATTTTGGGGTTCGCCTTGGCTCGCGGTTCTGGTAAAAAGTTTGTGATACTATATTAAGCATCTGTAGAAATCAAATGAAAAATCTATTCGATGGGTGAAACAATATGTAAATCTTCATTAATACACCATATTTTACTAAAAACTAACTGTATAGTCAACAACCTATGCATTGCTTGCCCCAACGAGTTAGACTGGGACTTCTCCGATAGAATGGTGTATATGACAGGAGAGAATATCACCGTCACTATGCTCTTGATGGTTATATTGTACAATGGCTTTAGAAGCTGTCTTCACCATGACCCTGGATAGAATCTCAATGACATCCATGGGTAACAAAGGAAGGGAGATCATGACCATGTTCAATGGCTTTAGAAGCTGCCTTCATCATGACCCTGGATCATATTAGCTAAAGGATAAAATGTATCAGCCATACCTTATACATAAAGAACATTTGTACTTTCTTGCCTTATAATATGTATTTATATAGCTTGTGCTTTGGATTTTCTAGTTGCATAAATAAAAGTTCAGGGTCTTATTTCATGGGAATTCAACCTATGCCACTGTATAAATCTCCCCTAATGATAACAAAGAAACTTCATAAATTTGATTATTGAGTGACCTTTCACTGGTCTAAGGACATCTTTTCTTTGAAAAACTAAGATTCTGATCTCATTGTTTTTTCCTCCTGAATCACGTCCAACTTCCCCAAAATATTGAACAAAAATCACACATTGTAGAAAACATTGCCCAAAACAGAAAACCGGCGATCTCGGTAGTCCTAAGGCAGCCTATTAGAGTAAATAAGTGATATAGCCGCGACACAGAGAGGTAAAACACAATAGTCACCATAATTTTACCTCCTTCAGCTGTACGGTTTTGATACTTAGGGCGTGGAAGGTGCAACTTCTTAACATGGTCTCTAGAATAAGTGTAGCTGGAATATCAATGGTCTTCATCGAGTCGCTAGCACAGAGCGGAGAATGTATTAGTCTTTTGGAATCAACTAAAGGAAAGACAATAGTCCAAAAAAAACACTGGTCCTATGGAGCTAAACTAAGCTGTTGAGAATCTAATTCGTTTTACTAAAAATACATAGGGAAAAGCAAGTGAATTTGGCACCAAATCCGCAATTCCAAAACAGGCATTTGGAAACTTGCATTAACGGTAGGTCATGGACAGTGATACAAATACCTAATTAGATTCCCGTGGCACAAATTCGGTAATTAATAAATGTGTACCACATGCAATAACGAACACACATTTTGTCTAGGATTTTGCTGGCAGTCACATCAGCATTGGAAAAAGGATATAAAAAGGGCGAGCAAGTTTGACCACCGATGATGGAGTACTGCATAAAATATAAGTAGCCAGTGAAGAAATACAGAGGAAATACATATTATTTTAAGTAACAATTCTTCATATTAGTTTAGGCAACATTTGTGAACATGCATGCAGCCAGCCTCACGAATCCCAAAATAGATTTGTCTAGCAAGCAACAACCACCTAGTTTTTTAAACCAATCTAGTTTGCCTGTGGGAGTTTAGACTACTAAATGTGAGTACAAAAGTTTCTGCTGAAAACTCACACCTACGAATGAGCAGAACTGCCCCCAAGGTCAACACAGACATCTAAACAGAAGAATGAAGAAGCAAGAACTGGAGGCAAGCAAATTTGTAAGTAGTGTTACATGAAAGTGGGCTAGTCACTGATGTACCAACTTAAAATAATACAAAATGGAATGTTGTAAAATTAAAGGATAGCCTAGGAAACGGGCTCCAGATTAAGCATCACAGAAAACACCAAACCACAACTGCCACCTGCCATGGGCGCGGACCAAGCCGACCTGACGGACGCATGACGCGGGCAAAATCAAGTCCGGGCAGGCGCAGGCCCCCAAGTACATCCTGGAACACCCTTGGCAAGCCATACCTCTTCACCAAAGGAACCACAGATTCAACGAACACCGTTTCCTTCGAACCAACACCCTATCTCGTCCAGGTTCACATCATTGTGCAGGGGAGCAAGGACTTGAGGACATGGCAAGAAAAGAGGCACGAACAAGGAGATGGTGACACGGAACCCTATCGCTCTCGAGTCACCAAGAGGACGACACAGGTCACGTGAGTCATCTTCAAAGAAGATTATGGACCACTCAAAATAGAGGTGTACGCCTACGTGCAAAGTTCCCTAAATTAATGAGCAAAAAAATAAACGTAGTGGTATGGTGCATGTCTAATACCTACTGGCTGCTACCAATTTCCAAATAAGCAAGCGAAGAGTGATAAATGATATGATAGAAGCTTTGGTCGCAAAGCAAACAAAGATAATGCTTGTTCGGGGTTCTGACACCATGAAATATTGTATAACGATTTCAGACAATGCCGCAAGAACTCATATAGATAAGTAGGGGAATGCTCACCAACTGGATTAGCAGCAACATTCCTCTCCACCATGACTATCGTCTGGAAGATCCTCCTAAGAAAATAATCATATATAAGTATATTATATATACTTCACACCTGCAGCATACCAACACCGGAAGTTAACAAAAATAGAACAAAAAACATAACACAAATTGTCCCAAACCCACATTAAAGAATCTCACAAATTGTCCCAAACCCACATTAAAGAAGGGTTGTACATAGATCCTGATAATAATTGGTGGAGTAGCATAATTTAAAGAAGACCTTGGTATCTTCAAATACCTACTAAAGGGATACTAATTAGGTGCTTTCGAAAGATTTGTTTGTTCTGCAGCTAACTCTCATGGTAGAAATTGTTATTTAAGAGAGATCCAAATTATGCCTCTCTTAAATATGTCAGAGGCCTTTATGTTGTCATATAACCTAAGTTATCTATTGTGCTTTGCAGCTAATCATAATTCTATGAAAAAAGGAACACGAGCACGGAAGATCTCTAGGACCGTGGCAGGGAACGAACAGGTTTAACTTTTTCTGACAAATAACCAACTGTGAAAGCGACACCACAACAGCCAGCTATTTCCTCTTCTCAAACCCTCTTTGTTGAACTATACCGCAACAACACACATGCCTTGTTGTCTATTACATTTTTTTCTGATCAAACAGATACCACACGTGAACATCAAAACACATCCTGCAATGCTACAACATATGAAAGCAAAGTAGATGATATATTTTTCAGTGTTCACCAGGCTGGCACTGGCTACATCATTGATTTTTTTACCATGAGGCTATTAACTTATAATGCAAAGTTGAATTGCTGATGGTGAGAACAAACGTGCCATGTTGAACTTGAGGAGAGAACCTACATTTCTCAGCAGTACAGAAGTTTCAGCAAATGTGCACGCAGGAAATAGAGCAAGTACTCGGCTACATGAAAACAGGGTATAGTTATTTACCTTCAGAAATTGCTTAGTAAGTTATCCTAAAGCTATGGAAATAAATCTTTGATGTAAGAAAATCACTGAAGAGAAAGGCCTGCACATAAGGGTGACATGATAAAAATTAAATAAAATCCATGTCGTCACCTGCAATTTATCACCTCTGAGAATAAATATTTTGTCTAGCCAGTTTCGTTTTGCAAGTTACCTATTGATGCTGGCATGCAACATTTTACACAGAACACCTGAATCTTTCTTCTCAGAATCTGAAACTCTTTAATTAGCTTAAAATTCATGGATATGAGCATCTGTATCCTGTGAGTGATTAAAACATGTCAAATATGATCGTCAATTTGGAATTTCAGTTCTAGAACATGTAAAAAAGGAAATCTAAAGCATATTCATAACTTAATCATATTACTACGAAAAACTTATCTTACAGATAACTACGATTGTAGATTATTTGGTCCATTCCTTGTAACATATTTAAAGATGGTCTTACAGCATCAAAAGCAGTTTCATGATATTCTCTGATGTGCACTTCCACTGTCACAACAAATGATAGAGGGATAAGAAAAACACAGGTAAAGTTTCAATTTGGTACCCAAATTTTGATGCTATGAAGTGAAACTGATAAAAAGGCTAAGTTAAGTAATATGATTTCCTCTCTTAGAACTGGAACCTGCAAGTTCCAGATCCTCATCTTGCCCATTCCCTCCCTGATAAACCAATCAAAAAAGCACCAACACACAAGGACGATGCATGAAACTTAATATATAACAGGAAATTCAAAAGTCTCAAGCGCATCAGGAACCTTCGTAGTCTCTCCCGTAGCCATTGCATACATATAAATTCTTGGAAAAATAAATCTTGGGAATGACAACATATACCATGAGTAAGGATGACTTTTTGTTATCATGGAGACGGAATCTGAAGGTGCCAATTTTGGCCATTGTTAATAGCAGATTGTCCCCATTGAGGGAGTTGCGCTTCTCTAGCACCCATAGCTCTGATTGCATCATCGCCACTGTATTAACCGCCAACAAATAAACAAACAAAGGATAGAAAATTCTGCAAATTAAATGGGAAATCACAAATCCAAATTATATTGGATAATAGCCAATATAATCTTAAATCTAACACATATACAAGTAGAAGGGGGAGGAGACAAGTATAGTCCCATACTCCTCCAGGGAATAGTCATTGTTTCCTTCTTCACAAAGTGCTATGGAATAATTCTTACTAACCAACTAATCTAGTAGAAACTCAAATCTGCATTAACAGAGTAACAATAATTTATAAGCCTAACCAAGATAATTCTGCAGCAAACCAAAGTAAAAATAAAAAAATATGATCAATGCCAATTACAATGGATAAGCTGCCACATTCGACAAAATCCAGTTTAATGCTATGAAAAAGTTCACACATGAAAGAAAAAAGGATTCTTTTTTGATTACCTGACTTATAACCAGCAGATGTAAACGTACATAGAACATATAGCTTGGGGCTTCATACTCAGGTACTTTCTGAAATAAAAATTTATAAGGTTACAGTGGTAAAATAAAATACTGTAACTATGCAATTGGTATATAAAATGAAGTCTTATCTAATAGAACAGAGAAAAAGAAAGTGTCGGCTAGGACGCCAGCCGCACGAACAGTGCACAGTTCGCGCGGCGGTGTGAGTCGGCTAAACATCGCAATCTCTCAAAGAAACAACCGAGATGTCACACACTTTCTTGACAGCGAATGACTGGAGAAAAAAAATGATATAGGGCATACTATTCGAAATCGCTAGGGAAATGAATTTTGGGTGGTGGTGTATGCAAAATTTCAAAATGAACAGCCTGAATAGCACTCTGCACCAGATAAAATCGCTAGGGATTAAACCTCCACTGTTACTTAGCGGATGACAAGTATTTGCTCCAAGAGCATCAAAGAGACTAATGACAACCCTAGATGCATTGACCAAAGGTTGAAAAACTTCAATGACATGCGGGCATTTAAAAGAGCCACCGAAATCTGAAAATTGGCAGACCAATCATGTTCATAACAAAAACTTACCATTGAATGATGCAGACACTAATTTAAAACAAAAGCAATAAGATCTGCTCATGCATGCACGGAATTTAAAAGGATGGTTTGGACACCAGAAAATATGGGAATGATTATTAGAGGGAGCTAGTGATGCACAAGAATCACAAAAGAACTGCTCACCCCTATCTCTGATGTCAGACCTGATGAGGTTTGGCCACACAATTCACTTTCCAGGAGAAGTATCAAACTTGGCTTCCAGTATCTAATGGAACTTTCTATCGCGTCAGGACAGTCGAAAGGAGCTACTGCACACACCAATAAGAGCAATCATTATAATTTAGAAGGAAGAATACCCGAAAACAAACAACCCACGGTTGCTTTTGCATATAACAACCACATTTCCAAAAAGTTGCATAAAATTTATGCCTCATCAAATATTACAATATAAGGATCAGAAGTGGCAGCAACAGAATCTTATAAGATTGAAGTGATACAACTAAACGGATAAGCGATGTTCCAATGGTTATATTATCTATTTATTAAATAGTTATCTGCATAAGCACCATTCAAGATGAACCACCGATTCAGTGGTGCTTAATCAAGCACCAATGCTACAAAATTAATACAGCAGAGCCACTATGAAACTATTAATATAGAAAATGGGTAAAGATGTAAGCAGAGCAAGCATAGCTCAACCATTTCCTCTACATTCATAATTGAACTACAAATGTTCATATGCTGGTTGCACTTGCCAATCAAGTAACCAAATGGGTAGTACTAAGATGAATTACTCTCCAGTATTTGCGTTGTACTGAAAACAACTTTACCGTAAACGTTCCGAAAATTTATTTTCAACTATACTTTGGTATTTGGTCATGACCAAACCTCCCTCAGCTGTAAGCTGATTACTTTACTTTGCTAGGGTCTAGTTAAAGAGCAACTTAACTCTGTTACCTGTATAAATATGTCCGTAAATGTTCTGGAATATACTTTCAGAAACTATTTTCATGAAAAGTTCACCATGCAAAAAATTTATGAGCTAAATATTATTAGTTGACAGGCCATCAGAGATAAGGCTAACCACACGATTTTTAGCACGCCGTCACCATTCTAAGAAGAAAAACATTATACATTCTAATGCTCATGTTACTGAACACCAAACCTGTAGCTTCGTTGTAGTTGTACACAACCATTTGGTGCCCATGCTGTAGTAAAATACCGAGTTGCTACTTTGGATCCGTATGATTGGATTCTTTTTCTTAGCTGAATGACTGGATTCTTATTCTTAGCTGAATGACTGGATTCTTCAATCATATGCAGAACACGTTGAGAAAAACACATCTAAGAAGAACAGAAGGTACCAAGTATTTCAGTCATCCACATGGGAGGTGTTTGCAAGACAGGAACAAATTTAGTTCTACTCTAAGCAAGAGCTAGCCTAGTAGTAGATTCTTGCTACGAAACTCAGCAGTTGTTTCATCTAGTACAATAGCCTCCAGTCACAAGCCCGAGTCCCACTCTTGTGATGTCAAAATTAGCTCGTATTCCATGAGTTGATCACTCACACAGCAGAGAGTAGAAGCATCCACACAACTTCAAGGAAACTCATCCCATGGAGGCGAACCAGAGCAGATTGGAATAGGGGTTGGCAGATGTAAAGAAAAAAATACAGTGGAGGGCTCACCTTGCTCTGTAGGTTGGAGTTCTTCGAGAGGTAGTGGCTACAATCTAGGAGGACGAGCTTGGGGATATGGTTCTCACGCACATGACCACCAAGGATCTCCTCCCTCACATCTCTTCTCCCCTCTTCGTGTCCCTCTCTGCGATTAGCTAACAACTGAAGATCACAAACGAGGTCCCCATGGAAGGGCAAAGAAAAGAGGAGGAGAGAGACATAGCGCCTGAGAAAAAATGGAGACTTACCAACGAATCTGCATCGGTGCTCACCTCCTCTCCCTCCTGGACGCTCCATGGGGGCTGCGCTCGTCGCCGCCGCCGCCGACGATGCAGTCCGGCCGGACGAGATGGAGGAGGGTGGGAAGGATGTTGCCGTTGCCGTATGGCGCAAGGGCACCTCGCCGCTGGCCACCGTCATCGGGCTGCTCAGCTCGCTCCACCGGCGGCGCCGCTCCCACGCGCTGCTCAGCCCGCTCGACGCTGTCGCGCCACCGGCCTCCTTGCCCATCTCTCTTCCGGTAAAGCGGAAGCTCCAGAGAGAGACGTGGTGGAGGAAGAGGGGCTGGGAGCGGGGATGGCGCAGGCGGCCGCCGCACGCGCAAGGGAGAGGGAGAGGAGGAGACGGCGCCAGGAAGAGGAGTGGGGATTGGGGGAGAGAGACGCACGGTGATTCGCGAGTGGCGGCTAGGGTTCCTCCATGGGGCGAGTGGAGATCTTTCCACGCTCCAGTGCGACGCGGCCGACCGAAGCCAACCTCACCCGCAGCTACTGATGGGCGGGCCCGGACGCTGGTGGGACCCACGACCAGCCTCAGACGGGTAGGACATGTATGTTGCATGGATTTATCTAGCAGTTGTGAGCCAACAATCAACGGACAAGATTCGGTAGGCAAGAAGATCCGACGGCTGAGAAGCAAGAAGCGCTGTGAATCCCCCTATGGGGGGCATCGTTTATACCTTTAGATGTCGGGCTCCTGACAAAGCAAAAGCGACATGACCATTGGATACGGATCGGTTGGATGTACATGCTGCAAACATTTTTTTTTTTGAACAAATGAGGACCCGAAGGTCCCAGAGGCTGCTTCATTAATCCGTCGGTGAGTTACAACTTACATCAAGGCCCCTAACAAATTGAGGAATAACAGATAAGGCCGCGACTTTTACAAAAAAGACCCTAGGACTAAAAATGGAAAAGCAATCAAGTCCTTGGTCTTCTCCACCTCCGCCAGAAGATCTCGCCGCTCGGGAGTCGACGCCATCGCCGGGGAACATGCCACTTGGGATGGTGTCAACTGTGAGCCTCAAGCTGAGATCAAAGGACTTCTGCATGGGATCTGGCGCGCAGCAGCGTCGTCTAGTCGAAGCGGAAGAAGAAGAGCTCTTAGCGAGCCCAACACAAGCCACAAATAGCAGCGGTGGTCGACGCCGACGCTTGTGAAGCGTAGTTGCAGCAGCCAAACAATAGCACCACTTGGGCAGCGCCTGGCTCCGATAGGCGCTCAACGGCGGATCAGTGGCTTCTCCTTCCTCGCCACCACGGCAGGCCAGGGAGAAACCAATCCGATGGCCGGAGACCACCAGTCGAAACCAGAACAGGTAAGACCTGATGGAAGATGCAGAAGAATCGGCGCCGGCTTGTGCGAGCTCCTCCTCGCCTCCACGGCCGGCCAGGAGCTTGACGACGCTTCTCACCAACAGGCACACCCTTTCCCCCTCGCCGCCGAGGCCGGCCAGGAAAGGATGTCGCCCGCCGCTTCCGCACCTCTTCAAGAGGTACTCCGCCGCTTCATTATTGGAGGAAGCAGCAGCCCCTTCCTTCCCTCTCCGCTCCGACCGCCGGAGTAGAAGAACAAGGAGGCAGGGCCCTAGAACAATCAAGATCCAGGCGGGCAGATCTTGATCTCCGCCTCCACTACTGGGCAAAAAGCCCCCTACCATCAAGCTGCCGCAAATCCTAACTAAACTAACTACTCCGGCACCTCTCCTCCACCCATCTCCACCGGCGGCGCCGGCGAGATGAGCTTCGGATCGGCCCGGCTTTGACGAGGAGACCTGCAGATACTGTAGATGAGAGAGAGAGAGGGACGGGGGAAATGAGCGGTCGCCCCTACCCAAGATCGATTATGCTGCAAACATCAAGTAGATGCAGGCGTCTTTCTCACGGCAGCGCTATTCTTACATTTGCTGCTGAGATACTTCGTCACATTTTTTATTTTGTTTTCTCGAAGATTTTTTCGTGAGAAGGCAAGAATCCACAACTAACACCCTCCAAACTGACAAGTAAACTGACAAGTAAACTGGTAATGACATGCAAACTGCCAAAACGGCTAGGAATATATTCCTAGCGCCTGTGAGTTAGCGCCTGCACTGTACATGCTCTTAGAGTAACACTAGTAGAAAAAGGGTCTTCCGTCCAGCCCCATTAGTCGCGAACATGCAAGAACCGCGACCAATTGGCCCTTTAGTCGCGGTTCGTGAAGCGAACCGCGACCAAAGGCCTGGGCCCAGCGCGCTCGGTGGCCAGCTGGTGGACGGGAGGGCCTTTAGTCGCGGTTGGCCTGGCCAACCGCGACTAAATGTCCTCAGGGGCCTTTAGTCGCGGTTTGCCTGGCCAACCGCGACTAAAGCCCCTCCCCTATATATACCGACCAGCCCACAGCACTTAGCCATTTGGTGCCACTTCTCTTCACAAACTTCACAAGGGGGGTGTTGGTTTGCTTTTGGCTCCTCTTATGCACACAAGGTGTTTGATGAAATGCCCCAAGAGCATGAAACCAACATGATATGAAGTGTCGGAGCCACACTTGATCGAGCTTCCTCATTTATTTTTTCCTCCTCGATCGCGGTTAGCAATTAACTTGAACCTTTCATATGTGTCATTGATAAAATATGCATGTGTGTAGTTTATTAATTGTTTAATTTCTATTTAGTCGCGAACAAATGCATGATGGTTAATTATATATTTTATATTATAATAATGCGGATGAATCGGCAATGGATGTACGCTAACCGACTCTCCGGCGAATTCACTACGGGTTTGAAAGATTTCCTCGTAGTGGCTAATGCGAACAAGCGGGGGGTTTTGTTATACTGTCCATGTGTTGGCTGTAAGAATCAGAAGGGTTACTCTTCCTCAAGGGAAGTTCACCTGCACCTGATTCGGCATGGTTTCATGCCAAGCTATAATTGTTGGACCAAGCATGGAGAAAGAGGGGTTATAATGGAAGAGGATGAAGAAGAGGATGATATCATCGATGACAACTATCTTGATCATTTCGGTGATACTTTCATGGAGGATGCTGAAGGTGGGGAAGGTGAAGGGGAAGGTGATCAAGAAGAGGCACGTGATGAGCCCGCTGATGATCTTGGTCGGACCATTGCTGATGCACGGAGTCGTTGCGAAACTGAAAAGGAGAGGGAGAATTTGGATCGCATGTTAAAGGATCACAAAAAGTCGCTGTACCCGGGATGCGATAATGGTCTGAAAAAGCTGGGCTGCACACTTGGATTTGCTTGAGATGGAAGGCACGGGAAGGTGTAGCTGACTCGGGATTTGAAAACTTGCTGAAAATGTTGAAGAATATGTTTCCAAAGAATAACGAGTTGCCCTCCGAGTACGTACGAAGCAAAGAAGGTTGTCTGCCCTCTAGGTTTAGAGGTTACGAAGATACATGCATGCATCAACGACTGCATCCTCTACCGCGGTGAATACGAGAATTTGAATGAATGCCCGGTATGCACTCGCATTGCGTTATAAGATCGGAGGCGATGACCCTGGTGACGATGTCGAGGGCCGAGAAACCCGGGAAGAAGGTTCCCGCCAAGGTGATGTGGTATGCTCCTATAATACCACGGTTGAAACGTCCGTTCGGGAACAAAGAGCATGCCAAGTTGTTGCGATGGCACAAAGAGGACCGTAAGTCGGACGGGGAGTAGAGACACCCCGCGGATGGAACGCAATGGAGAAAGATCGACGAGAGAGTTTAAAGATTTTGCGGATGACGCAAGGAACATAAGATTTGGTCTAAGTACGGATGGCATGAATCCTTTTGGCGAGCAGAGCTCCAGCCATAGCACCTGGCCCGTGACTCTATGCATCTACAACCTTCCTCCTTGGTTGTGCATGAAGCGGAAGTTCATTATGATGCCGAGTGCTCATCCAAGGTCCGAAGCAATCCGGCAACGACATCGATGTGTACCTAAGGCCATTAGTTGATGAACTTTTACAGCTGTGGGGCAGACACTGGTGTCCGTGTGTGGGATGAGCACAAAGAAGAGGAATTTGACCTACGAGCGTTGCTTTTCGTAACCATCAACGATTGGCCTGCTCTTAGTAACCTTTCGGGACTGTCAAATAAGGGATACAATGCATGCACGCACTGCTTACATGAGGCTCGAAAGTGTACATTTGCCAAATTGTAAGAAGAACGTGTACCTTGGGCATCGTCGATTTCTTACGAAAGGTCATCCGAGTAAGAAAGAAAGGCAAGCATTACAACGGCAAGGCAGATCACCGGCCGAAGCCTGCGGAACACTACTCGAGTGCTGAGGTATTTGATATGGTCAAGGATTTGAAAGTCATCTTTGGAAAGGGTCCGGCGGACAATCGGTTCCGAAGGGAGCTGACGGGCACGTAGCCATGTGGAAGAAGAAATCTATATTACGGGAGCTAGAATATTGGAAAGTCCTAGAAGTCCGCTCCGCAATCGACGTGATGCACGTTACGAAGAATATTTGCGTGAACATCCTAAGCTTCTTGGGCGTGTATGGGAAGTCAAATGATACAAAGGAAGCACGGCAGGACCGGCAAAGTTTGAAAGACCACGATGACCGGCATCCGGAACGGTTTCAAGGTCGTGCCGGCCTACGCTCGACCAAAGAAGATAAGGTCATCTTTTTTGAATGCCGAGCGAGTATGAAGGTCCCGTCTGGATTCTCGTCCAATATAAAGGGAATAATAAACATGGCGGAGAAAAAGTTCCAAAACCTGAAGTCTCACGACCGCCACGTGATTATGACGCAATTGCTTCCGATTGCTTTGAGGGGGCTCTCTGCCGGAAAATGTTCGAGTAGCCATTGTGAAGCTATGTGCATTCCTCAATGCAATCTCTCGGAAGGTAATCAATCCGAAGTTCTACCACGGTTACGGAACGATGTGGTCCAATGTCTTGTCGAGTTTCGAGTTAGTGTTCCCGCCATCCTTCTTCAATATTATGACGCACCTCCTGGTTCACCTAGTCGAAGAGATTTCCATTCTCGGTCCTGTATTTCTACACAATATGTTCCCCTTCGAGAGGTTCATGGGAGTATTAAAGAAATATGTTCGTAACCGTGCTAGGCCGGAAGGAAGCATCGCCAAGGGATATGGAAATGAGGAGGTAATTGAGTTTTGTGTTGACTTTGTTCCGACCTTAAGCCGATTGGTCTTCCTCGATCGCGGCACGAGGGGAGACTAAGTGGAAAAGGCACGATCGGAAGGAAATCAACGATATGTATGGACGGCCATTCTGCGGTGAAGCTCACCACACGGTTCGACCAATTCCAGCTTGGTGGCTCCGTACTTTGAGAAACACAAGAATATTTTACGCTCGGACAACCCGGGAAGCACTGAATCCTGGATTAGGAAGGCCCACATGGAGACTTTCGGCGGTTGGTTGAGAAAACAGTTAATGAGTGACAATGCTGTTGTAGATCAGCTGTACATGTTGGCCAAGACACCATCTTCGACTATAACTACTTTCCAAGGGTACGAGATAAATGGGAATACATTTTACACGATCGCCCAAGATAAAAAGAGCACCAACCAAAATAGTGGTGTCCGCTTTGATGCAGCAACCGAGAATGGGCAAAAGGTCACATATTATGGTTACATAGAGGAGATATGGGAACTTGACTATGGACCCTCCTTTAAGGTCCCTTTGTTCCGGTGCAAATGGTTCAAGCTAACAGGAGGTGGGGTAAAGGTGGACCAGCAATACGGAATGACAATGGTGGATTTCAACAATCTTGGTTACCTTGACGAACCATTCGTCCTAGCGAAAGATGTCGCTCAGGTGACATGAGTAGCAAACCGAGAAAACGGAAAGATAAGAAAACGATCAGTACATCATGCGATGATCCAAAGCGCCACATTGTTCTTTCAGGGAAAAGAAACATCGTGGGAGTGGAGGACAAGACAGACATGTCGGAAGATTATAATATGTTTGGTGAAATTCCGCCCTTCAAAGTGAACACCGACCCAAGCATTAAGTTAAATGATGAGGATGCTCCATGGATACGGCCCAATCGTAAGCAAGCGGGGACACAAGGGAAGAAATGATGTGTAATAATTTATTGTACCAAACTTTGTTGAATGGATCACGTGAATTATATTATCCGTGATGTGTTTTCGTGTCCATTTTCGAATGATTCGATTGATTCGAGATAGCACGAGATGATACATGAAATTTGCGGTGATTTAGTCATACTCCTGCCTAGGCGTATAATATGCATACTCGTAGTCTTCATAGTCGCCGCCGTTGTACTCGGTAGTCGTCGCCTTCTAAGTTGTCGCTTGTCGTCGTCGGCTGCTGTCGTCGCTGTCGTCGGGCGGCGCTCGTGGCTCGAGCTGAGGGTAGCGCGGGCGGGGAATATCGCCGGCCGTGATGTAGTCCATGACGCTCGCGGAGTCCGGCCGTACCACCATAGCCGACGGCCGGCCTCGTGGAAGTTCCCGGGAGGCAGACCGTCCTCCTCATACCCGGCGAGCGCCCTCTCACGCCGATTGATGAAGAAGGCGTCCCAAGTATGCTGGTTATCGGGATGCCGGCGGGGATTCATCCGCTGCTCCGGCGTGAGGTCGAGGTAGTAGTGGTTCGTGATGGCCGCCCGGCGCGCGGTACCACGAGGGACGGGAGGGACCGGCACGCCGCCGGCGCTTAGGCTCCGGCCGGCGGGGACGCGGTAGCCCGGTGGGCAAGGGTAGTTCGAGGCGCAAAGCTCCTCCACCTGCTGGTAGGTTAGAGTGGGTGCGGTGGAAGCCATGAGAGAGTGATGAGAGATTGTAGAGATGTGATAATGCTGGCCAAGCCGGGCAACATATATGTAGTGGGAAATGGCGGGAAAAATGGGAGCCGGAAGACAGGAGGCGGGAAGAAAGTGGCGGGAAGAAACAGGCGGGAAGACATGGAAGAAATGGCGGGAAGACATGGAAGAAATGGCGGGAAGAAGAGGATTCCAGAGCTTTAGTCCCGGCTGGTGGGTGCAACCGTGACTAAAGCTGTCGGCAGGATAAGGACGCGTGGGAAGAAATGGCGGGAAGAAGAGGATTCCAGAGCTTTTTGATATATTATTTGTATTTTTAAGATTTTGAAATGAATTAGTTTTATTTTTCTGAATTTTTTGATATATTATTTGTATTTTTCACATTTAGAAATGATTAGTTTTATTTTTCTGAATTTTCTGAATGTCGAAAAAGGCCTTTAGTCACTAAAGCTCATTTTCCGCGGGAATCGCAAAAAAGGGCGAAAAATGGGATTTAGTCGCGGTTGGTGTTACCAACCGCGACTAAAGGGCACCCTTTAGTCGCGGTTGGTAACACCAACCGCGACTAAATCCCTCCCCTATAAATACGCGCGGGCGCCCGATGGCGTGTATTTCACACGTTCGTTGGGCAACCCCAAGAGGAAGGTATGATGAGCACGGCAGCAAGTTTTCCCTCGAGAAAGAAACCAAGGTTTATCGAACCAGGAGGAGCCAAGAAGCACGTTGAAGGTTGATGGCGGCGAGATGTAGTGCGGCGCAACACCGGAGATTCCGGCGCCAACGTGGAACCTGCACAACACAACCAAGCTACTTTGCCCCAACGAAACAGTGAGGTTGTCAATCTCACCGACTTGCTTGTAACAAAGGATTAACCGTATTGTGTGGAAGATGATTGTTTGCGAGAGAAAACGGTAGAAACAAGTATTGCGGTAGATTGTATTTCGAGTAAAGAGAATTGGACCGGGGTCCACGGTTCACTAGAGGTGTCTCTCCCATAAGACGAACGGCATGTTGGGTGAACAAATTACGGTTGGGCAATTGACAAATAAAGAGAGCATGACAATGCACATACATATCATGATGAGTATAGTGAGATTTAATTGGGCATTACGACAAAGTACATAGACCGCCATCCAAGCTGCATCTATGCCTAAAAGTCCACCTTCGAGGTTATCATCCGAACCCCCTCCGGTATTAAGTTGCAAAGCAACGAGACAATTGCATTAAGTATGGTGCGTAATGTAATCAACAACTACATCCTTAGACATAGCATCAATGTTTTATCCCTAGTGGCAACGACACAACACAACCTTAGAACTTTACGTCCTTGTCCCGAGTGTCAATGCGGGCATGAACCCACTATCGAGCATAAGTACTCCCTCTTGGAGTTAAAAGCATCTACTTGGCCGGAGCATCTACTAATAACGGAGAGCATGCAAGATCATAAACAACACATAAGCATAACTTTGATAATCAACATAACAAGTATTCTCTATTCATCGGATCCCAACAAACGCAACATATAGAATTACATATAGATGATCTTGATCATGATAGGCAGCTCACAAGATCCGACAATGATAGCACAATGGGGAGAAGACAACCATCTAGCTACTGCTATGGACCCATAGTCCAGGGGTAGACTACTCACTCATCACTCCGGAGGCGACCATGGCGGTGTAGAGTCCTCCGGGAGATGATTCCCCTCTCCGGCGGGAGTGCGGAGGCGATCTCCGGGATCCCCGAGATGGGATCGGCGGCGACGGCGTCTCGGTAATGTTTTCCGTATCGTGGCTCTCGGTGCTGGGGGTTTCGTCACGGAGGCTATTTGTAGGCGGAAGGGCAGGTCAAGAGGCGGCACGGGGGCCCACACCACGGGCCGGCGCGGCCAGAGGGGGCCGCGCCGCCTAGGGTTTGGCGCCCCGTGGCCCCTCTTCGTCTCTCCTTCGGACTTACGGAAGCTTCGTGAGAAAATAGGCCTCCGGGCTTTTATTTCGTCCAATTCCGAGAATATTTCTTTACTAGGATTTCTGAAACCAAAAACAGCGAAAACGACAAGCGGCACTTCGGCATCTTGTTAATAGGTTAGTTCCGGAAAATGCACGAATATGGCATAAAGTGTGCATAAAACATGTAGATAACATCAATAATGTGGCATGGAACACAAGAAATTATCGATACGTTGGAGACGTATCGGCATCCCCAAGCTTAGTTACGCTCGTCCCGAGCGAGGTAAAACGATAACAAAGATAATTTCTGGAGTGACATGCCATCATAAACTTGATCATACTATTTGTAAAGCATATGTAGTGAATGCAGCGATCAAAACAATGTGTATGACATGAGTAAACAAGTGAATCATAAAGCAAAGACTTTTCATGAATAGCATTTCAAGACAAGCATCAATAAGTCTTGCATAAGAGTTAACTCATAAAGCAATAATTCAAAGTAAAGGTATTGAAGCAACACAAAAGAAGATTAAGTTTCAGCGGTTGCTTTCAACTTGTAACATGTATATCTCATGGATATTGTCAACATAGAGTAACATAATAAGTGCAATAAGCAAGTATGTAAGAATCAATGCACAGTTCACACAAGTGTTTGCTTCTTGAGGTGGAGAGAAATAGGTGAGCTGACTCAACATTGAAAGTAAAAGAATGGTCCTCATAGAGGAAAAGCATCGATTGCTATATTTGTGCTAGAGCTTTGATTTTGAAAACATGAAACAATTTTGTCAACGGTAGTAATAAAGCATATGCATCATGTAAATTATATCTTATAAGTTGCAAGCCTCATGCATAGTGTACTAATAGTGCTCGCACCTTGTCCTAATTAGCTTGGACTACCGGATTATCACCGCAATACATATGCTTTAACCAAGTATCACAAAGGGGTACCTCTATGCCGCCTGTACAAAGGTCTAAGGAGAAAGCTCGCATTTGGATTTCTCGCTTTTGATTATTCTCAACTTAGACATCCATACCGGGACAACATAGACAACGAGATAATGGACTCCTCTTTTAATGCTTTAAGCATTCAACAACAATTAATTCTTTTCTCATTAGAGATTTGAGGATGTTTGTCCAAAACTGAAACTTCCACCATGGAACATGGCTTTAGTTAGCGGCCCAATGTTCTTCTCTCACAATATGCATGCTCAAACCATTCAACTCGGTGTAGATCGCCCTTACTTCGAGACAAGACGAACATGCATAGCAACTCACATGAAATTCAACAACAAGTTGATGGCGTTCCCCGATAAACATGGTTATCGCACAACAAGCAACTTAATAAGAGATAAAGTGCATAATTACATATTCAATACCACAATAGTTTTTAAGCTATTTGTCCCATGAGCTATATATTGCAAAAGTGAATGATGGAATTTTAAAGGTAGCACTCAAGCAATTTACTTTGGAATGGCTGGAAAATACCATGTAGTAGGTAGGTATGGTGGACACAAATGGCATAGTGGTTGGCTCAAGTATTTTGGATGCATGAGAAGTATTCCCTCTCGATACAAGGTTTAGGCTAGCAAGGTTATTTGAGGCAAACACAAGGATGAACTAGTACAGCAAAACTCACATAAAAGACATATTGAAAGCATTATAATACTCTATACCGTCTTCCTTGTTGTTCAAACTCAAAACTAGAAATTATCTAGACCTTAGAGAAACCAAATATGCAAACCAAATTTTAGCATGCTCTATGTATTTCTTCATTAATGGGTGCAAAGCATATGATGCAAGAGCTTAAACATGAGCACAACAATTGCCAAGTATCACATTACCCAAAACATTTATAGCAATTACTACATGTATCATTTTCCAATTCCAACCATATAACAATTTAACGAAGGAGAAACTTCGCCATGAATACTATGAGTAGAAACCAAGGACATATTTGTCCATATGCTACAGCGGAGTGTGTATCTCTCCCATAAAGTGAATGCTAGGATCCATTTTATTCAAACAAAACAAAAACAAAAACAAAACGACGCTCCAAGAAAAAGCACATAAGATGTGGCCGAATAAAAATGTAGTTTCGGGGGAGGAACACGATAATTTGTTGATGAAGAAGGGGATGCCTTGGGCATCCCCAAGCTTAGACGCTTGAGTCTTCTTGATATATGCAGGGGTGAACCACCGGGTGCATCCCCAAGCTTAGAGCTTTCACTCTCCTTGATCATGTTGCATCATACTCCTCTCTTGATCCTTGAAAACTTCCTCCACACCAAACTCGAAACAACTCATTAGAGGGTTAGTGCACAATATAAATTGACATATTCAGAGGTGACACAATCATTCTTAACACTTCTGGACATTGCATAATGCTACTGGACATTAGTGGATCAAAGAAATTCATCCAACATAGCGAAAGAGGCAATGCGAAATAAAAGGCAGAATCTGTCAAAACAGAACAGTTCGTATTGACGAATTTTAAAATGGCACCAGACTTGCTCAAATGAAAATGCTCAAATTGAATGAAAGTTGCGTACATATCTGAGGATCATGCACGTAAATTGGCATAATTTTCTGAGCTTCCTGCAGGGCAGTGGGCTCAGATTCGTGACAGCAAAGAAATCTGGAACTGCGCAGTAATCCAAATCTAGTACTTACTTTTCTATCAACGGCTTAACTTGGCACAACAAAACTCAAAACTAAGATAAGGAGAGGTTGCTACAGTAGTAAACAACTTCCAAGACACAAAATAAAAACAAAGTACTGTAGGTAAAAACATGGGTTGTCTCCCATAAGCGCTTTTCTTTAACGCCTTTCAGCTAGGCGCAGAAAGTGTGTATCAAGTAACATCGAGAGATGAAGCATCAACATCATAATTTGTTCTAATGATAGAATCATAAGGTACCTTCATTCTCTTTCTAGGGAAGTGTTCCATACCTTTCTTGAGAGGAAATTGATACTTTATATTTCCTTCCCTCATATCAATAATAGCACCAACGAGTTCGAAGAAAAGGTCTTCCCAATATAATTGGACAAGATGCATTGCATTCAATATCCAAGACAACAAAATCAACGGGAACAAGATTATTGTTAACGGTAATGCGAACATTATCAACTTTACCCAAAGGTTTCTTTGTAGAATGATCAGCAAGATTAACATCCAAATAACAATTTTTCAGCGGTGGCAAGTCAAGCATATTATAAATTTTCTTCGGCATAACAGAAATACTTGCACCAAGATCACATAAAGCATTACAATCAAAATCTTTAACCTTCATCTTAATGATGGGCTCCCAACCATCTTCTAGCTTTTTAGGAATAGAGGCTTCGCGCTCTAGTTTCTCTTCTCTAGCTTTTATGAGAGCATTTGTAATATGATGCGTGAAAGCCAAATTTATAGCACTAGCATTGGGACTTTTAGCAAGTTTTTGCAAGAACTTTATAACTTCAGAGATGTGGCAATCATCAAAATTCAAACCATTATAATCTAAAGCAATGGGATCATCATCCCCAATGTTGGAAAAAATTTCAGCAGCTTTATCGCGAGCGGTTTCGAGCGGTTTTAGCGGTTTCGGGCAGTTTTTCGCGCTTTGCATTAGAAGTGGAAACATTGCTAACACCAATTCTTTTATTAGTATGAGTAGGAGGTGCAGCAACATGTGTAGCATTAGCATTACTAGTGGTGGTAATAGTCCAAACTTTAGCTATATTCTTCTCTTTAGCTAGTTTTTCATTTTCTTCTCTATCCCACCTAGCACGCGAGTTCAGCCATTAGTCTTATATTCTCATTAATTCTAACTTGAATGGCATTTGCTGTAGTAGTAATTTTATCATCTAAATCCTCAGGTTTAGCAGCCATTTTATTAATTAAAGAAGATTGTGATGCGAGACATGTATGAGATTCGGGTTTCGGCACTAGCAAGTTTAGTTTGCAACCCGAGATTTCCCTATTCAGATTTTCAAGTTGATTTCCTATATTCTTCAACAAGGTAGATTGATCATTCATAATTTTAGTAAACAATTTATTTTGCTCATATTGTGATTGCATAAAACTCTTGGTGGATCTTTCAATTTCTAACATCTTTTCTTCATTAGGTGAAGCATATCTACCATAAGAGTTACCATTAGCGAGTATGGCCTAGAATCATTGTGATTGTTATTTTTAATGAAATTCACATCAACATATTCTTTTTGAGCAACTAATGACGCTAACGGAACATTATTAGAATTAACATTAGGCCTACCATTCACAAGCATAGACATAATAGCATCAATCTTATCACTCAAGGAGGAGGATTCTTCAACAGAATTTACCTTCTTACCTTGTGGAGCTCTTTCCGTGTGCCATTCAGAGTAATTTATCATCATATCATCAAGAAGTTTTGTAGCCGCCCCCAATGTGATGGACATAAAGGTACCTCCAGCAGCTGAATCCAATAAATTCCGCGAAGAAAAATTTAGTCTGCATAGAAGGTTTGGATGATCATCCAAGTAGTCGGTCCATGGGTTGGGCAATTTTTAACCGAGAGATTTCATTCTTTCCCAAGCTTGAGCAACATGTTCAGTATCTAATTGTTTAAAATTCATTATGCTACTCCTCAAAGATATAATTTTAGCGGGGGATAATATCTACCAATAAAAGCATCCTTGCATTTAGTCCATGAATCAATACTATTCTTAGGCGAGAGATAGCAACCAATCTTTAGCTCTTCCTCTTAATGAGAAAGGGAACAATTTTAGTTTAATAATATCACCATCTACATCTTTATATTTTTGCATTTCACATAGTTCAACAAAATTATTGAGATGGGCAGCGAGCATCATCGAGAACTAACACCGAGAAAATTGATGGTTCATAACAAGATTCGATAAAGCGAGGTTTAATTTCAAAGAATTCTGCTGTAGTAGCAGGTGGAGCAATAGGTGTGCATAAGAAATCATTATTATTTGTGGTTGTGAAGTCACACAACTTAGTATTTTCAGCGTTGGCCATTTTAGCAATAGTAAATAAAGCAAACTAGATAAAGTAAATGCAAGTAAACTAATTTTTTTGTGTTTTCGATATAGCAAACAAGATAGCAAATAAAGTAAAACTAGCAACTAATTTTTTTGTATTTTGATTTAGTGCAGCAAACAAAGTAGTAAATAAAATAAAGCAAGACAAAAACAAAGTAAAGAGATTGAGAAGTGGAGACTCCCCTTGCGGCGTGTCTTGATCTCCCCGGCAACGGCGCCGAGAAAATATGCTTGATGGCGTGTATTTCACACGTTCGTTGGGCAACCCCAAGAGGAAGGTATGATGAGCACAGCAGCAAGTTTTCCCTCGAGAAAGAAACCAAGGTTTATCGAACCGGGAGGAGCCAAGAAGCACGTTGAAGGTTGATGGCGGCGAGATGTAGTGCGGCGCAACACCGGAGATTCGGCGCCAACGTGGAACCTGCACAACACAACCAAGCTACTTTGCCCCAACGAAACAGTGAGGTTGTCAATCTCACCTAGACTTGCTTGTAACAAAGGATTAACCGTATTGTGTGGAAGATGATTGTTTGCAGAGAAAACGGTAGAAACAAGTATTGCGAGTAGATTGTATTTCGGTAAAGAGAATTGGACCGGGGTCCACGAGTTCACTAGAGGTGTCTCTCCCATAAGACGAACAGCATGTTGGGTGAACAAATTACGGTTGGGCAATTGACAAATAAAGAGAGCATGACAATGCACATACATATCATGATGAGTATAGTGAGATTTAATTGGGCATTACGACAAAGTACATAGACCGCCATCCAAGTTGCATCTATGCCTAAAAGTCCACCTTCAGGTTATCATCCGAACCCCCTCCGGTATTAAGTTGCAAAGCAACGAGACAATTGCATTAAGTATGGTGCGTAATGTAATCAACAACTACATCCTTAGACATAGCATCAATGTTTTATCCCTAGTGGCAACGACACAACACAACCTTAGAACTTTACGTCACTTGTCCCGGTGTCAATGCGAGGCATGAACCCACTATCGAGCATAAGTACTCCCTCTTGGAGTTAAAAGCATCTACTTGGCCGGAGCATCTACTAATAACGGAGAGCATGCAAGATCATAAACAACACATAAGCATAACTTTGATAATCAACATAACAAGTATTCTCTATTCATCGGATCCCAACAAACGCAACATATAGAATTACATATAGATGATCTTGATCATGATAGGCAGCTCACAAGATCCGACAATGATAGCACAATGGGGAGAAGACAACCATCTAGCTACTGCTATGGACCCATAGTCCAGGGGTAGACTACTCACTCATCACTCCGGAGGCGACCATGGCGGTGTAGAGTCCTCCGGGAGATGATTCCCCTCTCCGGCGAGGGTGCGGAGAGCGATCTCGAGGATCCCCGAGATGGGATCGGCGGCGACGAGCGTCTCGGTAATGTTTTCCGTATCGTGGCTCTCGGTGCTGGGGGTTTCGTCACGGAGGCTATTTGTAGGCGGAAGGGCAGGTCAAGAGGCGGCACGGGGGCCCACACCACGGGCGGCGCGGCCAAGGGGGCCGCGCCGCCCTAGGGTTTGGCGCCCCTGTGGCCCCTCTTCGTCTCTCCTTCGGACTTACGGAAGCTTCGTGAGAAAATAGGCCTACGGGCTTTTATTTCGTCCAATTCCGAGAATATTTCTTTACTAGGATTTACTGAAACCAAAAACAGCGAAAACGACAAGCGGCACTTCGGCATCTTGTTAATAGGTTAGTTCCGAGAAAATGCACGAATATGACATAAAGTGTGCATAAAACATGTAGATAACATCAATAATGTGGCATGGAACACAAGAAATTATCGATACGTTGGAGACGTATCGAGCGCCCGCGCAGATCTCACTTCTTCTTCCTCCGCTCGAACCGCCGAGGCTGCCGCTTCGTCGACACGCCGACCGTCCGCCTCCGCCGCGCGTCCCTCGTCCTCGCCGACCGCCGCCCTCATCGCCGCCGTCGGCCGCCGCGCCTCCTTCTTCTTCCCGCGCCCGCGCGCCCCGGTGTGCGTCGTCGTCTCACCTCGATCTGCCGGCGCCCCCGCCCCCGAACCCCGGCCTTGCACGCCGCCGCGCGGACGACGCCGCCGCCAGAGTTGCGCCGCGCGCGCCGCCGCGCCTCCGACGGTCCGCAGCCGCCGCCGCCGGACCGACCTTGCGCCGCGCCGCGATGAGGCGTGCCGCGCGCGCGCGCGCGGTGCGCCGGCCGGCGAGAGAGGAGAGAGGCCGGGCGCGCGCCGCCCTCGGCCGATTTTTTTGTTTTTTTAATTTGTAACTAATAACTTTTGTGTTTTTTGTAACTAACTACTTAACCAAAATTAACATAATAATTTGGAATGTTAAGTAAAAATAATAATATTGGAATGTTAAGAAAAAAATAACTTAATTGGCATGTTTGGAATTTGGAAAACTTTTGTGTTTTTTTAACTAACTACTTAACCAAAATTAACATAATAATTTGGAATGTTAAGTAAAAATAATAATATTGGAATGTTAAGAAGAAAATAACTTAAAAAATAACTTAATTGGCATGTTTGGAATTTGGAAAACTTTTGTGTTTTTTTGTAACTAACTACACGGGAATGTTAACTGAAAAATTGACTTAATAAAAAATCTCTCTCTTTTTTTTTCTTAACAAAAAAATAACTTAACTAAAATTTTGACTTAATAAAATTAAAACTTAACATATTATTATGACTTAATAAAATTTTGACTTATTATGACTTAAATTTTGACTTAACGAAAATTTGACTTCGGCACCGCTTCGCCACCGCCACCGCCACCGCTTCGGCACCGCTTCGCCACCGCCACCGCTTCGCCACCGCCACCGCTTCGCCACCGCCACCGGTCTCTCGGTCCACGCGGTCAGCTGCGGGTCGATCGTCCGCATATACACATCTAATACACGCGTCCCCCTCTCGCCTCCCTCGTCGCCCTCTCTTTATATGTAGATGTGATAATTAATGCTGGCATATACACAATTACTTAGTTTTTACTACATGTTTTCAGGATCGACATATGGCGGACGATAGAGCTGACCGATTACGGACAACTATGATCCGGACGACGAAGACCATATGTTCGGCATCATAAACGGCGATATTCCATTTGTGCCGACCGAACAAGATGAAGAGGATATTTCTTCTTATCCGAATCTTGACGGTCAGAGACGAAGGCCGTCGACAAGATGAT